>NC_065506.1:38527483-38572887 GCF_006386435.1 Epinephelus moara
CCTCATTAATAAAACCCTTCATTTAAAAACTGCATTTTGTGTTTACTTGTGTTATCTTTGACTAATGTTTAAATTTGTTTGATGATCTGAAACATTTAAGTGCGGAAAACATGCAAAAAAGTAAGAAATCAGGAAGGGGGCAAACACTTTTTCACACCACTGTATATATGTGTATATATATATATATATATATATGATATACCTTTTATTCACTCTTTTCTTCATCTCACTGAGTGTTGTTACTGTTCCTTTGCACATCGGCTTCCCTTCGCTATTTTTGAATTACAAAACTAAACTGAAATAATCACAGAGTACAAATCACTTCTTAAAGGACGAAAAGGTATCTGTGAAATGTGGATCTCTCTGTTCATTTATAAGTTATATCATTCACAGTACTGCAACGCTAGCCTTCTGTACATGTTGTCCATGAATACATAGTTTTGTTAAAGATGTGAAAATGCGACTGACCAATAGTAGAGGGCGCTGGGTCCCAGCAACAGCCAACCAGAGACGGGAATCTTCTTCTGTTCTTTGGCCTTGGTGAAGCAGCCGGTGAAAAAGATGAACAGGATGATGAAGAAAGGAATGTACCTGGAATAAAACCAGAGGCAGAAACTGTACAGTAACCTGACCCCAGTTAGACTCAAGTATTTCTTTGTACAGGGATGATGTAAAAAAAAAACAAAAAAAAAAACAATCTGGCAGGGCAACATTTGAGCCAAAAACATTTCACAAAACCTCCGACTGAAGAACAATTTATTTTCACTCTAAAGTTTATGAACTCAAGGTTTTGTTCTGAAAGGGTTGTATTGACGTCTGTTTCTCAAATCGAACATCTAGGAAAATAATTAACAAATATTGTATCATAGCCGTAGGAAACCAGCTGGCAGGTTTTCACGTCAAATCACTGTTTAAAATCAGTGTGTGGAACTGAAGGTAACCACAGCAACATTATACCAAACTCTTTGATACCAGTTGTAAAACAAAATAAACCCACAAGGGCTGAAATAATAAGTCAATTAATCAAACAAACAACTAAAAAATTAACTGTTTATTTTGATAATGAAATTACTGTTTCAAATTAAAATAAACATTTACTGACCCGATCCTCTCAATTCAATTTAATTCCTTTTTCTCTTTCTTTTTTTTTTTTTTTTTTATTGTCATTGCAAACAAATACAATGGAATTCAATGCACAGAATAAACTGGAATATTTTTATTTTATTTTTACTTTTAAGCTTGATAGACTAAATGATAAATTAGTTGCTCAATTAAAAAAAAAAAAATCATCAGATTAGTTGCTCGTGGGGAAAAAAAACTAGCTAGCCGCAGCCCTAAACCTAACCACAGATTAAAAAAAACAGCTTTAAATTAAAATAACAAATTAAACACAGCCTGTCTATTAATATTAAATTTAATAAGTAAACTTAGTATAAGAACAATAACACTGATAATAAATAATGCACTCATCAGAGATAACGAGGCTCCCTCCCTCCTCCCACACTGTGGTGCTGAAAACACTGTGACATGATGAGATGAGTTCATTTGCAATTACTTGTTTCATTAACTGTGTTATTCATTTCAATTTGCCAAACAATTTGTCAGTAAACCAATCGACTCAGAGACTCAAACTTGCTTACCACTGGTTTCAAACTGGTCCACCCATGGGGTCCAGATTTCTCCTTAATCATTAGTTCAAGGTCCACACAGTTTAATACAGTCGATGTCATACTTGCGTGTGGCCATGTCGACAAGCTAGTTTGCTGTCTCTGTCAAGTAGCTGTCTGTTAATCACTCACTCACTCACAGCAGGAAACCACACTTCAAAATAAAAGCTCTGTGCCGTTTTTACAAACATGACACATTTTCACATCACTTGTGGTCCATTCAAAATGGACCCATGACCACTTTTGGACCTTGACCCACCAGTTGGGAACCACTGCTTTAGAACGAGTCTGATGACTGTAAAATAACAGCACCTATCTTGGTTGCAATTAAGTAAAGAAAAACACATTTAAATCAATTTGTGTGTTCATATAAAAAAACAAAAGAATATCATTGGTGCAGTGGTGTTCAAGAGTTGAGGCGCCAACCATAAACCACATCATCCCCGCTTCATTCCTCATGTCTCACTCCCCTCATTCCCTGTCATCACTCCACTATCGCCAACTAATGAAGGAATAAAATGCCCTTGTAAAATGTGTAATTAAGTGTTTTAAAAAAGATAATTTGGAGAGCATTTGTGCCTTTATGAATAGTTGACAGTTGTGACAGTAAACGAGGGGAGACAAAGGGATATGACATCAACAACGGCCCCTGCACAGCATCAAACCAGGAACAATGTGGTCATATGGTGTGTGTCTTAAACACGCCATCCTTATATACTTTTATTGATTTCAGAATTTTATATGTAGAAGTACCTCAACGCCCTGTACCATCTTAGATTTCTGAGAGCACCAATGTGTGAGAGGGTGAAAAGAGAATCATTGATCTATCTTGTTGCTGGAATTTATGGCAGTTTGTTTGCCCACACCCACATGAGGATCACCATACACTTAAACAGAGCAGTACACAAACTGAAACTCTGTCAACGCCAGAGTGAATACGTAATAGCAGGTCGTTATCAGCCATAAAACTAAAGGCCAAAGGAGAAAGAGGGAGAGATACACAGCACCTCTTCATCTTACTGCTCATAATGAAGCCCCAATTCACAAAATTTTCAAATTAGTCAAAGTAAATCCAGACAGATTTCTCCGAATCTGCCCTTCTTTTCCTGCATGTTGTCCGTAGGTCTGCCCCCAAAAGCTGAAAATTTGAATCAGTAGTCAGAGACCCCTCAGGCGACTAAGATTCTTTAAAATGGAACAGTTGAGTGACAGTCAAGAGTGAGCACTCTTGCTGCCAATCTACTCTCTGGTACAGGCATCTGCCAACCCAGACCCAGGGTGAATCTGAATGAGACGAAGGCAGCTGCCTGGAGGAAGAGAGGCTCCAACCAGGCAGGCTCCGAGATCACGTTATCTTCTGATTCCTGCTCAGAAGTGGTGAATAAACACCTCAAAGCAACTTAATATGAGTACGTGCTAACAAATAACGTTGCACATTTCAGATCCTTCCTTAGCATTGTTAGCATGCATTAGCTCGGAAGGCTAACTTGACTCGTTTTCAACATTACTTTAACGTTGCTGTCACCCTGAATGTTCAGCCAAACTCCATTCAAACTCTCAAACCTCATATGGAAAAACAAAAAAAAGAACCAATAGCTGAATATTCGTATTAAACAGCCAAATCCAATTCCACTGACATAACTGACTCGTTTACAGCCCCAGTTGTTGGTTTCAGTTTCCAGTCAGCACTCTCAGCTTCACACAGCTGGTGCATATTCTCACTACAGACCTGCTCGGTTTTCTCATCCTAAAATCTGTTTTGTATTTACAGATGGAATAAAGCCACAGATTCCAGCACACTAATAACTAGCTGCAGATCTTATGGGCTCCACTGGGTTACAATTCTCTACATCTACACTTTCATTGGTTCGTTGCATCCAAAAGACACAACATTCATTAAAATCAGATATAACATTCACATTTAAACAAAGAGGTTAACAAACTTTAGTTCCTAGCAAAGCATTTGATCCTGTATTCTGCTACATTCCAGACATTTCTCAGCAGTAATAATTATCAGTACATACCACATTAAGTGTCCCAGCTGTTCGTCATAATAATAGAGCAGCTCGAAGGAGTCGATCTGTGAAGAAAGGACAAAAAGAAATCAAATATAACTAGACACTAATTACAAGAGTAACAAGTATGTTTTAATGGAACAATATACTGTGTGACTGAGAGCACTGGTGAAGAAGCACCGTGGTCCTCCACTATGTGTTGTGCAACAGTGCCCCCCACTGCTCAAGTGCCACTTACACTCCATTACAGCCTCTGAGAAGAAATCACATCTACAGTCTGTAGGTGGCAAATTAGGAATAAAAAAAAAGTGGAGGAACATAAATGTAGATGCTTCCAAACAGGAGACGATGAGGACCTGGATGGTTTAAATATGAAATTAATGTGAATCATCTGATATGGCATTAAGTCACAAGATCTCAACCCAATTGAACATCTTTTTCATTTTAATTTTGTCAATTGACACAATTAGGGATGCATGATATTGGATTTTTTTTTGCCAATATCCGATATGCCGATATGTAACAACTCATTTGATTGTTAACCGATACCAATATCAATATATCCACTTTTTCCCTACCTACTTTTAGTGATCATCAAGTCTCTTCTGTAGTGGAATTAATATCATATTATGCACATATACTCTTATCATGATGGTCCACCAGCAGATGGATACAATACTTTTGAAGGTATGTTAGATTCATTCATTGTGCAAATTAAGAAAAAGCATGTTGGCTGATTCTAATATTTAATTTTAAAGCCAATATTAGCCGATACATGACTTACCAATATCGTGCATCCCTACGCACTATCATGCAACTGGCAGATGAAATGTACCTCTGCACTTATCCCTCTTTTTAGACACACCACATATATGAATTAAATGAGGGGGGTTGCGCAGGGTCAGACATACTAAGGCGCCCTGGAGCAGTTTGAGGGTTCAGTGTCTTGCTCACAGGTACCTTGACAGTGCTCAGGAGGCAAGCGGGCATCTCTAGAGCTGCCTGTCCACACTTGGTCCACATGGGGACTTGAATCAGGGACCCTCTGGTTCCTAAGTTCCCACGGACTGAGCTACTGCTGCCTTAACCCGGTTAAACATCGCATTGACCAACTTACTAGACAGCATTCTCCACCACCATCATCCAAACAAGAGATGAGGAAATGTCTTATGCTTTGTTTTTTTTCTTTTAACTTGTTGCCCACCCATGATTTAACACCAGACCGGTTTAACCTGGCAGAATGTATTGATCCACTCCTGGTTCATCTCATCTGCTTTTGCTCTACTTTGGCATTTAAATGACATTTAATCACTCACTAAACCCTCTTGACTTCATATTAGTGCATATTTTGCTGTTCTGTGTATTTCAAAAAGCAATAACTTAAAAAAAAATCGTTGACATTTTTCTATATCTACGTGTTCTTTCAGTGTGAAAAGCTTTTGTGATAACAGAATAACAACACTTACATTTTTTCCTATGAAGTAAATCCTCATTAAGAGCTGAATGCGCTTATCAGTTAATTCCAACACTCTACATTTAAATCAATCCCCTTAAGGATCTCTTAACGCAGCTTTATAGTGTAGCATTAATCTGTTTACAGAACTTCTGCTGCAGTTGGAAGGCACTTGACTTGCTTATAATTAACTGAAAAACGATGCATTGCAAATAATCATTGCTTTTCACGTGCATCAGTGCGTGTGAAATCTGAAAGTATTATTAGTGTGCACACTGCAGACATGTAGACTGTTTGAAGCTCTACAGCTCCATAAACAAATGCTTTTAAAAACAAGCAGATATTCAAACAATTAACAGTTGGTTTGAATTCACACAACCTACATAAACAGAAACATCAGCACTAAAAGTCCCATGTCATCACTTCTTCATGTTTTTATTTGATCTAAAAATACTCACAGATGGCAGCTGTGTTGTTTGATAGTAAAACATAATTTACAGTGTCTTTAAATTATACTTCAGTTTGTTTTTATATATGTTAAACAGAGCTTGGATCATAAGTGTACCACTGAAATACACACAATAATAAATGTATTACACGTACAAAAGGGGCACAATAGGATGCTTATTATTCCCTGACTGATTGTGATGGTGTCAGTGGGTTTGCATGTACTTCCATTACACGTGTGCAGTTGCGTAACAAAGATACAGTGCAGGGATGAAAAGATTATTTCTTGTGGCTGTGCATCCTCGTATCAAAAACACAAGCACTGACTAAAACCTGACCTGAGACTAAAACAAGTCCAAATAAGTCAGTTTTCACAGGAAGTATTTCCTGTGTGAGTCCCTTTAGGCTTGATACCAATTAATTAGATAAAAGCTAGAGTCTGACGTCCTCTGGGAGGCTGTTCCAGAGACGAGGGCCAATGACACTGTACTTTTTAGTTCTACTCTGGGAGACATTTAATAGACCAGAGGTAAAGGATCTTAGGGATCTAGAGGGAATGTATTTGACCAACATAAATAGCCACGAGCCAGTCCATTAAGAGATTTAAAAACTGAAACCAAAAAAAAACAAGCCTTTAAAAACTGGAGTAATGTGTTCACGATGTTTAGTCTTTTTTTGGATCGTCTGAAGTTTGTTTAAAGGAGCAATAAGCGAAATTCATCATTTCTAGATTGAAGGAATTAAAAAATCGCTATGTGAAGAACTAGAGGTGTAATTTCATCTGGAGTATAGCATGACCTCACACAACCTCTCTCTGTGTTGATCTCCAGCCCCTTGTTTACAAGCCGGTCCGGCCGCGCGTTCATGTACGTTCATGTGAATCCCCCCCCCAGATGTTGATATTGTGGTGGGCCTCAACAAATTAATTAATGTGTGGGAAACCCTCAAGATGTAATTTTTGTACCGTAACAAAACATATCTTACTTCCACTATATTCAAAGTGCCTTTATGTGTTTTGTTTAAATGTGTCTTTTTGTGTTCCTTTTATGTTCAATGCAAAGTGTGAAAATCAAACACCTTTGTCAAAACCCTCCGAGATTAGGGTCAAATCAAGCCAGTACTTAAAAACTTCACTTAAATTATTTAACCTATACACTGTAATAGTCCTGCCTCCTTCTGTCCTGCCCCAGATATGCCATACACCAACCTATAATAAATATCTTGTTGACAGTCACATCATTGTCAGAGTTACGATGCTCCACGCTAAGTACGGGATTCAGGATGACACAAAAAGATGTGATAGTGATGACAAAAGAAAGAGAATAACAAGCTGCACTCCTACACAGCAGGATAAGTTTTGCAGGATTAAACAAGTGTGACGACACAGATGTGTTTTCGGTGGTGTGTTGTCAGTTTGTGTCACAGGCGGAAGAGAAGAATATGTCACTGAACTGTCCCTGGAGAGTCACGGCAAGCAACACAAACAGATTCATGTTGTATGACATTATGACAGGTGACAGAATATATTAATAGACTACGTAAAAATCCTATAGGGACCAGTAAGTTATCACATACAAGACAACATGTTGACAGTTTCACCCTGCTGTGCCCTGCTCTGCTTTAAAAAAAACAACTCACCAGAGAGGCAGGTTTGAGGTCTTTGATGATGGGGTTCTCTCTGACTGACAGGTGGAGCTGGTAGCCACTCAGGATGAGCCGGTGGTTGATGGAGTCTCCCACCAGGTGGATGCTGGCTCCCATGACAAAAGTGATGATGCAGAGGTAGACCGCTGAGCGAGGCAGCGCTTGTGGACTGCGCTCGATTAGCTGAAAGAAACAGCAACACACACATTCTGCATAATGACACCAACTGTATCTTAAAGTGAGTCATCTATTACTACTAATTCATTGTTTTGGTTACATCTGTAGAAATTCATCTTAATTTTAAATGTGCATAATCCAAAGCAAGTTGGGTTTTTCGTCTAATAACACAATTGCAGACATGACCTTTCTTTATCAGTCGAGATTGTTTTGGTGTAAGTTGCAAAGTGTTACAGATATAGGCCTTAGAGAGGTCTGCCTTCTCTTCAATATAAAGGAAGTAGATGGCACTCAGCTTGTGGTGCTCAAAGTGCCAGAATAATAATTTGAAAAACTCAACAGCAATGTCTCTTTCCAGAGATCATGACCTGGTTACTCAAGATAATCCACAGACCTTGTTGTGAGCAGTTTCATGTAGGAACTATTTTCTTTCTAACAACTAATCCTGCCAACTGTATCACCACGCAGAAGACCTGCATCTACTGCTAGCTCACCTAGCACCACTGAGCTAACTATGTTACAGCTTAGCCGAGGAGGACGCCATTATTGTTTACATCTTGCGCTGTGACGAGCACAAGCCTCTCGTCCATGAGTTGATACACGCTTCCTTCTGTGTGGTGATACGGTTGGCAGGTGTACTTCAATAGAAAGAAAACAGTTCCTACATGAAACTGCTCACAACAAGGTCTGTGGATTATCTTGAGTAATTGGGACAAGCTGGGCATATATATCTATTAGATAAAAGCAAGACATCTTTACGGGCAACATCTCCAAGACTCAGCTCACACCAAAACAATCTAGATTGATTAACAGCTCTACCGGTAAGAGGAAAAATATGTATTTTTGATTTTGGGGTGAACTGTCCCTTTATACTTGCTGTATTTCAGATATTTTACCCTGTTTTGTGCCTATTTCTCTCTGCTCTTCAGGTCTTGTCAGCGCTGTGATGTGGCAGACTGCAGACATTCAGGAATCAACCCCCAGGTCTTTGTGTGCAGGAACCTCACCAATGTGCTTTGAAAAGCAGGTATGTCACTTTAGGTTACCTTATAATTTTGGGTCACGTGTCAGTTTAGCTTGTAGAAACATCAACAGTTAAAACAAGTCACAAAATCTTTACTGAGGCTTTTTTGATCCTTAATGACAACTGAAGCAAAATAAAAGTCAAGCAGCTCAGAGTTACAGTACCACTCAGTTCACAAAGCCTAACAACACACTGAACAAGCGTCTCATAAAGCTGATAATCACTTAACCCTGGGTTTGCCAATCAGGCAACATTATCATTATATTCACATGAAAAAAAACAGGGTTTGTAATAACAAGGCAATCACATACAACACTGACAGAACTGTTGAGCCTCGAGGGGAAATTAGTTGACTGCAGAATCAAGGGGTAATATTCAGCAAAATAAAACATGAATGTTTACAACATAAACACAACAGGTAGGGATATGTAGAGAAAGGTGTGGAAATCAATAACAATCTTTAGTCCTAATTATCATCAGAGTTTACAACATGTGAAGTGCAGGTATCAGACACTTAAATTTAGTGCGTTTTAAGAGCTTTTCAGGATAGTTTTTTTTTTCCAAAATTAAGACTAGTTTTAAGGCAAATCATCTCTTTCTTATTCAAGCATTGCAGGTAACCATAAAGGTAAGTAGTATATACTGCGTAGTCCTGGTAGAGGTAGGTTTTATGTAGGAATATGGTTATTAGAGTGAGTTAGGTTAATCTACATTTTGCCAACAGGTAAGCGCAAGGATAAAGTAAAAAGACAATATAAGATGCAGTCTTAGGTTTAAAGATTTAATGTCAGTGATGTGGACTGTCATGCAGGAAAGCTCGACTCACTTTGACAAAAAGAAGTTCACAGATGACCTTGCAAAGTCAAATTTAAGACTATTTAATGGCTTTAGGACATCATAAGACTTTTAAAGGACCTGCAGACACCCTGAGTGTCCTAGAACAGGACTGATAAGGAAATGCACTTGTTTCTCTGGTGTCTCAAGCTGAACAAACTATTATAAGGAATACAAGGAATGGATAATAAGCTATACAAACATTAGAACAACTGATAGTTAAAAGAGCAAGTTTTTGGGGCGCGCAGGAGCTCACCTGGTAGAGCAGGTGCTCCATCTGCAATGGTTTTGTCCTTGCTGCAGCGGCCAGGGGCTCGATTCTGAGCCACAACCCTTGGCTGCATGTCATCCCCCCATCCCCAACACTGTCCCATCAATTGAAGGCTAAAAGCCCTAAAGAACTACATGTTTTGTCAGTGAAGCAACAGAACGATGCAACAGATTGCCCTGATGTAACTGTGTAAATAAAAAGGCTTGAATAGAAGAGTGTTTAATACTCAGTAAAGTCTCTGTGACCAAGGGTGTTACATGTTTTTAAGTGTAAATAACTCTAATACAAAGGCTTCATCAGGCTACACACAGTACAAAGTGTATGTAAAATGTTTCTTATTCACAAACGTGTGCCAGGTTTCCCTGCAGTGATGAAATAAGAGTGCAGAGGCAACCCATGGTGAACCAATCACTGTCAGGAAGCCTATTGGGAATTTAAGACTTTCAGCGTAATTATTTGCAACAGTAAAGGTCATTCATAATTGGCACCACGGGTTAATTAGCTTTCTGCTGTATGTTTGCAGCCGTGCCTACAGCAACTGGTTGGGCTGCATATATTTTTTTATGCGAGCAAAGTGATTCCACTGATATGAGAAATGTTTCTGTGCTGTTGCTGGAGTCAGTTCTACCTGTCTGATGGATAGTAGGCAGTTTGTTGGCAACAATGATGGGCCTGCTTGTCTGTAAAAGTTACGTCATTAGGAAAGTGTGTGTTCAGTCACATTTGGGCTTCATCAGTCTTGTATAGAGAATAAAAGGAAACTAATTAAAGGGACAGTTCACCCCAAAATCAAAACTACATATCTTCCTCTTACCTATAGTGTTCTTTATCAATCTTGTTTTGGTGTGAGTTGCCAAGTGTTGGAGATATTGACCACAGAGATGTCTGCCTTCTCTCCAATATAATGGAAGTAGATGATACTCAGTTTGTGGTGCTCAAACGTACAAAAAATAAATGATTTGAAAAAACTCTGTGAGCAGTTTCATGTTGGAACTATTTTCTTTCTATTAAACTACACCTGCCAACTGTAACACTGTGCAGAAGGAAGCGTGCATCTTCTCCTAAACATTACTTGCATCCTTTTCGGCTGAGCTATAACGTGTAACGCTCAGTGGTGCTAGTTGAGCTAGCAGTAGATGCAGGCATTCCTCTGTATGATGATACGGTTGGCGGGTGTAGTTTGATAGAAAGGAAATAGTTCCTACATGAAACCACTCACAACAAGGTCTGTGGATTATCTTGAGTAACCAGGTCAGGATTTCTGGAAAGAGACATTGCTGTTGAGTTTTTAAATGTATTTTCTTTGGTACTTCGAGCACCACAAGCTCATCCATCCATCCATCCATCTTCATCGACATATCCAGGGCCGGGTCGCGGGGGCAGAAGGCCAAGCAAAGCACCCCAGACGTCCCTCTGCCCAGCAATTCTTTTCAAACCCCAAGGCGTTCCCAGGCCAGATGAGATATATAATTCCTCCACCGTGTTCTAGGTCTGCCCTGGGGCCTCCTACCAGTGGGACGTGCCTGGAACACCTCTAACTGGAGGCACCCTGATCAGATGCCCAAACCACCTCAACTGACCCCTTTTTGACACGAAGGAGCAGCTGAGCACCACAAGCCTAGTGCCATCAAGTTCCATTAACCCACACCAAACAATCTAGATTGAAATACAGCATTACAGGTTGGAGGAAAAATACGTATTTTTTATTTTGGGGTGCGCTGTCCCTTTAAATTGCATGATTACATATTGACATTTTATAGTATAAACTCTGAGTAGATTCATTGTCTCATACTGAATGTTCTTTGAATTAGCCTCTTTCACAACCTCCAAAATCCTTTGTTGTGTTAACACTTACCTTGAGCATTAGGAATGGTGTGATGACATTGTATGCCATGTGGAAATAGTCTCCAGCACTGGGCTTGTTGAGGGGAAACCACTCCAAAGGAAGGATGATCTAATACAAATGATACCAAGAAACTATTAGGGTCTGTAACCAGTGATTTCATTATTTTTTACACTCTTTAAAACTGCATGAGGTAAGTGTTGCATACTTCGCTCCTCCTTACCATTACAATAGGCCTTCCAAAGTCCAGTATCCAGTTCTGCAGAGTCAGGCAGAACCACAGGTCGGAGTGGAAGTGCTGCCTTTTCTGCTGTGCCACGATTTCCTTCACACCACCAGGAGTGCTGTCAACATACATTTACAGTGACCATAAGTCATTGTAATGAAACAACGTTACAAAAGCAAAGGGCAGAACAGAGGTTAAGCATTTAATAGACATGTTGGGAATACTGTAATAAAGTAGGGTTTACAATGGTGTTTATTGCTGCAGTAACTTCGGATTAAAACCCATGGCCGCCCTTGCTGATTTTTACTTATCTACGTTATCACTCCTTTTTTATTAGGCAACATCCTTCATATAAAAGATAACAAAGCACTTTAGCTTTTAACTATTGCAAAGCAAAGAAATTTAAAAAAAACCTTTCTCAAGCATTTGCACTTAAGAGTTTATATATTTAGCACACTGTGGTAAATATGTAAAAGAAGGAAAGGGAAAGGGAAAATTGCACAATGTAGTGCATAAATACCATAATAGGCTTTTACGTTAATGGTGAAATTACTGTACGTTTGCGAATATAACAGTTGTGTTCTTTTTTTTATTCCTGCACTTCATGAAATCAAACTCAAATGATGTGTGCACCAGCATCTGTGTATTTCTGTGTGTTGTACTCATTGTGCATTGTGTGCTGCTGTGCAATTTCCTGCTGCTTGCTGAATGCAGCCAGTATGGCTCAGCAAAGTACTTAATGTACTGGAAGAAAAAAAAAAAGATGAGTGCAACTGAATGGGTACTTCACTACTGAATGTAACTTTTGTGGATAAAGAGTCCTTGTTACTGGGGGCCTTCTGACTAATCTCTGCAGTATTGTATAATTATTTTTCTTTGTGGTGGATCTTTTTTTTTTACACATGACCAACATCGTTTCACTTTTTGTCCATTACTGTTTCCACAATGCTTTCAGTTAATTTAAGGCCAACTGCTGTCCTTAACCTTTACCGCAAGTGCATGTAGTTTGCTGTATATCTGTGCACCCACAAGCATAGTGAAGCCAAATACCGTAAAACTTAGATTAAAAGTCTGGTCCCAGTTAAATGCCCAGTCCCTTTGACAGGCCCGGTGTGGCTACACATCTTGACAAATAAAGGCCTGTCTCAATTAGACGCCTGGTCTGGTTGCCAAGCAGTTAATTTTTATAGAAGTTCTTTGGATGTATAAAAGCGGGTTGTTGGCTACCCACCTGAGCTTACGTTAGTTGACTGCATACAAATAATATATTTTAGAACTTTTGCCAATATGGAGATGCTACACATTGTTAGCTCGGTTAGGCTCTCCACAATTCAATCCTTCAGTTCATTTTACTGAAACCATGAGAACCAAAGAAGACAGATGGAAAGAAGGTGGTGACTTCCTACCTCTGAAGCGGCCATAAAGTCAGCTTTTGTGTCCATTTGTCAATAACCCGGTAAGTTATTTATATTTCTTTAGTCCGTAAGAGTCCTCGGAAGTGTTTTTCATAAAAATAAGTTGTTGTGAGTATTGTTTTAACAGGATAAAGTGGTGTTGTGTCAGTATGCCGGGTGCTGTAATCCTAGGGTGCCATAAAACAGGTGTTGTAACACACTCTTTCTGATGCTCCGTCTGTCGGAGCTAGATCAAATGAAGAATTCATTATTAATATGCTATCTGAAGCCTAATTTTATACAAGTAACTGTACGTTCAAACCAACAGTGACCAGAGCTTCCAAAAGAGCTTCCGGAAGTCATTCATTTTCAATGAGCCCGGCGACTTGGGCAACTTGGGCAACCTGATTGTCAGCCGCCTGTCTTGGGCGACTAAAGCTACCAGAGCGGGTCTGGAGAGAAGTTAAAACTTGTTTAACTTTATGGTAATGAGCTCTGACGCAGTTTGGCGACAACCAATCGGAATGCTGACGTGCTTCGATGAAACGGGTCCCAGAGAACAAGCCATGTAACTTTGGTTCCTACAGCACACTTGTTCCGACAATGGATATCGAGAAGTTGATTACTTGCGTTCACGCCCACTCAGTCCTTCATAATGTGTCGCTGTTCGGTTACAGAGACCAAAATAAAAAGAAAGAGGCTTGGGACTGCGTCACAGGGATAGTTGATTAGTCTGGTGAGTTTTAAAGTGTGTAATGTTAGTAATAGAGGAGAGAATTGCAGGCTAATGTTGCAACACAGCATGCAAGTCTTCCTTGCTTGGTTTGAATGGGATGGGATGACATACTGCAAAGCAAAGCATTTTATCAACACAGATTTGTGCTTTTTCGACTAAAGCGACCCAAGCTGCCACAAATATTTTTGACAGTCGTGCTTCTTGGGCGTCCGCGAGAGACTTTGTCTCTTTGGAAGCTTCTGGTTTGAACGTACATTAAGACTCATACTGGTTTAAATAAGCAATTTGATTGCATTTCCCATCTTTGCTGAGCAATCCTTTGTGTGAAAGGAATGTAAGGCCTGTTATATATAGACACTTGTCTCAAATATAGCCTGTTGAGTTCAGTGGTTTTAGCAAATAATAGCCCGGGCTATTATTTTAAGTTTTATGGTAAGATCACTCAATCCAACCCAGGAAGGGAACAAAGCTATTTACAGCTTCCACTGACCCACAGCTCACCCAGAAACAGGCACCAGGTTAACTTTTGCAGGGTAAATTATGAATACAGTGAGGTGCCTTTCAATATCAGCTGTACTGGTGATGAGCCAACAGTCAACCAGCATCATTCCTGCTGGTTCAGTCGTGGGACAGTGGGACCAGCAGACAAGAGGAAGGTTAACATCCAGCAGTATTGCATCTATATATATCTGTCACATGATGAAGGTTGTTTCTACAGTTACTCTGTTTGTTCTCAGCTATGAGACTTCACAACAGACGCATTTAAATGAGCCTGAAAGCTGAGACGTTTTAAAATTGAGCGAATTTACACTTTAATTTACGTCACCAACAGCTAATGAGCGCGTGCTCACTATCAATCGCACGTCCAACCGTTGACTTTGACGCAGTCGCGCCGCCTTCAATTTTCGTTTCTGGACACATGATGCGGCCGAACAAGCAGCAGAGCAGATACTGAACTGTAACTCGCAACAAGAGCTTATAAAGACGTTAATTTCTTAATATCTCCATGTTTCTGAACCCATTCTGCTCTCCTTCATTGACACCAACCGTCGCCTAATGTGTGTACAAACCTAGTTTGTGTTGTTTGTGAATCGTTTCCTCGACGTTTTCGTACAGTCTGCATTTTCAGTTCCGTGTTTGCTATCGTTTGTGAAGCTAGCAGTGCTCCCTGACCGTCCCGTGGTCCAAATGATGGAAAGTTAACGGTATTAAACTACAGTAAACATCTTTCTGTCACAACTCCTTTGCACTTCCTTGTTGCCACCTTGTTCCCGCCCCTCCGCCTCATCCACCAATCAGACTGCAGCAGAGGAGTTGGAGGCGACAAGGGCACAGTTAACCCTGAGTTCTGATTTGTAGGCAAAGTCAACAACTTTAACTACAAAAAAACATACAAAAGCACATGAATTAAAAACATTTTGTATTTTTTGGGTATGAGGCTTGGAGCGAACTGGAATTATAATAGTTTTTTTTCAGTGGTTAATTAATAAATTAATACATTGATGTGATACTTTTAAAAGGCATCTTTAAATCATTTATCAATTTCACTTTAATGTACTCACTTTAATTCATTTAAATTGTTCACTTTGCATTAGAAACTGAAAAAAGCATTGAATTGACAATCAGTAAATCTCTTTCCACACAGTGGAGAGTTTGCATGTTCTCCCCATGTCAGCGTGGGTTTTCTCCGAGTACTCTGGCTTCCTCCCACATTCCAAAGACATGCAGGTTAATTGGTGACTCCAAAGTGTCCGTAGGTATGAATGTAAGCATGAATGCTTGTCCGTCCCCATAAGTCAGCCCTGTGATAGTCTGGTGACCTGTCCAGAGTGCACCCTGACTCTCCAGCCCCCCGCAACCCCTAACAGGATGAGCGGTTTGGGATAATAAATGAATAATTCTGTTTCCTCATTCTGAATTAATATTTCATAAATTTAAAGGTCCAGTGTGCAGGATTTGATGGCAGTCAGGTTGCAAACCTGAAATGTCTCCCATGTGCCAAGCGTGTATCTTCGGTAGCCAACATGAAAACTCCAATAGCCCAATCCAGGGGTGTAAACATAGACAGTGCGGTTGCACAGGGGCCCATGGGACGAAGGGGCCCATAGACAGCGCAGGCCCTCCAACAGTGTGTTGGCCAGAGAACAGGCTCCTGTAGACTCACAAGTCAGTCTTTAGACGCTTTGCTTAACTAAAGACTGATGTCTTTCTCCCTGATTTTGTGTTTAGATGAGCGGATACAATTTCAGAGTTCAAAAAAACTCCCTTCGTTGCAGAACCAATAGTAAATCTGCAGGGCGGTCCTTCGGTGGCTCGCTGAACTCTTGTGCTCGTAAACATAGTCCGACTAGAAACACGTGTAGCGGTACAGAATGGCTCAAGTCGCTGTAAGTCCTTCATTTCCACAATCTTGACTACTGAGCACGCGTTTGATAAAACGGAGTTAAATCTCTCGGCATCCATTTTCAAGCTCTCTGTGTGTTTGTGTCCTTGCAGACGAGAAAAGGCGCACATTTCCGGGAGGGCGTGTCCTTTTCAAAAATGCAAGAGGCGTAGCTTTGTTGCCGGCCGTTTTCGCCGGTGTGTTAAACACACTTTAGAAAGGAGTGTCCCCAGACTATCAGAAGGCGGAGATCTCTGATTGTCTGGTGGCAAGACTAAGGCTCCTGTAACTCATTCAGATTGCCAACTTATAATAAATCAAAAAAAGTGGGGCCAACTGTTATATATGCTATTGGACAGGCAAACCCATCTCCATCATGATTTATTTTTTTGTGTGAAAGAGTCAGTAGAAATCTATTCTGCAATAAAATTATATGTTTATATAAACTATTTTAAAAAAGTAATTGAATGAATACTTTCTAATTTTATTTGGTGTTTTTGTCATGCACAAATTTGCACTGATGATTGTTGGGTAATATGTATATTTATGTTGTCCAATGTCAAAATCTTGCACTGGGGCCCATCATAGTACCGTGCGCTGGGGCCTGTCCTAACTACCATACACCACTGACCCTGTCTAGTGTTTGATTTGTCAATTCTGCCAGGGCTACTGGAGAACAACATGGCGGGCTCCATTGAAGAGTACCTTCTACGTATGTAGAGACACCACATGGCTCATTCTAAGGTCACCAACTAATGAAAATAGACCTATGACTATTATGTTCCACCTCTGCCAATAAATGCCCCTAAATTCTACACACTAGACCTTTAAAAGTGTTTTTCAATTTTACTCTTTATGACGTGATCATCTAACATCAGTTTGAGTTTTCCTTATTCTAACCTGAGCCCAAATGTATCCCTGACCCCAACCAGTTTTCTCTACGATGCTTAATCACAATCAAGGAGGTTAAAAAGGCTCAATAGCTGGTGAACTATTATTGAACATGAAGGATGATTGATTCATTTTACTGAGGCGTCTGCAGTTGGCCTTAAGGCGGGATACTTTTGTATTAATAATGAAGTTATAGGTGAGAATTATAATTGTGTAATGACTGAAAAAGTCCTGTCCTCAGGTCGACACTGGGCAGTGTCATGCTGGGAGTTACAGGAGGTGACCCATGTTCACATACCAGTAGTAATGACCTAATTTGCTGTTTCTAAATCGATTAATTTCTATTTGATTTTTAAACAGTTTAAATTCACAATTGTTTTTAATTCAGCATTGAAAATCTATTATTCTATTGGCTGACAGCTCCTCACAGCAACCCGCTGAGGTTTGGGCAGCCAATTAATTTTATTATTTACACCTGTGCTTATCTTACAGTCACAAGAAAAAGGGAGCTCCCCTGGATAATCCACACACCTCACTTCAGTTTCAAGATTTTGTCTTATTAAAATTGTTCACTTGGGCAAATGCAAACAGAAGAAATGCTTTTTTGATTTACAATCTTGTAATTGTGATTATTCCAGCGAGACTGTGCCTCCTGTTGTGGGGAATGCTATCAGTAATGACTCAACCATCTGTGGTATGCAGCTCAGTCAAAAACAACCATATGAAAAGATCTGTGTTCTCTGTGGAGCCACTAAAACACTAAAAGCTGGTCTTTGTTTTAAACTCTCAGTTTCAGCTCACATATGCATTAACAGCTTTGTACTGATCTCAACACGTACGCAGTATACATCTGTTAATTATTCCACATAGAGACTGGAGATTGAATTTCTACCTTTGAGGTAACAACTTCACATTGCTAATTGCCTCTGTGGCCGGTGAGGATAGACTTTAGTAGATGTTCAGTCTCCTATAGTTCCTAAATCAGACAGTCTGAAACGTGTGTGAACATATAATGACAGGAGGAACTATGGACACATGCACTAAACATGTAAAAAAAATTGGTAAATTAATGAATGAATGACTATTTCGAAGCAAAAAACACATAATAAAAAAACAAACAAGACAATGATAACTGTGTCTATTTACCACCCAATTTAAAAAAAATTATATATATATATATATATATATATATATATTATATATATANAAAAAACACATAATAAAAAAACAAACAAGACAATGATAACTGTGTCTATTTACCACCCAATTTAAAAAAAATTATATATATATATATATATATATATATATATATATATATATATATATATATATATATATATAAAAACAGTTTATTTACAGTCCAGGTACCACCCAATGTTACAAAATAAACACAACCTTTCCTCATCTATATATCTGTTAAATGTATCTTTTTTGTATAGTTTTTGAAATTGATTTACATTTGTGTTTTGTTTCAACTCATCACGCACAATATATATCCTCCTGAGACTTGGGCTTTTGTTTGTATACATTATTTATTTTTTATTTTTTTTCGACAGCAGTTTACAAAGCAAAACAAACAATATGATAAAGTAATTTCTCCTGCTGTTCAATTTTTTTTTTCGCAATTCAAGAACTCTGTAGATAATTTTGGGAGAGTTTAAGTGTACACATAAGCACCATGTGTCGGAGAGACTTGAGGAGGGATAAAGCGACAAACAAATTAAACAAAATAAATAAATAAATAAACAAACAGAATAGCAGCCAATGAGGTTTGCTTGACTAAACATCATAGGGTCTTTTGTATGATACCTCCACAAAATCAGGTCATAAGGGTCTTACATATTATACCCACTTCACTCAGAATTTAATGAACACATTTTTGGTATGCATTTCTAATTTCTCCTCGCTATTTGGGATCAGAGGGACCCAAGAAGCGTAAAAAAAAACTAAACATTGTCAACAATAATTAAGTCCCAATGTCCTTAAACAAGTACTTCAAAATTAACAGTGTCATAGCTGGTTGCTGTTGCTAAGGTTGGTCATATTTGTTTGTATATTGAACTACAAAGTTTCAACCTCTAAATGTGATCAGGTTTTTGACCTTGTTCACTTTTGTGTTAGGATCGTCTGCAGACTGACTTGGCAGAGATTGCTGCCATCTTGTTTTTACATGGAGTAGTGTATTGTGCTCTTACTACCACTAGATGGCACAAAAAGTGTCGATGAACGAGGACAACAGGTCATGAAGTATAAGGTCAAGTAAACCCAAAATGTGATGTCCTTATATGAGGACACAGGGTCTCAGGAGGATATACTGATATTAATTTCGAACGTGTATTAAAAAAGACATGGACATACCAACAAGCAGACAGAAATGTAATGCCTTATTTTGTTTCTGTTACAAGCCTTTTACCACGAGCAACATCACCTTATTTGATTTACATTGATGGCATGATGTAGGGTCAGACCGAGTGAGGGGCCAGCTGAAGATCAGTGTCTAATGAGTTATTACCTGACAATCCTTTTACCTTTCCGACCTCATCAGACGATAAATATAGTAGACTGCTCTAAGCTTTTCCAAGTCAGTTATTTACAGTGGAAGCCTGGAATTATATGGCTCATGTTGTATTGGTATAAACAATTTTTTTGCAGATGTTAGCAGTGGCAGTGATGTCCACATGGGGCCACTGGAAATCTTGAGTTGGCACGACAAAACTGAAAGCTGTAACTGAATTTAAGGGATTCAATTATGCTATTGAAATATATTGACTAGCTGGAAACTATGTCAGTATGAGAGTCAAGGAATTGTACTCTGATATATTTTGGTTTTATTTTAGTTCCCTTAGCATGACATGGTTGGTCATGGCACATACATATGCCTTAAGTTGTCTAGTTTCATGACAACCTCTACCTATGCGCTACAGAACAAAGAAAGGTCTTGCAAGTGTCATTCACTACAAACGTAATGACATGAATTTATATCATATTTTAGATAAGTTTTCAATAGTTCTGTAAGTTATGTTGCTTCTGCAGTTGCTTCGCTTTCAGTGGAGTCAGTGAGCTGAAATACCAAGTGTCAGTCTCTGAGGCTGAGAAATGATGCCAATGTGGACAGCACATTCTCAATCCGACCTTGGCACATATTGGCATTTGGTCATGGACCTTCCACATCCAGATACGACATGCAAGGTACCCTGGGTGCGTTGGTTGTTGATGTTCTGGGATGCAGTGTCAAGTTCTGCCTGTTACATGCATTGTCTTCTTTCAAAATACACTTCACAGGAAATGTACTGTTTACATACAGTCTCTTTCAAAATAAACACACTACATCAGTACAACAATGGGAATTGACATCTGTCCTCCAATAACTAACGCACGTGGTTAGGTTTAGGAAAAAAAAACAGGGTTTGGCTTTAGAAACTTTCAGGACGCAAACACTGCTCTCCCAGCTGAAAGTCTGTGTTTGCTGGACCCATCCACCACCCCTTCCGCTTGCCGTACTTGGGCTTTTGCCGCCTTAACTTTCATTCTTGTCCTGCTGCGTTTCCTCCTGACGCCACTGTGTGCCCTTAAAACTATAACAGTGACTGGCCACGTATCATTCCGACATTAAGGACCGCTTTTTTTGTCAGTGTCTAATGCCACAAGTCACTGCCCAAGCGCCAGATTTCAGCAACTTCAGAATAAGACCAGGTTGACGTGGAGGTACCAAAATTGCAGTTCCTTGAATGACCACTTGAGGCTGGCTCCAAAACAGAGTCAATCCCAACAGACTCCCATGTTAAAATGTTAAACAGAAATAAACATGTTTACAGCCTGGTGCGAAAAACAGTGTTGGTCCCTATAGCTAATTTCAACATTCATGATATCTGTACAGGTGGGGAATTTTTTTAAGACTCTCACATTTATATTTTTTCTAAGGCCCAACTCTTTGCATATTTTTTCAGATCCATCCCTTGCTTTTCCACGGCTCCAATCTCTTGTCCAAATATCGTTACTTATGGCTCCAAAATGCGGGCCGAAATGCCAGTTCAAGGCTTCAAAATGACAGTCCACAAATGGGTGTTGTCACTGTAGCTACTTCCGTTATGTATACAGTCTATGGAAAATACTGACAGCACCACTCTGCCATTGCATTCCACATTGTGATCAGAGGGTTTATTATCCTAAAATCCTGTCAACAGGATTCAAACATGCTGCTGCCACCTGGCGTCTACAGTTATCATGTACAGCCAACACACAACCCTCCTTTTACCCTTGCAGCGTCACTGCCGTAACGTGGTGAAAAAGGGCGCCAAATGAAACAAGTAAAATCGCCTAAGAGTCTATTAAAGACATTAAGGTAGGCTTCCAAGTTTTTTTTCACCTGGGGGGAGGGGGCAGAAATTGTTCAGGGTGGCCATGGCCCCTTCAACCCCCCCCCTTGGAGCTGCCACTGGATGTTAGAGATGAAAATTCAAAACCATTTATATCCATAAAACAACAGAAATATGGAGGAGTCTGTAAATATTGACAGTAAATCTTCATCTGTCCGACAAGACCACTCAGTAGCTCCAATCACATTCAGATACGTAAGTGAGGTGAGGTGAGGCATATGTTATGTTCCTCACAGAGGAATAATGGACACAGTTTGTTCAAAGTCTAATAGAATTTTAACTTGTGTGTACATTTAATTAGACCAGTGTATGACTGATGAAGGCATGAAAATGTGTTCAGCGCTGTAATATCTCGTTACCACAGTGCATCTTGGTCATGGCTGATAAGGCATATCATTTGACATGCAGAGCACACACGTACATACCTCTTAATCAACTCTATTCAACCTGTCTGGAGCAGAATGTATAGCTCCATTAAATTAGCCGCCGCTTCCGTAAGCAAACACATTAGAGAGCAAATAACATTTATGTTGGTGTTTACCTCCAGGTCCAGCGTGTTTATGCAGATATCAGTTCGTACGTGCAGTGGAGGGTAAATATCTGGGCTCAGTTCACCACCTGTACCAGGATAAACTCTTGATCATGAGATACATCAAATTGATGTGCTTTCAGTCTTTTAGTTGCCTAAGCCTTAATCTGATTATTTTAATGTTTCCCTCAAAAACCTGCCCTGACAATACAGTGTCCCCATCTGTTTTTTTCCCCTTGTGATATTTTTTAGGTTATTTTGATTCTTTATTGTGTCACATGACAGATATTTCACAGTATTACCTTGGAATACTGTGAAATATCACCAGAAGTTTTAGTAAATATCACATTTTAAAACAAACCTAGACATATTGTTCCTGTTTTGACATGTTATTTACATTTACTGTATATATGTTATTATACTCTTCCTATTCTGGGATTGGTTGTGTCTTAGTCTCTAATCTGGCCATATGGTGATATAGGTACAAGAGGAGTAGATGATGCAATGATTTTCCACCCATGCTCCACCTAAACACCAAGGGGGAACTGTTCCTGCGTCATGTTGTAGAATTCTTTTTTTTTTAAAGAACTGAAGTCAAAAATTAAATCCAAAGCCTTCTTGACTTTGACAAACATGCACTAAACAAAAAATTAAATGCAACAGTTTTGTTTTTGCTCCCATTTTTCGCAGGTTTAACTTAAAGATATAAGACTTTTTTCAAGTCTTTTCTCAAATTGTGTTCACAAATTTGTTTAAATCCATGTTAGTGATCTCCTTTTTCGAGCTAATGCATCCACCTGACAGGTGTGGCATATCAATATGCTGATTAAATAGCATAAATACCCAGGTGTGTCTTGGGCTCGTCACAATTTAAGACCCCTCTAAAATATGCAGTATGAGCCCACAACACAATGCCACAGCTGCAGTGAGTTTTGAGGGAGTGTGCCAGTGGCAATGCTGACTGCAGGAATGTACACCAGAGCTGTTGCTCGTGAACTTAGTGTCCATTTCACACAACATAAGATGGCTCCGGTGTTGTTTGCAAAGATTTTGGCAGTACATCCAACCAGCCTAACAACCACACAAGTTGGTTATGATAACAAACTGCTGACAGGTCAAGACCCTAGTAAGGACAATGAGCTTCCCTTAGATGGTTTCTGACAGTTAGTGCGGAATTTTTCAGTTGTGCAAACCAATTATTGCGTCAGCTTTTCTGGTGGCTGGTCTCAGACGATCTTAGTTTGAAGAACGATATTCACACATCCAACTGTCTCAGATGCAGGCACATTAGAAAATTCACTTGAGTCTTTGAACAGAAAATCCCGCACACTGCTCTTGCTCAGCTTAACAATTTATTAGTAACCCTAATGTTTCGGTTGTCGTGGACCATCGTCAAGAGTGTTCAACACCATTATTTCATATTTTATAGCATGGCATAAAATGGTTTCTCATCATTTAATCCTTTTGGAGATAATGTTTGTGGATTAAATATCCAGTATACTTCTCTTCCGCATGTCTTCAATGTTAGCACCTCTCTCCGGCAGAGTAACTTTTTCAATGCCCTGGAACAAAGACTCAGACAATCTTGAGAAGAGAAGAGGTGAAGATGCTGGATGTGGAGGTCATGAACTGGTGTAGCTACACGTGGTCTGTGGTTGTGGAGCTGTTTGGATTTACTGCCAAATTACCTGGAACGACACTGGAGACATCTTATGGTAGTGAAATGAATCAATTCACAGGCAAAAGCTCTGGTGGACATTCCTGCAGTCAGCATGCCAATGGCACGCTACCTGAAAACTCACTGCAGCTGTGGCATTGTGTTGTGTGATCAAACTGCACATTTTAGAGTGGCCATTAATTCTGACGAGCCCAAGGCACACCTGTGTATTAATGATGCGGTTGAATCAGCATCTTGATATGCCACACCTGTCATGTGGATTGATTATCTTGAAGTGAAGTGCTGACTGACATGAATTTTTAAAACTTTGCGACCATATTTTGAGAGAAATCTATCTATAGAGTGCATCGAAAAAGTCTCAGGTCTTGAACTTAAACCAGTGGAAAATGGGAGCAAAAACAAAACTGTTGCATTTAAATTTTCATTCAGTATATTTTGGGGTGATAGGAAGTAGCAGGGTATCTACACACATCAAAATATATGCACAGTTCCTGCAAACTTACACTGACAAACATTAGAAAAAGAAGAATCCCATCAGCTAAATTTTAAAATACAGTTGTAATTCTGCTCAGTGACCAGCAGGTGTCTCTTTGTTTTGCAAAAGTTGATTTATAGCAGCTCAGCGAGAGCCTGAACAACTTTTTTCAGCATCCCTGAGCATCACCTTTCATACTCCTTAAACTCATTTTGAGAAGTAATGAAATGATGCAGGGTAAAAGCACATATGGGGGCTATTAGGCTGTGACTAATAGACACAACATGCGTTTGGAGAGTGTGGAAATGGTAATATTTTTGACCATTTGTTTTGTTCTTCTTTCCTTTGTGGTGTTCTCCTCCATCAGCAGGTGCACGGTCAATTAGTGAGACTGAGGGCAGAGTCTCGATGCAACAACAAATCTCATGGCTGTCCTGCCAAACAGCAGCTATTCATTAGGAGGAGGAGTTATTTAATACACCCCGCAGACACACACACACACACACACACACACACACACACACACTCACTCTCATCATCTCCGCATCCCGTCAGGTCCACAGATGAACTGAGGAGTCTCTGCGCTCTCACTCTTCTCTCGGTTCAACATGGACTCACTGAATTTTCTGCTCTTCCTCGCAGTCAGCGCCTTCACACTGAAAGGTAGGCTGTCACCGTGCGCTGTAATTGCTAATTAACTCACCAAACCTGGGGTATTTTTTACCGGGAATAGGCTGGGGGTCGCCCTTTTTATGTGTTTTTTGCGTTTCATGTGCGTAATTAACCTGCTCCACGATGGATTCATTGCCTCCTGAGTGCATTTACATACCTGTTGTGCCAAACACCGAGTTTAGATGACGTTAATGTTATTTAGTGCAATTTTAATCACACATATTTAATGACCATACTAGTTTATGTAAACTGAAACTAATAGTAAGTGTAATATTGGGGGTAAATGTTTATTTTTTATTCTTTCCTCAGCACTTGATGCACCATTAACACGTTGTCTATTAAGAGTTAAATCAAAATTAAATCAGTCTGAATAAAAGCCAACGTTTTTAATCATAAAGAAACATGCATGTGGGCTTACTGTGTAAAATAAAATGACAAGACTTACATTTCCTTTTATTGTAATGGTGCAGCCACTGGTTTTGTGCATGTGTGTGATTGTAATTAGAGACAATGTTTTCTCTAACTTTAAAGCCGCTTCCAAATGTACAGTATGCAGAAATGTAATAACTGCATGAAAACCAACATCCAATTTGCAGTATGTAATGATTGCAATACACATTACATCACAGGTGTCATGCTGTGTCATATGGACTCAGTGCTGTGGTGTATGCACTGTGGTGTGTGACTGTTGCAGCTTTTATTGATGCTGTGTGAGGTCTTTCATAATTAGCTTCAAAGTGGAGACTCGCAGGGAGTTTCTGTTGATGGATATGTTTTTGTATTGATTTCTAACACTGGGGCAAAAGATCACAAGTGTGTGTGTGAGTGCATGTGAGGGTGAGCGAGAGAACTGCAAAACACCGGAAATGTCACACTAAGTTCATTATTCAAAGACCCTCATTGTAATGGAGAGCTGAACAAAGGTTTCTGTATTAAAACCAGAGTAACACTGCTCTTGTTGTGGCCTTCACGCTATGTTGCAACACATATTTCCCCTCTGTATGAACTGCTGCTTACACTGCTGGTGCCTGTGCTCTGTGGCAAAGGACACACATCACAGGTCAACTCATGCAAATCTACAAAAATCTAAGGACCCCTGTTCTTTAAATGGCAATTAGTTCACAAAACCTTCAAGACATGCTGTGTCTCATCAGTTTTGCTCTGATCTGCTCTGAATTTTGAATATTTTGACTGAGGCAGTTCATTTAATGGTAATCACTAACTCAGGCTCTTCAGTCTGCACTTTGCAGGCACTACTTAATTGAGGCTTCCCCCGGAGTGAAGTCTAAGGAGGCAGATGGAGAGAAGTTGTGTTGCTGTGCACACATACATGCACATCTTAATGTCTGAGCACATGTCTGGGCTACTTAAAGCCCTTGTCCGTCTCTTTGACATTATTAAAGCTCTTCAATTGATTAAGACGTAAAAAGGCTTTGCTTCTCCGTTTTATGGCTCCCGGCTCACTTTCAGAAACATATAACCAATGTTCCTTGTGTATTCTGACAGCAAGTGACATGCTGGGATGTATTAGAGAGAAATCTTAGCATAATAATACATTGATTTCCCCGTGCTGATCTGCATGATGAAATTTGATTATGGTGAGGTTTGGAGGGGAGCAGATCCATAGGGGATTGAGCTGTGGACAAAGACAAGCTTTCAGTCTTTTTTTTATGAAAGAACCGGATGCATCAGAGAGCAGGGGAATGGGGAGATGCCTACAGTCAACATCTCTGCCAAATCATCGGGATAATGTGCTTCTCATAGGTGGTTTAGGATAATTGGGCTGTGGCCATTAGTGAAGTGAATACATGCTGCCAAAAACGCTCCATAACTCAAGAGGGGATGTGAGAGTGTGTTAAAATGAGGGTCAGGTCCAACTTGAGACTGCACAGTGAGATGAATCCAGTGCAGGTATTGTATTTGGATGATTGCCTTGTTCAGGTTTCATGTGTTTCACCACCCTTCACTTTGTTACACTATTCTATTCAAGATTATAAATGGGAAGAGGTGTGATAATGAACCAGAACCTCAGACGGGGATCTGATGATGTGTGGATGGGGTGAATGTAGCCTTGGCTCAGTCTTATTCTTGAAATTAAAGATTTCTTTCTAAAGAGATTATACATGCTAGAAACTACTTGTTGAAAACATGTTAAATACTGGGAACTATGTAGCGCTGCATTGTGGAGTTTCACCATTTTCATGTCCAGGATTTTTTGGCAGGCCTGAGATCGTGTCTGGAAGCACTGGAGCTACCCTTAACATAACCCCTCCCCTACTTTAGCCTATCATAAGTAATGTTAGTAGTAGCATTAGTGTCGCTACATTCACCCACTGCGTTGAGCACTGAGTTCACCACGTGCTATGTGCTAACAATAGCTGCTGTTAGCTGATGAACGAGAGTTGCTATATGCTGGCTCACTCGTTCTTTGGCTCTGAGGGCTTATATGTTACTTTGCTGTTAGGTTACCTGCTAACAAGAGTATGTTGCTGCACAGTTTCTAACTCATTCTTTGGCTCAGGGGCTGTGTAAGTTGCTCTGCTATTGAGTTAGCTGCCAACGAAAGTCTGTTGTTGTGCAGTGGTGCAGTTGTTTTTGACTCAGGGGTATGTATATTGCTACTAGGTTAGCTGCTAACGAGAGTCTGTAGCTGCGCAGTGGCTCACTCGTTTTTGGCTCGGGATGTGTTCGTTACTGTGCTACTTAGTGAGCTGCTAACAAGAGTACGTCACTGCACAGTTGCTAACTCGTTCTTTGGCTCAGGGGCTGTGTACATTGCTCTGTTATTGGGTTAGCTGCTAACTAGAGTCTGTAGCTGCTCAGTGGCTCACTCATTTTTGGCTCAGGGGATGTGTTCGTTACTGTGCTACTTGGTGAGCTGCTAACAAGAGTACGTCGCTGCACAGTTGCTAACTCGTTCTTTGGCTCAGGGGCTGTGTACATTGCTCTGCTATTGGGTTAGCTGCTAACTAGAGTCTGTAGCTGCGCAGTGGCTCACTCATGTTTGGCTCAGTGTTCATTACTGTGCTACTTGGTTAGCTGCTAACGAGAGTCTGTAGCTGCGCAGTGGCTCACTTGTTCTTTGCTCAGGGAACATGTTTGTTACTGTGCTATTGGGTTAGCTGCTAACAAGAGTCCGTCGCTGCACAGTGGCTCACTCGGTTTTGGCTCAGATAGAGGTGTGTACGTTACTGTGCCACTGAGTTAGCTGCTAACAAGAGTATGTCGCGGCACAGTGGCTCACTCGTTCTGTGTTTCAGGGGTGTGTTTGCTTCTGTGCTACTGAGTTAGCTGCTAACGAAAGTCTATTACTGCGCAGCAGCTCACTCGTTTTTGGCTCAGGGGTTGTGTCTGTTAGTGTACTACTGGGTTAGCTGCTAATGAGAATCTGTCGCTGCGCAGTGGTTCACTCAGTGGACACACTCCTAGTGTCTATAGACAATACTGCTCTTTTTTTCACAGTTTTGGGACCTCATTTTATATACTTTGCAATTTTTTAATCATTCAAATTTGGTTAGATGGTTAATAACAATTTTCTGTGATGTGACAAAATCTGGACACATTTATTTTTGCTTCACCCGGACTTTAAGTAAACTTCCAGTTCCAAACAAAGTTGTAATTTTTACGATCATTTGAAGCCAATGTAGAATCATCAGTCTGTCACTTTGGTCCTGACTGCAACATCTCAATGACTATTGGATAAACTGCCCTGCAATTTTATACAGATGTTGATGGTACCCAGAGGGCAAACATAAACATTAAGTTTTGCATCTGAGTGCAATTTGCCCTTTTTGTTCATCTGATTGCAGTTATCCATGTGGTAAAGCAAATGTTGCAATAGGCAGAAGCGAGTAAAAAAGAAAACTGAGGTTTTCTAACTGCGAGTTCAGGGTCCTGACCGACAACATGCAGAGGCGCTCCTCAAGACTTCAGGCAAGGAATTAAGATGTGACAGAGAGAGACTGTATTTGGGATTTAAAATCCCAGTCTGTCTTTTCAAATGCACATCTTCAGACTTTTAAAGAAGATGACAATATTTGCTTTTCAAATTCTCTGAAGTTGATGATAATTTTACTGTTGCTGCCTGTGGTTGTTGGAGCTGATCTCCAGTTTTTGCACTGAGGCTCATTTACACAGAAAGGACCCAATGTTGTGCCAAATGTATATTACTTGATTCAAATATGAGCAAATAGCACAGGAGGACTGAGATGCCATTTGCTTGGCTGTGCAGTTTGGGGTGCATCTCACTGCAGGTCCTTTGAGAATTTTACGGTTTCCTTTCGTCTTATTTGTGTTGGTATAGCGGACGCAGAAGCCGAGCAGTCCTTTTGTGAATTTACCCCCGATGTGCTGTGG
The DNA here is from genome assembly GCF_006386435.1 of Epinephelus moara. Classification (NCBI taxonomy): domain Eukaryota; kingdom Metazoa; phylum Chordata; class Actinopteri; order Perciformes; family Serranidae; genus Epinephelus; species Epinephelus moara. The sequence continues at coordinate 38,556,575 of NC_065506.1, forward strand.
TAAGCATGCATTTAGCTCAGACAACCTCTGTGCCTAAGAACAGCCTTGGAGAGATGACTTTTATTGATCAAACAAGTTCAGTGTTGTCTTATAAATACTCTAGATACACACTGCAGCACTGTGGCTCAGGAGGTAGAGCGGTCATCTGCCAATCAGAAGGTGCTTTAATTCCTGGCCCTTGCAGTCATCATGTCGAAGTGTCCTTGGGCAAGATACTGAACCCCAAAGTGCTCCTGTTGGCTGTGCCATCAGTGTGTAAGGGCGTGGGAAAGTGTATCTGATGAGCAGGAGGCCCCCTCTAGCTGGTAGCCTCAGTGTATGAATGTGTGTGAATGGGTGAATGGTCCTTGTGTTGTAAAGTGCTTTGAGTGGTCGCTAAGACGAGAAAACTGCTATAAATGCAGTCGATTTACCATTTGTGATGAATAAACAGACGACCACAAAAAGTTCTATGCGGTGACATCCTCGTCTTTGGAATTCCTATCAGTGAAATTCAGCTCTTTTGCTCTTTGTACCGAACAAACTGCTTTTGCTTTGGCTAGAAAAAGAAATCAGTTATGTAAGACAGACACTGAGCTGAGAGCAGTCTCAGACAGTCATTAAATTCAGTTTATAGTAAAAGAAAAAAATGCTGTTTGTGCTGTAGGATGGCCGTGTAAATGGGAGGTTGGCAATGAAATTGAAAAGGAGCTGGGAGTATATGTGACTGTGTCAGTCTTGCTCATTTTTCCAGAAGTGATTATGAAAGTATATTTACTGTCCAGGTTTCTCTATATTTTGTAGTTTCTCTTCAGGGGCCAAATCAGCGCAGACTGTACTCGGACCTGATGGCCAACTACAACCCACTGGAGAGGCCTGTTCACAATGACTCCCAGACTCTTACCGTTCAATTTGGCTTAACCCTGATGCAGATCATGGATGTGGTATGTAAATACTGGCTCTGCACACATTACTAAGCATGCATACACAAAGCGGTGTCACTCCTAGCGATACTCGGTTATCATCAATCAATATAAAGATTGTCTTCTCACTTCACAGCCAAAATTCTCATGTAAAATTATTAAATTTTCTGCTAGAGGTTATGTCGAAACCAGCAGTTATGTTTTTGATTGATGAAGACTTCTTGTTATATTCATGCACAAATACATTTTGGATCATTTACCTCTATGTTTGGATGTCTTTGAGTCATAAATTCAAAGTGTAATTGTTGCGAGTTAACAGTCAGTTATTTCTCTATCATCAAAGCCATTAGAAGTGAAGCTGCTGCAGACATTACATTTTTTTTTTGTTGAGTAGCTTGACACCTGCTTTGTTAAAGTTGAACCTGAGAAGACAATAAATAATTAAATAAATACACCAAAATACCTGAATATTAATGTTGATAACTTCATCGTTTTCTTACAGGATGAGAAAAACCAGGTTTTGACCACCAACATTTGGCTTCAGCTGGTAAGACGTTTCCCTGTACCATGTGTAAAATCACAGAAAAGCTGAGATACACAACCTTATCATCACACTTAGCCACATGCTACATTTCACAACATCTTTAATAATTAATTCATTTTCTGTATCTACTTATTCTATTCGGGTGGAATGTGAGACAGTAAGCCCCTGGGAACAGATATGCAGAAAACCCCACCACCTCTCCCACGTAGGAGCAAGACACACAGACTTTGTGGTGGTTTTGCCTCTTTTTTATTTATTGTTTTGCGTCTCTTTTAAATCAATATGCATCTTTTTGGGGTTTTCTGTCTCCTTGTGGTTGTTTTTCACATTTTTGTAGTTATTTTCTGTCTCTTTGCAGTTCCTTTGTGTGAAGGAATTTTGGTCACACTGAAACCCTCAGTCTTGGTCAGTAATAGTCTTGGGAGACAATTAGGCCTACAGTCATGGTCAGAGCAGTAGCAGGCCTGAAAGAGGCCTCGAGGTCAGGCTGCTCGACCTCGATTATCTATGGTCTCCTAACTGTGACCGAAGGAGCACAACTCCCCAGAAAAGGGAGCTCTGGCTGGCTCTGTTTTTATCGCAAACAAGGTTAGAGAAAGAAAGATTGCCCTGTGCCCTAGACCCAATAGACCTCCTGTTTCTTTCTAGATATGAGTCATGAGTGATTTAGGCGAGGTGATTTAGAGTAAGCAAAGTGAGCATACTTGTGTGTGTACAGTCAATGACCAGTAGAATATTCACAGTCTCATAGATTTGTACATAATATCCTTATTTGGTAACACTTAGGTTAGGGTTATGGTCAAGGTTTAGACAAAGACAACCTCAGTCTCTCTGGACAGCATGCACTGTGTTACACTGTGTGTGTTAACTGGGATTCTTCTTGATTGATCCTTTATTAAACACTGTGTGAGCTCCATTAAGGTCTCCACTGGTTGTCATCAGCTTAGACAGTTTCTCTTTATCACTTTGCATCTCTTTGTGGTCATTTTGAGTCCCTTCCTGGTCGATATGTGTTAATTTGAGTTACATTTTGAAGGTGGAGGCCAGGGAGGCCCCTGACAATTTGAGCCCCCGGGCCAGAGACCAATAGGCATGTTCAATAATCCATTCATGTCTGTGCGTGGTCACAATGCTGGAGTCTCTCTCAATTGGAGAAAGACTGGTGTTTTTTTGGGGTTATTTGCCAGACTATTTCTTGGCTGTGACTCCTTGAAGTCCTCATAGTGACAAAAAGACTCCAAAAAGTGAGGCACAAATAATCAGCCTCCTCGTTCCCAAACAAGACGATGAAAGTGGACACACATGGGCAATCATGGGTCAGACAAGACAAGATAGAATTACACGAATCGTGGCCCTCTGACGCTTCCTCCTTATACCTGGCTGTATTCAGTGCGCCATGCAAATCCAGGCAGGTTATGAACGGGAACCTGCTGTGAGACTGCCACAGTCAGAGGAGACAGAGAGAATCCTTCACACTTTAATTTAAATATGATTAAACAGTCTTTATGCTTAGCTAAGCTTAGCTTCATATTTGCCATATAAACATGAGAGTGGCATTGATCTTTTTGTCTAACTCTCTGCAAGAATATGAAGTATTTTCCCCTTATTGTCAAACTGCACCCTAAACTTTAGCCTTAAACCTGATATTTGGTTTCTTCATCTAATCACAATAAAGGTGCAGTTGTCGTCTTATACAATCTTGTTCATCACAGCAGTCTTTTCCCTTTCACCTTCCACAGGGGCAGTGCGCCTCTTTCTTCTCCATGCAGTGCGATGAAGTGTATGAACACAGATGTTTTATCGCAGCCTATCCATTGTGTGACACCAGTTCCCTGCTGCTGCACTGTCAGCACGCTGTACCAAGGCTGTTTGGTCTGTTTTAAATCACCCCGTGGAATCACAGCAGCAGTCCCACTCAATCTTTCTCCACTCCACACCCTGCACAATCGACTTCGCCTCTCAAACTCAAGATAGCGCAGACAGCATCCACAGTATCTACCGTTTGTTAGCGCCAATCCAAGCATATGTCTCCTCATTCTACTTGTGTGGACTCCAGGAAAGAAAGTTTAAATGTCCTGAAGATGCGTTTGTCTCTGAAAGTCACTTTGAGACATTGAAGATATTTCTGCAAGATTACACACTCAGCTATGCTTTGCCAGAGAGTAGTAATTACACGATTTTTCAGTGCTTCAGGATAGTGTTAGAGTGAACAATTACAAATGTACTGACAATTGTAGCACTTAGAGCATAATGACATAATTGGGAGGCTTCAGTTTTGGTTTTAGACACCATATTAGTGCTTTGTTGAGGACAATACAAACTATTGTTTAGTATTTTTGTCAGTATTACCATGGAATCCTATGGAGCCGTCAGTGAGTTTCATAAAAGTGACTTAATGGAATAGTTCAATATTTTTGGAAATATGTGTTTTTGTTGAGAGTTAGACAAGAAGATTATACCACTCTCATATTTGTCTGGTAAATATGAAGCCACTTAGCTCAGCACAAAGATTGGAAACAGGGAGAAACTGCTAGCCTGGTTCTGTCTGAAGGTAAATCCACCTACTGGCACCTCTAAAGGCCCAGGCACACCAAACTGACATCAAAGAACTAGTGGCGACGAAGGCTGACTGTTGTGTCACCTCATGTTACAGTTTGTCTCAGCCAAAAAGTTGAACACACCACAAAGACTACAGACAATGGCCAACTAGGACGTATGTTGTGTGCCTGTGTGAGAGGAAATAACTCTCCACACCAGCAGATGGCAGTAGTCTGTGTTGGTCATTTAAGAAGAGAAACAGGAAGAATCACAGGATGGATTCAAGACACTAGTTAGCACATTAACAACACAACCTGCTGTTGAAAGAACGAAGGATATTTATCGTGCGTTAGTGAACAATAACAAAAAATTACTAAATGTTTCTGCTAAAGTGCTCCCTAGCTAAAAACATACCCAGGTAGGCAAAATGACCTGGCCCAGAATCAGCTCAAACTTGGTATGCCGGATGAAATCAGCCAGGGCGGATCTGGTCCCCTGACTCGGTTGAGACTCGGGATGAATGACACCCCAGAATTGGGCCAAATCAGCTGGCCCAAATCTGGCTGCCGACACTGCAATCACTGGTCTGATTTCAGAAATTACCTGGCCCAGAATCCAGGATAGGAATAATGGAGTATGCGATTGAGATCAGTATTTCTGTTAGACAGAGCAGCAAGTTGGTAAAGGTGATGTGACTCATGGAAATTCACTTTATTGAGCTGTACAAGTGATTCCAACCTCCCGCAGTGTGTTTCACTCAGCCTTTATTAGCAGCTGACCTTTATATTTCTTCATACCGATCACAGCCATTGTTTAAATACCACATTGGTTTGAATTAATTAAAAATGAATTATAGATCTGATTAGAAAAAATCCTCAGAAAAGCCATTTCATCAAGATGTAAAAAATCGGGACATGCCAGATCAGCCAGCTGTACCACTTTGCTACGCCGAACTGGAAATCAGCCATCAGTCATCATGTGCGCACATCTGCTGTCGGCGTGGTTTAAAGAGTCAAATACGATAAAAGATTCTACTCATTTTCACTACTTTTGATTCACACAAATTGTGTAGTTTCACTTTAGATAATAAGTATAATCAGTAAAACATGTCGGTCACAGCCTGTGTTTTTAAAGAGTTCATTGTCGAGACTGAAGTATCTCAATATCAACCATCAACATACAAACGTTGATGGTTGCTACGAGGGGAGGGAATTTCGAATAGCATTTCCCTGTAGCGCCACCAGAAGGTCAACGTTTTCACATATTTGGTGAGATAGTTTGATACCTGCTGTGTGGATTGGCACAAACGTTTGACAGTGGGACGATGTATTCTATTAACTTTGGTGATCTCTTGACGGTGAATACAGATGGTGAATACAGGTGTTCCAGCACAGACTGAGGAAAATAAAGTCTTTTTTGAGGACTTAAGCTTGTAAGCATGTTCTATTAGAAACCCAAAATACAAGTATGAACCTGAAACTGAGTGTAGTAGGTCTCTAAACTAAGATGTGGCTGTTGAGTCTTCTTTTTTGATGACACAGTGAATGTAAAGCCTTTTGATAAACACATCATTACAGTGACTTTACCATTTGGTTTGAGATTTGAGTCCTATAAATGCCTCTTGACTGCACTGATATTGATGAGACATGACTGGTTATTATCTTTTGTGTCCAACCTAGAATTACAGTAATGTGTTTAAACATCAGCTGAAATCTACAAGCTGCAGCGGATTTACAAGTTGTGTTTGACACTCTCGAATTATAATATCCAGAGTTATGTGTCTCACACTGTTTGACTTGCAGAAGAACCCTGCAGTGTTCCTTGAAAATCTAAAAATTGTATTCCTCCCCAGATGTCACTGAAACCTGGCATAGAGATTGAACTCAATTCTTGTAGCATGTCACTGCATAATGTTTCCCACAGCTGCTGTCACATACATTTATTTTACCCATTATGGCAGCTGTCACTACCACTAAAAAAAACCACGCACTTGTGTTAGAGTAAATCCCAGGTTGGGCTTTCGAACATCAAACGCAGAGTCTCATACAGGTTTAAAGAATGTGTTGACAATATGTATGTGACATATGAAAAGTACATTATGTTTCTGCATCCCACAGTACTGGGATGATTATTACCTCCGGTGGAATACATCAGACTATCCAGGTGTGACCAATGTGAGATTTCCTGACCATCTCATTTGGAAACCAGACATTCTGCTGTATAACAGGTAGGTATTGTAAGGACAGATCCACGGGGTGCTGCACTGTAATTGGATATGCATGGTGTCAGGCTCAGCATGCATGCATTGTCCTCTGCACAATATAATGGGAGGATCTCAGGAGGGATGGTAATTTTTTGGATTTTTGTGTGCCAGTATTAAAAAAAATACTGTTACAATGACACCAGCTGTGATATATTACAGCTGAAATTATTTTTCTCAAACATAAAGCAACAATTGGTTTTGGCTCTGATCTTGTATTCAAAATATGTAATTAACAAGCACATTGGCCGAGACTGTCCAGACCAGATGCACAGATTCCTGTAGTAAAAGCGATTTGCTTTAATATTTAAATACCCTGTGAATGAATTTGGATGTGTTGGATGTGTTTTGTGCTCTTGGGGGACATTTCCATGAATAAAAATTTCCAACAAATGGAGCAGAACAGGAAGCCTCAGATAGCGATTTAGGGATGTTGTGTTTTGCTCATGATCAAATGAACGTGCATCCTCTCATGATCAGTTGGCATTCATCAAGTTGGAACGAGGAATTAATGACGAGTGTGTGTGGTTAAGAGGTTTGCTGATAGGTCAAACTTCATAAGATACTTCAAGAGAAAATAAAAATTTTGTTGCATTAGACCCATTGCGAAATTTTTGGAATAAATGTGCTTATTATTTTTTTTTGTTCCAACCAACACACAAGTTGCAGCAAACATCTAACTATTCTTATAAATTACAATTATTAGCAAATGTATTTATTTATTTATCATTCATGTATGTCTTATGAATAGACTTAATTTGACAAAACCGTATTCAGGCAATGTGTACTACTTTTAAAGGTTCTGTTAACGATTGGGTTGAGCGGAATACTCGGAGTGTCCGGTACAGATAATGTACTTTTTACGATATGAGTAAATTGTGTCATAATCTGTACTCATGATTAAGGAAAATCCTCATTTGGGTAGCGGTGTTTAACCCTTTGATATTTGGAGTGACATCACTTTTCTTGTGCTGCTTTCAGACACCTTTTTCTAACATTTAAAACTTTGAATCCTGCGCAAATTGGTGCGATTTTCTTCAAAAACATGGGAAACAAAGGCAGTGAACAACTTGGTAAAAAATTTACCAAAATTTAGATTTTTTTTTTTTTTTTTAAATAGTGAAAAAAGAAAAAAGCTGGGGAAAACTATATTTATAATAATAATAATTATTATTTATTTATTTTAATTCAAGTTTTTATTGTTTTGAAAGCTTGGTAAATGGCATACATATATTATTTTCTGGGCACACATGAATACAAGGCACATATTTTTATAATATGTAGGTGTACATAAAAAAAATTAATAATTATAACAATCTATTACCCTTGCGATAAAAAATGATCTGAAGCTCAATTCTGAGGCTGTTCTGTATACTTTTCTCATAGGTAATAAATATTGCAGCTTCTGATTATCCATACAACTTCTGATTAGGCCCAGCCCACTTCTGACATAAACCCCGCCCACTTCGAGTACAGATATAGATATTTAAGGTGGTTGAACAGATACAGACACAGATACAGGGAATAGTGTACTCGTCCATCCCTAGTGTACGACATTCACAGCATTAATACAGCAGCAAACCACTATTTACTATGTAAAGATTTGGTGGAGTAATGTTGTCCTGAGCAGAGGATTTAGTCACATTCCCTCTGTCTCTGCTTTGCACTGCGCAACAGTAGCTGCCGCTGATATCGTGACTGTGGTGTTATGAAAGCCCAGCACCCAACCTCCTGTTTAACACCGTTAGCCCTGTCAGCACGGTTGCTGTTGTTTATCACCTGATTCTGGAGTTGGCACCATTAGCTGGTGGCCGCTGGCACAGCCACCTGTGCAGACAATTCACACACTCTGAATTTCGCAGAGAGAGGGCATATGACAGCATGCGACCGATTTATTCCCTTCAGAATAAACTCCAAATAAAACAGAGCAGAATACAACTTTATTTCACACCAGAGTGGAAAATCGCCTTGAGCTCACCAGAACATAAAAGCTACCTGAATAAAAAAATATATATATATTCAGGTGGCTACATGTCAGAGCATGCTGAAATATTCAGGCTTCTGCTCTTGTTTCATGAGGTCTGCAAAGCACCAGACCTCATGTTGTCACAGGACTTATTCAGAATATCTTGCAGAGAGACCCACAAGCAGGAAATGAAAGATAGATGCAGCCCACTATAAACAATGTGAAACCTCCTTCCCTTTTGGATTAAGAAATGTGGATATCTATTTTCCAAACTAAGCATTTACATTAAGAACAAGCTTTGGAGATCGATATGAAGCATATTTCTTTGTTAGATTTTAAACAACACTAAAGGGTTCATCAAAAATGTTTTAAATAAAATAAATGTAACAATCTTGCACATACAGGCTATGTCCTGTTAGATAAGCTGCTTTCAGAGAAGAACATTACACTTCAAGGTTAGTGGTCCTCTTCAGTTTAAATGTATTCAGTACAGTCTAGACGAGAGCTTTGGAGCAATAAATCATTTAGACAAATGAATAAATTTGTATACAAAGACGGAAGAAAGAGCATTTTATTTCATGTCCCTAATAGAAAATGCTATCAAGATCACCATTAATCAATCTTTAAAAGAAAGATCTGAACAAATCACATTAGAGGCACTCTCCTCTCCCATCCACTAATGAGGGAAAACGCATTGTACTTCATTTGTCATTGTCCCTCTGAGTAAAGCCTTGATTTGAGACTCTTTGAATTAGACGCTGCTGCAAGTTAAAAAAAATGTTCCTCTCTTTCAACTTCAGCTCAACCATGCCTCAACCTCTGGGGAGTTCATTTAGAGGGAGTGAATTGTGGGTAGCAGGGGAGAATGAGGGTAACCACTGAATAACCATCTCTGGGGAATTGTTGCATCAGTTGTGACTCCGCTTGTGCTGTGTACCTGCTGCAATAATGAGCTAGAGAAATATTTGTATTTTCCCACCACATCTGTTCGGCTCGCTGTTTTTGTGGCTTATCCAAATTTGATGTTGCATCCTCGTAATTAATAGCAGTTCTTGCAAAGGTTATATCAGTGTGTGAATTTATTCAGATGTTTTTTCCTCTGAAGCTGTACTTTGATAACAGATAACGCTGCGGTAAATACTGATGTAGCTGCATGTTTGTCCACAGCGCTGATGAAAGATTTGATGCTACTTTCCACACCAACATTGTGGTCAACCACTCGGGCACCTGTAGCTACTTACCTCCAGGTAAGAGTTGTAATCTCAGCCAGCCCTCACACCTCAGTATCACACGAACAGAAGTCTGCTCATTGGAAATGTTAGATGGTAAATTATGCTGCTATTGTTCCACACATGAAAATATTTAAACCTTTTGATACATTCTACTTATTTTGGAAAACACCTGCTAAACATACATAAGCGGCAATGTAAAGACTGTCCTTGATATCAAATGAAAGACGTGCCATTTCTCAAACAAACCACAGAGCTAAACTTTATATTCTACTTCTAGAGACTAAGAGAGAATGCACACAGGAAATAGATTTGTGGAGGTTATTTATTATGTGATGTAAAGTAGCGTTGTGATCACACAGTTATAGTTGTCGAAGATTCTCAGTCATCCAGGTCATGGTAATCATGACCAGTGCTATATCGTAGGCAACTGGACCTGCTTGACTTTCTTGAAGATGTTTTGTCGCTCATCCAAGAGGCTTTATCAGTTCTAACGGACTGCGGAGTCGCAAGCCCCTTTTACACTGCCAGATTTTCTGCGAATGTTGGGCTGTTTTGCTGGCAAGCTGCAAGCGTTTAGACACACAGAGCCGGATTGGCGAATTGATCCGAGGTGCCCAATTTTCCGCCTCGTAGGGTAGTCATGTTGGCGGAACCCTTTTAGTTTAAAAAGACCGAGGCGGCCTTCCGCAATGGGAGGGGCTGTTGAAGACTTTTGGGAGGAGCTGTTGATGGCGCTGCACGTGCGACCCACTGGCGGTGGATAAACAGGAAACAGCTGATAGCAGGAATTAGCGAGCAGCTAGTAGCAAGAGGGAAACGCAAACCTGACAGACACTGTAAAGATGAGCAACTGGGGAGGCAAGGAATTGCGCACCCTCCTTGTCCTTGCAAATGAAGAGGCCATTAACCGTCAGATGACGGGGACGGTGAAGGACGGGTAGACTTACGAGAGAATCGCAGAAGTACTGACCAGCCGCGGCTTCCCTCCCACATCACTGTTTACGTCACACGCTGAGCTACACGTTTTGTTACTTGCTCACGCCCCCCATTGCCCCGAAAAAGGCGCATTCTGTATAAACAAAAGTAGGTAGGTGGCATTTTGCTGCACTCCCCGATTTTGTTTTTATACTGCCAATGCTGAAAAAAGACTGATTGGGCTTTCCTGCAAATTTGCACAGTTCCTGTTTAAAAAGGACTGCAGGCTTTAAACTCTTCGTGGGTGTAAACCCTTACAGAGTCGTTGAGGTCACATGTGAGTTGATGACCCACCCGGCCGTCTTTGTCGTTTGGGTTAGAGGATCCAGGTGAGTTGAGTCATCTGGAAAGGGGTCCCAAGACTGCATTGTAGGTGGGTGATAAGTGGTGTCGTAGTCCACCTCCTCTCTAACGATGGCCGTTCCAGTTTGACGTAGATGGCTTCTTTCACACCTCTTTCAAACCGTCTTTCTTCTCTGGCCAAGATGTGAACATTTCTGCCCTTGAAGGAATGTCCCTTCTCCTTTAGATGTAAATGGACAGCCGACTTAAGTTAGAGCTTTTAAAAATGTGGTAAGAAATACAAAATGAAGTCAACCTTGGAGGCATTCATATTACGACTTAAAAAAAAAAACACATTAGACAGCTATTTGCACTGAGAACCTAAGCTATGATTGCAATGGCATGTCAAAAATATTTGGACCCTCCATTCGTCCATCCATTTTCATTCATATATCCGAGGCTAGGTTTTGGAGGCAGCAGGTTAAGTAAGGTATTCCAGACGTCCCTCTCTCCAGCAACATTTTCCAGCTCCTCCTGGGATTCCTGAGGCTTTCCTAGGTCAGCTTAGATAAATAATTCCTTCAGCATATTTGGAGTCAACCCTAGGGCCTCCTACCAGTTTGATGTGCCAGAGAACCTGTAACGGGAGGCACCCTGGAGGCATCCTGATCAGAAGCCCGAACTACCTCAACTGGCCCCTTGGTCAAGTTGTGCTGTAAGATGACTGGTGTTACTTTAAATAACCTACAGCATCTGTATAAAGAGAGGGTCACCTCTAAAGCTCGGACTGTTGTCTCAGACTCTTAACATCCCCTCCACGAAGCGTTACGGATTGTCCTTTGTCTGCTATCGCTTTTCTTAACCAGCAGTGACCACTAATGTCCATGATTTACCCCTGACAGTGTGTGATACTAGATACTATCTGTTATGTTATACCCATGACTACTGTCTGTATTTCAGATTGCCCCTCGGGGACATTGAAGTTTACCTTACCTTACCTTTTAATGCGAAGTAGCAGCAGCTCTGCTCCAAGCTCTCTCTGGATGTCTGACCTCCTCACCCTTTCTCTAAGGCTGAGCCCAGCCATCCTACAAAGAAAACTCATTTCAGCCGCTTGTAACCGTAATCTCATCTTTTGTCTGTCACTACCCAAAGCCCAGGACCATAGGTGAGGGTAGGAACACAGATGCACTGGTAAATTGAGAGCTTTGCCTTCCAGGTCAGCTCCCTCTTCAATACAATGGTCCAGTGCAATGCCTGCATCACTGCTGAGCCACACCAGTGAGCATGTCCATCTCACACTCCATTTTACCCTCACTCAAGAACAAAACTCCGACATACTTGAACTGAACCCAGTCGCCAGAAAAAAATACATTGTAAGTTTCTGCAAACTGCACTGTGTTACATTTGTACTGTGCTGAGTGGATGGGTAGGTATATGCACAAAAAACACTTGGGAAGTTAGGAAAAGATCATGCTTAGGCTTTAACTATGGGGGCACAATCTCGCCTACCCAACCACATTATGTGCCACTATCCCTGCAGACAATGCATCAATGTCATGGTAAGAAAATACATTTTTTTGTGGCACCATTCCTAGTGGACGCACAGTGATGTGATGCTAAAAAACACCCGTGTTTGGTGGCTAAAAAGCCACTGGAAATGCAGCGATGACTCCCTAAAACTCAACCGGTTTTGTTTTTGTTGGTCTCAAACAGTGGTGTACAGCTTTTCAGGCGTCCCTCCAAGGTGTCATGCCATCCAGCATCCCCTTTACCTCCTGATGACAGAGCCAGCTCCTAGTCATCACTTTAGAAATGTTGATATTATACGTATGTGACATGCAAATGTAAAGCATTTGGGGTTTGCAGAAACATATAAAGCCCACATTTTCTTTTTTAAGGTTATTTTTGGCTTTTGCCTTTTATTGACAAATGTCAAAAGAGCTCCAGCAACACTTGTGGTATGGAAAAGAAACTTTATTGATCGACGCGTTTCGGCTTGTGGCCTTAATCAGGGTCATCATCGAGGCCACAAGCCGAAACGCGTCGGTCAATAAAGTTTCTTTTCCATACCACAAGTGTTGCTGGAGCTCTTTTGACATTTTTCAGTGTTTCCTCACTCTCCATGCACCTTGTGAATCGGTGAAGTTGTGCCAGAAACCACTTTCTACCTCAAGGAGCCTTTTATTGACAAGACAGGTAAGGCATGAAAGGGCTGGAATCGAACCCACAGCCGCTGCAGCAAGGACATTGCCTTTGTACACGAGCTACTGGGTGCCCCACCAACATTTTCTTCTGGGGACTGGGCTGTTGAACTCATGATATATTTTGTATCAAAACTTTTGTCGTCATAAATAAAAAGCCACTAGATTTCTGGGAGCAATAATAAATGAGGAATTATTATTTCATCATTAATGATTGAATTGAATTAATTTGCACAAAAATGGATTTTACTTCCTGTCATAAACGCGTTCATCAAACGGACACAGTCGTTCTCCTGATTCTATAAAATGTATCCTCAGCAGACTGCTAATATTGTGCTGTATAAACATGATAAACTGTACAAACATTATGCTGTATTTACTTTGGGGATTTCCTGTGTTAATGAGAAAACAGCAGCTGCTGCTGAGTTTTTATGAATGAGAGCTTTGAATAAGCTCCCTGAAGCTATCAGCATATTTGCATTGGCAGAAATCCAAAATACTGATTGATTATGTGAATAAGTTGCTCTAATAACACTTTAATTTGGGTTGTTTACTGCTAAAGAAATAATTTCAAATTCTAGGAACTACATGTGTTTGCTTAGATGAAAAGATTGACACCACTCTCATGTCTTAGCTTAGTTCAGCTAAGCTTTAAAACTGAAAGCAGGTGGAACAACACATTTCTGCCCAAAGGTAGAAATGTCTGACTGTTTGCACCTTTAAAGCGAACTGATTTACACATTATATCTTGTTTCTCTCTCAAAGATTAAATCAAATTTTAAGTTATGGTCTCACTGGCGGTTACATGGCAGACTGTTTCTTGGCTGGGAGCAGTGACTAGTATCTTTTACACTCTAGTTTTGTACAGATTAAAGACGTAAGATATGACATGTTATTAATGAGCTTTGGAGGTGCTGCGAGGTGAATTTTAGTTACCTTTGGAAAGAGCCAGGCTAGCTGTTTTCTCCCCTTGTTCTCAGTCTCTATGCTAAGCTAAGCTAAACTAGCTTGGTGTACAGATGTGAAACACCATAGTATGTGTTATCAATCTGATGCTGGTTTGGTCCTCATAAAGGGGCTGCTAACTATGGTGGCCAACACACTAACACAGATGGCCCAATCTGGGGCCAGTGTTTAATGTCCATTCTGGGCTACTGTAGAAACATGGCAGCAAGGGGTGGCCAGTAGATCAGTTGGGAAAGCAGGCGCCACTTGTACAAAGGCAATGTCCTTGCCGCAGCAGCAATGGGATTCCAGCCCATGGCCCTTCACTGCATGTTGTGGATTTTGGGGGGTCCTGTCTCTCCCTATTTCACACTTGAAACTGTCCTTTCATGAAAGGCAAAACGTCCAAAAAATAATACAAAAAAAAGGAAACATGGCGGTGCAACACGGTGACGAGTGCGCACTCCTTATGTAGATATACTCTACTCAACTCAAATTTATTCATAAAGCACATTTAAAAACAACTCACGCTGACCAAATTGCTGTACAAAAGGAATAAGATGCTAAAAACACAAACATAACAGGCATCATAACTGTCAGGTGCACAGCTCACACATTTAGAGACACAATACACACAGTCACGCATCAGAGAAAGCCACATCAGGGGGACTGAGACGCTAATGAATAAAAGTAGGTTTTGAGCCTGGACTTAAAGGAGTCAGTGGTGAGGGCAGATCTGATCGGGAGGGGGATGCTGCTCTACAGTTTGGAGACAGACACCGCAAAGTCACCGCTGAGCTTAAGTCTGGAGTGTGGGACAGCCAGGAGCCCCGGGTCAGCTGACCTGAGGGACCTGGACGTAGAATAGGGGGTTCAAGGGTCAGCTCATTCATTCTAATGAAAACACAAAGATTCTTATTTTCAGGTGATTATACAGTGAAGAAATTGTGCCTGTTATATTTAATTTCTGCCTCTAAATTCCCCTAAATTCTACACACTGAATCTTTAAGTGCAGTGGAGGTCCATCCTGTGGCTTCTTGACCTCTCCTGACACATTTCTATTTTTCATTATCTGAATTTTATGCAGTGTAATGAATGTGCACATTTTCAAAAGATTGCTGTTGGCTGTAGCTTCATATTTAATGGACAGATATCAGATTGGTGTTCATCTAAAGCTCGGGAAGACAGCCAATAAATGTATTTCCCCAAATTGTAGAAGTGTTGCTGTAATCACTTTGAGTTTTAAAATGGTCTTATCCCAGTAACAGTAATTAAACTCCACACACATGGGCCCGTCACCACCACACTCTGTCAGTGACACTTTGAGCAGTGATGCAATTTTCCCGATCAAGCCCCTACTGTCCCACTACTGCCAGACTGTGCATCCGAACAGACACTTTCTATAAAACCATTAACCCACCCATACACACACATGCATGGACGGGGAACACTCTGAAACAGAAGGCCTTCCTGTCACAGCTGGTGTTTACTGCTCTCCCTGGCACGCTCCTCTTCCCCACTTTTTTTCTCTTACCACGCAAAAGCGCTGGCCTGCCTCGCCTCAGCATCTTAATCAATACGGGCGTAAATGGCTCCATCATTGAATTTCTTCTGGATTGATTGCCTCTGTCACAAGCAAATTGCCTCTCAACTTTGCTCCAAATGAACCCTCGTTGAATGCCGTACTGGCGCAAAATAGCCAGTCGCCGCTGGAGCTCAACACGACTGCATTAAATGAATAAAACTGTATGCAGATGTGACCTCGGCCGCCAAATCATTTCCTGGTAACGTGTCTTTGTCACTGAGTTTCACTGCAGTAAATAGCAGTCATTCTGTTTTTTTCTGCTTCCCATCTCTATTCATTCCCTGCTGATGGCTGATGGCACCGAGAGAGAAGAGAGACCTTGTTTACTGCCGACGTCTCATATCTTTCTTAAATATGGATGGAAATTAGTTTGGTGCCTGCCTCTCCTGAAGGATTACCGGCCACTTTCATCTCATTGTCATATTGGATTTTTTACTCTCGTTAAGATGGATGGCTCTTGGACTCCATATCTCTTCGGAGTAAAACCTCTTGCTGCCTTTGAGCTGTTGGGTGCTATCATTTCTTTTCCAATCTCCCTGTGCTTCTTTTATTCCAGAGTAGTTGAATACGCTCTCTGCCAGAGCGCTGAATATCACTCCATCAGTCAGTCTCTTCAGTAGCTGTCGACAGGTGAAGTGTTAAAGGGAAATGTCGGTTTATTTCAACCTGTCTCCTATCGTCCTAAATTTGTTTCAAGTGACTAGTGACATAAAAATAATAGTTAGCATGTTACCTGTTAGCCTAGATACAGCCGGGGCGCATAGTAGTGTCAGACCTGCTAAAACGTAAGTGAACGGGCAACCTTCAAGTGCAAAGTTAGTCTACTAAACAAGCATTTTTTCCACAAAGACCGCCTCATATCGTTAGGATAAATGTCAGA
>NC_065506.1:38572919-38580131 GCF_006386435.1 Epinephelus moara
AACTCTGCAAAATCAAATTCCTCCTCCACAAAGTCCAAGTCTGGCAAAAAGTTAGCCATTATTCTATAAATCTTTCATAAAGTAAATGAATGAACTTTTCAGGCTTCTGCCTTCCAGCTGTTGCTGCTTGTTATCGCGAGATTTCAGGCAGTGTATGAGATCGCTGCTTGTTCTCGCGATATTTCAGCCGCGCTTGAGATCGCTGCTTGTTCTCGCGATATTTCAGCCGCGCTTTGGAAAGCAGAGCTAGATGATAAACATGGCAGCACACCGGTAAGGTAAGACAACACGTTTACATGTCGTTTTCTATATGTTCTCTGACATTTATCCTAACGATATGAGGCGGTCTTTGTGGAAAAAATGCTTGTTTAGTGGACTAACTTTGCACTTGAAGGTTGCCCGTTCACTTACGTTTTAACAGGTCTGACGCTACTATGTGCCCCGGCTGTGTCTAGGCTAACGGCTAACATGCTAACTATTATTTTTATGTCACTAGTCACTTGAAACAAATTTAGGACGATAGGAGACAGGTTGAAATAAAACGAAATTTCCCTTTAAAGTAAGTCCTTCTTTAATTTGTCTTCTCTCACCACAACAGGGATCTTCAAGAGCACCTGCCACATCGACGTGCGCTGGTTCCCTTTTGATGTTCAGAGATGCGACCTGAAGTTCGGCTCCTGGACATATGGGGGCTGGTCTCTGGACCTGAAGATGTTGGAGACGGATATCACCAGCTACATCGCCAACGGAGAGTGGGATCTTGTCGGTAGTAAAACTCAAAATGAGGATTTCTCTGTAACGTTTAACATAATTTCTGCCAGAGTAAACTGTGTTTTTTTTGTCTCTCTCAGAGGTTCCAGGACGTAAGAATGATCGTTTCTACGAGTGCTGCGAGGAGCCGTACCCTGATGTCACCTTCACCGTGGTGATGCGGAGACGGACCCTCTACTATGGCCTCAATCTGCTCATCCCATGTGTCCTGATCTCCACTTTGGCCCTGCTTGTCTTCCTTCTGCCTGCTGACTCTGGGGAGAAGATCTCACTGGGTTAGAAATACACATGCACACACAGACACTGGGACATTAAAGGAAGATTTCCCCCCATATAAACATTTACAGTCCCGTTTCCACCGAGCAGCGTGGTACAATTCAGTTCAGTTCGGTACGCTTTATTTCAGTTTCCACTGTGAAAAGTTGTGGATGGTACCAATGGAACTTTTCCGTACCGTCCCCATTTTTGGTCCCCCCTCTGTTGGGGTACCTAGCACACAGATCTGGTACTAAAAGGTGGAGCTGTGAACACTGCAGTCTGTTGACTGGTCAATAGAGGACGGTCACTCTGCTCAGGGCTGAGTTGTGGCTGGTTTTGAGGCTCATGTAACCACTGTTCATACTGTGGAGAGTTTTATTAGTAAACTGTAACTATAAAATGAAAGGATGTTTTGCTGCCTCTTGCAGAAGCTGTAGTTAAAAAAATAACTTAAATCAGTGGGCCGATTGCCGGCAACTTTTAAGGTGGAACGTTAGCTTGTAATGTTACTCAATGCATGAGTTGAAGACGCACACCTTAAATTTCACTTTAACAACTTTGACCATCACTTTAGTTTTTATACAACATACACTTTTAGTAATGTGTGGATCTTCAAGCATTTATATATATATATTAAATTCAACCGGGACGGCATATATGCCAGTCCTCACTTGGATAAAGAAAAAGCGTCACGGAGCATCTTTTCTGAAGACTCCGGCAACACTAAACCCCTGAGCTTGCCTGAGAAGGACTAAATGCACAAGACTCCGGCAACACTAAACCCCTGAGCTTGCCTGAGAAGGACTAAATGCACAAACCCGCTATTTGTAAATATCCCATGGAGAGAGACTCTCACTGCAGCCTGTTTTATTTTGTTCTGAAAATGTCGGCATGCAGCCTCGTTCTGTGGACGATAAACGAGGTGCAAACTTCCATCTGTGTCACCGGTAACAAGGAAATAGTGATAGGTAGTGAGTGCTGGATGGAGCAGTGAGTGACAACAACCCCGCCCACATTTAAGAGTACTGCTTGCAGTGGAAACACTAGGGTCTAGGTACCATGTCTGAAGGGTTACTTTTGGTTCCAAAGGTACCACAATGAAAGGGTTTGGTGGAGACGGGGCTTATGTGGAACGGACTTCGTGAAAAGAAATTGTTTTCTCGTATGCCTCCACACCGAACGAAAAATGCAAAAAATGAGCAAAGCCTTGATGAATTGAAGTCATCCACTTTTAACAACAGCAAAACTTTAACTAAACATTTGTTTACAAACTCTCACACAACTCGTGCATTACAATCCAAGTCTCATTTATCCGGTCACATACTCAGTATGTCCCAAACAGACAGGTCTTTCCACTGGGGAACTGGGGGGTATTCCAGAAAGCGGGTTATGTGAAAACTCAGAGTAAGTTAACCCTGAGATGAGTTATCCGTTCCAGAAAGAGAGGTAACTGAAACTCTGAGTCAGTCACCATGGTAACAGACTCTGTGAACATAACCTGCTCGCTGACAGGTTTTCTTCAATAAACCCTGAGTTTTTCTCTGTCTCCTCCCTCTTACACGCTGTTTCATTTCCTCATTCATTCAGTCCGTGTCAAAGCTTGTATCGAAGCGCATTAATTAGCGGAGATTTACCGTCTGTCACAGTCTAAATCCTGCTGGATATTAGTTTGTTACTCAGGACTGTCTTAAGTTACTGAATTTATGCACATCAATCATTTCTTTGGACATCAGTTTTTGTCTTTACATTCAAATATTACACAGCGAGAATTCACCCTCAGCTCAGAATCAAACCTCTGTCCTTTTTATATTTATTATTTTTTATAACACTGTGCACAAGGATCAGACTGTCAGTCTGTTAGAGCAGCTCCCAAATGTTTATTGCACATAATGTGTAGGTCTAATTATTTAAATTTTAAAAATCGGTATGAAGCTTTAGACACGTAGTATCAATGACTAATGATCTCTATCACTGATGTCATTGGTCGCACTGATGGAACATAATTCCTATAGCCTAATATTGGGGATTATATGTTAATATTTCTGAGTGAGCAATGGTGCAGCATTTCAGTGTCTTTAAATTTACTACATTTGTAGCTGAAATAAAGTCACTGAATGCTGTTGAGTCAAGATACAAATAGATGTGCAACATTTTAAAATCTACTGTATTTTAACCTCAACGTCTTTTCAGGTGCAAATCACCAAACATATTATTACTGGGTCAGACTGTGAGTTTACAGTCATGTCTTTATGTCTTTGATCTATAGCCTAGCCTATATGTTTTAAATCTTCCTATTTTTCAGGTGCTGCCTCCTGTGTTTTTCCCCATTAGATTAAATCTGAACAAATATATTATTGTATATAATTAATATAATGTAATGTATCTACAGCCTGATACACAGTCAGATTACATCACTTTATCTTCATTAAGGAAATGTAAGTCTGATAAATGATGAATAAACGGACAACACTAAATAAAACTTTTTTATTAACTTTATGGTTAACTTATTTACTCTTCTTTTAAAGATAAACGTGCACCGTCTGCTACACATGCATTAATATTTCTACATCCACTGGATTAAAATGGAGGCGCTGTCTTTTATTTACCTGTTGCCATGGTGAATCATGGAGTCGGAGCTCCATTGATGATGGCTTTTTATTGTCGGTTTAACTCAGAGTGAACATACTCAGAGTTGACTGAACTAACTCAGATCAGCTGTTCTGGAACCGGATACTCAGAGTTTCCCATCTCAGAGTAAGTCAACTCAGAGTTCAGGGATAGACTCAGAGTCTGTTGAACCTCCTACCTGGAATACCCCTCTGAACATAAAGTGAAAATTATCTGTGCTCTCTTCAAAGCACCATTGACAACAACAGTAACTTTACCTTGCTTAACATGGGAGCTGCTGGTCTACTTCAACCAGTTAGACTGTTTGAATTATTTTGTGACATTGGTGTTTTAAAGGGTTATCTTGGAGTTAGCAAAGTCACACAAAAACACAAGCAAACTACCAGTCGGGGCAGCGGTAGATCAGCAGCTCACATGTTCAGCGATGTAAAATTACCTGTTGAAGTCTGGCTTTGAAGAGAGCACAGATACGTTTCACTTTTAGTTTAGTACCCTGTCAGAAAGGGGTGTCTGTTTGAGAAGTACTGAGCGTACAACTGGAAAAATGACACTTGGATTGTACTGTATGAATTGTGTGAGAGATTGTAAACAGATGTTTTGATATAGTTTTGCTGTTGTTAAACGCAGCCCCCTATGACTTTAATTCATCAAGAGATTTCTCAGTCTTTATTCACAGAGGAGGCATGTGAGAAAAACCCACTTTGTTTATTGGATTTTTAAGTGGAACAACATTTAAAGGATTATTGTAAAAAAAAAAACCCAGCAGTAACATTAACATTACATTACATAACAATATTAACAGCAACAGTACAACATGTATGTATATAAACTATATGTACATGCAAGATGAAGAAAAACTGACAAAACAGGCGTGACAGCACAAGAAACAAACCAAAAAAACAAAACCGAAAACAAGCAAACAGGCAAGCAAAACACAAATAAAATCCCCAAATTTTAAAACAAGAGTTTACAGATCAACAAGATCAAAAACAGTCCTTAGCCCACTTGGCAGCCAAATGTACACAGGGCAAGTCTCATGCATAGATATTAGAAGATGTGTTCATCTGGAACTGCAGGGAAAAGGAGTTGCTTTACATCAGAGAAGAAGGGAATCCATGTTACAGAGAATTTGTTTATAGATCCTTTGAGAGTGTCTGACTTTTTTCCAGTTTTATGCAATTTAAAACTGCTTGAATCCAAAGAGAGCACAGGAGACTTCCATCGGAGCAAAATTAAACGTCTCGCCAGGAGAGTGACAGAGGCAATTACCTCTGTTTTTGTTTAAGTCAGTTGCAATGTAAGTGGAGTGACCCCAGACTGTGAGGTAAGAGAATATGGTTCGACCTGTGTGCCAGTGATTTCTGAAAATGTGTTAAAAATATCTGTCGAAAAGTTAACAAGGGATGGGCAGCACAAAAACATGTGGACGTGATTACATCTTGCACAATTGGCATCCACATCCTGATAGATTTTGGATACTCTTCCTTTGGTCCAGTGTGGCCTATGAATAAGTTTACATGGCAGAAGTCCGTGCCGAGCACAGATACAGGAAGCGTGTACCCATTTGAGCGCCTCGTCCCATTGCTCTCCAGTTATTTCCTTTCCCAGTTCCTCCTCCCATGAGGACTATATGTTGTGAAAACAAAGTTTTCTTGACAAATTCAACATAACACCGGGTGCTTAAATGATAAATAAATGATCATTTGGGGGGTGAAGTGTTTTCTTAAAGCAGCATTGCAGGCAGTGCAACGCAATGTTCTTTCATTTTTGGCAACATTGTTAAAAACTGAACATGCAGTGCACGATCTTCAGCTGAATTATTTCATTGTGCTTTTTAAACTTTAAAGTAGTTGTTGTCATACACATCGAATGACGAAAAAAAACAGCAAAATATAGACACTGCAGTGCAATCCAGTGCAGCTGTCCAACAGCACAACAATGCTGCCTTTGTGAAACTTGAATCTTTCTTTTATAGTTATTGACACTTTCTGACAGAGGGGTTGATTCAACTTGGTGGTAAATTTGACTGCAGTTTGTGATGTTGTTGAAATGAAATGAAAGTTCCTCTCATATTTTCCTCTGTATGAGAAGGAAAAATAGCTCCATCATAGTTTAGGTAAAGGAATTCGGAGGATATACGGCACATACTTCCACCAAGGCTTCACTACATTTATTTGTATTCAGTTTGATCTGTAAGTGGGTCTGGATTGGCTGCCAAGCACACCATTTGATAAACATCACTGAATACATATGCATCTTGTCTTTATCAGAGGCATATAGTGGTGAGGTTGCCGATTGCAACCAACCAAATGCCCCTCCGCAGCTCCCTAGCTTTTGAGGGCCTGCAGTGACCTTCAGGTGATGTAGAGCCAGTGTTTGGTTTGTCCCTTCTACTGCAGAAACATCGCGATGCAACATAGCGAACTCTGCGGAAGAGGCCCTGCATCCTATGCAGATATAAAGCTCATTATAAGCTTCCCAAAAATCCACAATTCTTAGTCTCTGGTGATTTAACACTAATGAAAACGTAGTTATGAATATTATATTCCATTTCTGCCAGTAGCTCCCTTAAATCTTGCACACTGGAACAAACCACGGAGAGGACTAGTTTGCATGCATCCATCCGTACACATTTAGATTTGTATGTGCAGTATTTTGTAAGGCTGCTGTTGGCTCACCTCTGTGTCCCTTGGCTGCTGTTTCAAATTTGTAGTTGATATGAATCCGAAACATCCCTCCATACATTTTTTTACTGGCCTTATAAGAGAATTTAAATTGTAAATTGAGATTGACTGACAGCTTATCTGCACCTCAGTGACCTGCAGTACACCTCTCACTCAACATTTCATCAATACAAACTTAAACACACGCACACACATTATACAATATGATAGTGTGTTGGCGTCGGCTCTAAACACAGAGTTGCTCAGTTGCTGACATAACTTATGCACATAAGTGAATCATCAAATAGTTTCTGGATTTTAACACTTACTGTTGATGAGGTGACAGGTTTTCTACAAATACATTTACTTCTTACTGTTTTTTCTCGAATGTTTATGACGCCATTACTGCAAAAATGACATGACCCTCGAAAGCCTTTATCCTGCTATACACTCACCGGCCACTTTATTAGGTACACCTGATCAACTGTTGCCAATCTTGTGGCAGCAACTCAAGACGACCTGCTGAAGTTCAAACTGAGCATCAAAATGGGAAACAAAGGTGATTTAAGTGACTTTAAACGTGGCATGGTTGTTGGTGCCAGACGGGCCGGTCTGAGTGTTTCAGAAACTGCTGATCTACTGGAATTACAGAGGATGATTGTTGGTGCCAGAGGTCAGAGGAGAATGGTCAGACCCACACCAAGGTCTGCAGAAGATCATCTCTGAACCAACAACACGTCCAACCTTGAAGCAGATGGGCTACAGCAGTAGAAGACCACACCAGGTGCCACTCCTGTCAGCTAACAACAGGAAACTGAGGCTACAATTCACACAGGCTCACCAAAACTGGACAATAGAAGATTGGAAAAACATTGCCTGGTCTGATGAGTCT
>NC_065506.1:38580210-38770289 GCF_006386435.1 Epinephelus moara
CATCATGGATGTGCAGCTGACAAATCTGCAGCAACTGTGTGATGTCATCATGTCAATATGGACCAAAATCTCTGAGGAATGTTTCCAGCACCTTGTTGAATCTGTGACACCAAGAATTAAGGCAGTTCTGAAGGCAAAAGGGGTCCAACCTGGTACTAGCAAGGTGTATCTAATAAAGTGGCTGGTGAGTGTATTTTATAATTTCATATTAAAATGTTTAGAGGCTTTCTGCCATGTTGACTTTACTGTTTTAACACAGGTCGATGAATACAGCTTTAAGCTAATGAGATCATCATCAAATCAAATCTTTTACAGCCCAAGTGGTTTCGACACGGAGCCAACCTCTCTATTATCCTCCCAATTTTTCTCCATCCCCAATAACTTTATATCTTAGCCCATTTGTCTCCTGGGTAATGAGTCATTCTGTGAAAAACAATGGTTTTTCATTAATCCACTTCCTCTGTGGCCTCGTGAAGTCATCTGATAATCAGCACTGAGTGAGTGACTTAACTGCCAGTGGACCGAGAAAACGGTTTAATCTTATCTCAATTGTCACAGTTGACTTGAACGTTTGAGCCCATTTCATGCATAAATTACACAGGCTTGGTGGAGACAGTGTCTGCGGGTGGGTGGTGGTGGCGGTAGGGGTGGCAGTGTGTGTGTGTGTGTGTGTGTGTGTGTGTGTGTGTGTGTGTGTGTGTGTGTGTACTGTATGCAGGAATGGGTGTGTTGATTTATGCAGTTTGTGCCTCCTTCAAATCATTAGAGTCCTGCATCACAGCTGGATCCCTTCATTAACCAAACACTGGTTTAAAGCCAGATGTGGGTGTGTATGTGTGTGTGTGTGTGTGTGTGTGTGTGGGTGGGTGTGTGCATATGTATTCCTTCTGATGTTTTAATAGCTCATAAACAGAAAGGGGAAATAAGAATTGCTCATGTGAAGTATAATGTTCTTTTATGTAGATTTTAATGCCCCTTAAATGTGTTTGAAAAGGTTTTAATAAGTGTGTGTGTGTGTGTGTGTGTGTGTGTGTGTGTTCACAGATCCACTGTATATGAAGTCAGTATATCAGCCCAGCGACGCGTTGACATTATTATTTGAGAATGGTGAACACTCGTTGAGAAATTTGTTGTCATGGCAGCGTTTATTCCCAGATTTAATTTCAGTAAAATTGGGCTGCCGTGAGAGTTATGTTTGTAAAACGCACAAATGGTTCAACGTGAATATTATTTTTTATGAATCTTAACCCTCATAGTCTCTGCATTTTGCATTTGCATTTTTATATCAGTGTTATAAATCATATTTCACAGAATCTTATTCATACGTTTAACAAGTCAGTACGTCTAAAAAAAAAAAAAGCGAAACATTTCCCGTGTGGTATCTAGCTATGCACACAGTTAAGGTTTCATGTGTAGAGGCTCTGACATTTGCATCTCTGAAGCATCTGCTTGCATCACTGTACAGCAGAGGTTAATGGAATTAAAGGTACACTGTTGGTTACTGTTGAGTGACAGTGAGAGCCAACACCAGAAACACTCAGCTTTGTGCACTTGGCATTGCGCCACCATTTTCATAGCTCCCTCTTTGATGCATGCTGCTTATGATCTGGCACCTGGTCATTACCTTTTTATGAAGTCCCGACCTCACCTGAGGGCTAAGCCTGTAAACATCCCGCTCACAGCAAAATAAGCAGAAAATAAGAAAATACAGGCAGAGGGCAGAGTCTCTGCTGAAAAATACAACGCCACACACTTCAATTGGGTCATAAGTGATCATTAAGAGAGTTCAGTTTAGGACTAGATGTTACAATCCCTTCATGTACATACTTGAGACTATAAGTGGGAGTGATAGTGCCGTGTAGGGGCTTCAGAGTGGAAGCCAAAGGGCTAAAGTAAGATGGACAGAAAAGTAGGATAGAGAGACGTCTGTGCAGACTGAACTGTCCACTGCCGTTGAGCTCATGCATGCACCATTCAGTGGCCAATCAGTGGTCTCAGACATTCGTTCATTCATTTTCAGTAACCACTTATCGCGGGCGGGGCTGGAGCCTATCACAACTGACAGCGGGCGAGTGGCGGGGTACACCCTGGACAGGTCACCAGACTATCACAGGGCTGACACATAGAGACAGACAACCATTCACGGAGAATTTAGAGTCACCAATCAACCTGCATGTCTTTGGACTGTGGGAGGAAGCTGGAGTACCCAGAGAAAACCCACAGAGGGCATCCCCCGCCCGGGGATTTGAACCCTTCACCCTGTGTTTGACCCAGAAACCCTCTTTCTGTGAGGCAACATTGCTAACCACTGCCTCCCTGGACTACAACAGTCCAAAAATAAATCCCAAATCCAAAAGCTAGTGTTTAAAGTCAAATTTGTGATGTTATAGGTTATAAAGTCTGGAGCTGCTCCACAGACAACAAATTGGGAAAGATGTTATAGATGGCACTGAGAGCACCCAGGGGAACGTTCTGAGTATATGTGTACATTTTCTTTTCAGAACTGAGAACAATACAATAGAATAAAGCTCCTTAAGGTATAAAAAAAAGAAAACAAACATTCTGTGCGTCCACAAATTCAGCCTCCTGTTCATCGTCTATGCAGCAGCTCCAGACTTTAAACCCTATGACATCACAAGTTTGAGATTTACTTCTCCGGTTTCTTCTCCGGAGAGAGAGCAGCTCATGTTCACAAATACTAATTAAACCTTCCCTGGCTATGGAAATGACATACTGGAGCTCTTAATTCAGGGGGTGTTCCCCTTTAAGTGTTTTTCAGACATGTCAATCGCACATCAGCATGCCTGCAGTTAATTAAGACATGACTCTTAATCCTGCTGAGAAGTTGAGTCTTTTAGTGAGACAGTCGACGAGCCGGTGGCTTAGCAATGTCAGCTCATTAGTGAAAACTCTGCTCTCAGGTTTTTTAAAGATACCTGTTTGCCTCTCTGTGCTTGTACTTTCTCAGGTGATGCAGTCAGCGACTGTGACACATTATAAGCCTCAATTCTAATTTTGGGGAGTTCTCCTTCACGTTTGGCTGCAGCGCAGTGTTGTCACATTGTGGAAGAGAAGCGTAAAATTTGAAACAAGGCTAAATTAGCATAAGAATATAAGGCATCACAAATGCATGAAATGTGTTGGAGGACTTTACGCAAAACAGACACAAAATGTGAAAAGCAAAGAAGAGAGTACAGTGCAAGTGGAGACTGAATGGACTGAAACAATGAGGATTCAGTCATGCGATGCTGAAAATCTGGCACTGGAGTGGACTTCATCTTTTGCATATTGTTCCAAAATCATTCTTAAGGACTGAAAGTGTCTGTCATATAATATCCAATTTACGCAGACTTGTGGCAGATTTCAACATCAAAGACTCATGGGGCCCCGTCATAACTCTGTGATTTAAGTACTTTTCATTGCATTTAATAGTTTTGTTGTGAAGTGCTTACTGAGATTTGGTCTCCTTCCCAGGCATTACGGTCCTCCTCTCCCTGACTGTCTTTATGCTGCTGGTTGCAGAGATTATGCCTGCCACATCGGACTCGGTGCCTTTAATAGGTAAGCCAGGCTGAAGTTAAAAGCAGTCTCTATATGGGTGTCAGCTGCTATCAGTGGGAAGACACGGGTGGAAATTTGTGTAGTCATTTCTCATCAGGGGCTCTCTCATATCACAGTGTAACTAAGTTTAAGCAGACATCCAATGTTTGGATTTTCTTATTTAGAGATCAGTCACCATGTTTGAAACAGTGGAATGAAAAAGTAGCTTTTGGCACTTCTCGGAGACACTTAAAATGAGCAGAGCGCTCGAGGCAAGAAGGGAGTTTTGGTCTCTTTGGCTCTGAGCTCTTTTCCTTACACTGAAACCTTCATTTTATCCTCATGTTTTCTCCTTGAAATGTTAACCTGCATGACAACACTCTCTGTATCCATTCTTCTCTATTTCTCCTTCACCCAGCTGAGTACTTTGCCACCACCATGGTCATCGTTGGTCTCTCAGTAATTGCTACAGTTCTGGTCTTACAATATCACCACCACGACCCAGATGGAGGCAAGATGCCGAAGTGGGTGAGTGTCGTTTCATGTTACACCCTTATCTGGATTGCTTTTGGTTTTTAATTAGGTTATAGTCAATTTTGCTTCACTTAAAGTGGTTTATTAAGATTAATATGCTTTTGCTTGTGTAAAACTGTGTGTCCATAGAGTCCTGTGTGTACGTCTTTTAAAGGTCCAGTGTGTAGGATGTATTGGCGGACATAAGATACAATATAATAAGTTTGTTTTCTTTAGTGTACAATCACCTGAAAATAAGAGTCATTGTGTTTTCGTTCTTTTAGAATGAGCCATTTATCTCTAGACATATATATATATACAGTATATATAGGGAGCGGGTCCTCGTCCACAGAGTCTGCCATGTTTCTACAGTAGCCTAGAACGGACAAACCAGACCCTCGCTCTATATGGGGCCATTAGCGCTTTTGTGTCAACCACCGTAGTTAGCAGCCCCTCCCTGACGAGGCAAACACTATAAAAAAACACAGATTTGTAACGTGAAACTGCTTTATTCAGTATTTTTACTGGTTTAAATCATCTGGTCCATTTATTTTAGAGAGGAATAATTCTCTGTGGATAATTCAGCTCATGGTAAAAACCTCCCGAACAATGAACACTAAAGGAATCATAAGTGGAAGTTCATGTTTGGCACATGGGAGAAGTTTCAGCTGGTTGCAGTCTGCATCCTCACCACTAGATGGCACTAAATTATACACACTGCTCCTTTAATAGGCAGAAATGTGCTGAGAGGTCTTTGGTCGCACAGAATTCAGAGTCTGGCCATTGTGTTTCTATAAATGTCTTTCTTTCTTGCACAATGGGATCACCTGACATAATGAATGACATGAAATTAAGATGTGATCTGATGTAATGATGTAATGAAAAGATTTAGAGTCAAAAAATGCTACAATACAAAGTGGAGTGGTTACGGGCAGTTTAAAACGCCTGCTGCAGTGAAATGATTTTACCTTTACCTTGACCAAAATTTGAAGGTGCTGCATTACACAGTCAGAAACTGTTATGTTCTGGGGCTGGTATAATCAGCTTTTCATTATAATTGGCCAGTTTCAGAAAACTGACCTTCACAAGTGGAGCACCTCTCTGAAATGCTGAGCTGATTTGGCTTTTGTGAAAGTGAAAATTCTTCTGGTAACCTAAGAAAATTAGACAAAAAAGGATAAAGGATAAAGGATGAAAGACAGGTAGTAATTCTTTCATGGATGTGTCCAACATTTATTGAAAGTTAATAAGACCCTTGTTAAATTGATTTCTTTTTCATAACTTTTTGACCCCACAGACCCGTGTGATCCTGCTGAACTGGTGCGCCTGGTTCCTGCGCATGAAGCGCCCAGGTGAGGAGCGGGTGCGTTCAGCCTGTCACAACAAGGCTCCTCGGAACAGCCTGACCAGCATGGACCTCAACGCCAGCGCCTCGGCCTCCCAATCCACCAACGGCAACATGCTCTACGTTGGCGTCCGTGGCCTGGAGAGTATCCACTACTCCACTGCTGCTACCTCTCCCGACTCCGGGGTCCTCTGTGGACGGCTGGTTGGACGAGCAGGTGAGGAGGAGATGCTCCTCCCCACAGGTCAGAGCGCCTCAGTGGCCAGCGTGGAACCAGAGCTGATCAAGATCCTGGATGAGGTGCGTTACATTGCCAAACGCTTCCGTGACCAAGACGAGGACGAGTCAGTGTGTAACGAGTGGAAATTTGCTGCGTCTGTTATCGACAGGCTTTGTCTCATGGCTTTCTCCCTCTTCAGTATCCTCTGCACCATTGGGATCCTCATGTCAGCTCCCAACTTTGTAGAGGCCATTTCCAAAGACTTTTTCACCTAAGGACTTTATCAGGAAACATAAAATAAAGCCTATACCAATCTCTCTTATCACAGAGTAACCATTTGTAAGCTCATGGGGTGGTCATTTGTATACAGCTAAGTCTGCTATATGGGAATCGTATATCACCAAATATTCAACCACACATTACACAAAGTCAAACTGAGGACATGTACAGTAATCCAGGCAAAGTTTATGTAATGCATAAATAATTTAAAGGTCCAGTGTGTAGGATTTAAGGACATCTATTGGGAGAAATGGTGTATAATATTCATTGCTTTGTTTTCACTAGTGTATAATCACCTGAAACTAAGAATCTTTATATTTTCCTGACAGTAAAATCAGACATTTGTATCTACATATGGAGCGAGTCCTCCTCTTTGGAGTCAGACATGTTATTTCTACAGTAGCCGAGAACAGATAAAAAACACTGACTCTAGATAGGGCCATTCGCGTTTTTACATTAGCCACCATAGTCCTCCCACACGCTTGACTCACAGGAGAAGTTTAAGTTCTCCAACATCATCGCCGGATGCCACTAAATCCTACACACTGGACATTTAAAGGAACAGCGTGTATGATTTAGGAGGATTTAGTGGCATCTAGTGGTGAGGATTGTACATTGCAGCCAGCTGAAACTTCTCCTGGTTAGAGTTCTTTTAGTGTTCATTGTTCAGGAGGTTTTTACCAGACAAATTATCTGCCAAGGTCTCTTCCTCTCTAAAACAAACAAACCAGGTGATTTAAACCGGTAAAAACACTGAATGAAGCAGTTTCACGTGAAAACACAGTGTTTGTCCGATGCTGTCTGACTCATGTGGAGGGGCTGCTTACTTGGGTGGCCAACGCAAAAATGCAAATGGCCTTATCTAGAGCCATTGTTGGTTTGTCCACTCTGGGCTACTGTAGAAACATGGCAGTGCAACATGGCGACCTCTAAAGACAAGGACCTGCTCCCTATGTAGATATAAAGGGCTCATTCTAAGGTAATGAAAACACAACAATTCTTATTTTCAGGTGATTATAAACTAAAGAAACATTCTTATTATATTCCATTTCTTCAACTATATCCCCCTTAATCATACACACTGGACCTTTAATGTATGCCTTACATGATGGTGGTGAAAATGGCCTGTTTTTGCCTTTTATATAACCCAGTCTGATGCTATATTAAAGGAAAACATCTAAATTTGATCCTCTAGTACTGTTTTAAAATGACTGAAAAATACAAAGCATTGTTTAAGTGGTGTAATTTGCAAAACTACAAAGAATGCAGCTGTGATTTGTTATGTGATGTGTATTATTGTTCATTACAATGCATATACTCTCACTAAAATTTACCCCATATATACAAAACTAACAGCTATCTTGTATTGAAATGTATTTGTCGTATCACATGACTGGTCGTATATCCAAAGCAGTCATGTGATGTTGTAAGTTGCCTTTCTATAAATGAAAATTATTGCCAGTTATAAGCATAATTATGTTACTCCTTGGTTTTACTTCTTGATTATTTTTTATTTTACATTTATGATAATTAAAGAATTACTGTAAGGTCAAAATAGTTGAACAGATTTTCATGTCAGTTAATACAAATGTATGTTTTTGTTGTACTGTGACATTTCACAAATAAACATTTTTTCTATTTGAAAACGAGGACTGAATATCAAAAATGTTTTTTGCTGTACAGACCTGTGTGTTGTGTACCAATATAAGTATACTCCTGCTCCATCTACATTTTCCTATTTGGACTACAGACGATAACCCTGACCTTTGCACTGTCAGATTGAAACAACTGAGACAGACTGGTAGAGCAGGCTTTTTGACATCCAGCCAGCAAAAGCCAAAAACTACTCTGGAGAGATGAAACAAAAAAGTACTCCTGTAGCATTTTGTGGAGGATGATGAGTCATCACATAGCCTATATCTAATTCTGCAAGACTGAATGAACTCAACAAAAAAGCTGTTACAGAAAATATAGCCTTGAGACAGGAAAACAATTTTTAAGGGAATTAGAGCGCACATCACTTCCCTCTTTCCATAAATGTAAAAAACAAATGATTTGAAAAAGAAAACTCACCGACAACTAAAACATGTAGAGGCAATCTTATATTTGACACAAGACTTCCAGGAAGAACATTTACTTTTATTAATCGCCAGATTACCAAAGAATTAATACAGTTTATTCAAAGTTTTATATATTGCAGAAAAACAGCCCTGTTATTGGATTATTACAGACGCATTAATGTGTAATCTCAACTTTTTTATATACTGTTGGGTAGTGTCTTGTCGAGTACATCACATTTTATAAGATTGTCATATTTTGTACTTATTTTAATCTTAAGTAAGTAACAAGCTGTCAAATGAAGTATTTAGCAACCTTCAGTATGTGAGAAGCCTACATGTACTTACCTGGCAGTAAAGGAAGTCATGTATGTCTGCATTCGAAATTTTACTTGAGTAAAAACACAAAAGTCTTCAAGGTAAAAGTGCTCATTATGCAGAATGACCCATCACGGAAAAATAAATATTATCTACATTGATAACTTGAATTGGAAAAATATTTGGAATCTTCCATACAAATATCTACATCCCAATAAAATAAGGGAAGTTTTCAATTCAAATTCATGTATAATTATTATCTAGCAAGTCATTATTCTCGTAAATTTGAGACGGACATTGCAAAAAAGGTTAATTGTGTGAGATGTATGCAGAAAAAAAAATGCTGCACCTCTTCTGACAATGTGTCTACACTCAAAAATTTAAGAAAGATGTGTCCCAATTTATTGCTGATGTTTGGTATCTACAGCAACAATAGTAAAAACAAACAAACAAGAGAAAAACCTCAAGAATTATGTAGAATCGATTCAATTATTATTTTAGCAAAGTATCATGTTCCTACATCCAAATTTAATCATTTAAAATATTTATTTATAGTATTTTAAAACAGGAAACTGCAAAAAACCATTTATTTGTGTTCCTTTCATGGTTTCATTTAAACGATTCCTCTTGGCTCTGTTGTTTTGTCGGTATTAATGATTTCTTTGTTGATTTCTGCTGCCAGTAAAGATAAAATAAAGGTATAGTAGTATTGATTTAGACTTCCAATGTAGAAAATACCACCTCATTATGGAGGGAGTCATTACTTTATGCTGGTGAAGTGTCAGATGTCAGGTTGCAGCTGAAGGCATATGTATTTCTCTCAAAATACAGTTCAATAATAATTCCACTGCATAACAAAACTGCCATCTAGTGATTGAGTTTAACAGGCACATCCATTCACACCATTTTGATTTTTAAAAAAGTGGTTTGTAGTTTAACGAGCAGTTGAATCTAACTTAAGATGGACTTTATGTTTATTTTAGACCCTTGACTAAATAACGGCTCTTTTTTTTTTATTTGCATTTATTTATTTATTGGAAGTCGTGTCAGTTGGGAGGAACCTTAATTCACAGCTCGGGTTGTTTCCGGATGTCGCCACGCTCGTGTGTGCGCCGTTGTTATGTCGCCGGCTGGAAACACAGGCTCTCATTCAGTTTTGGCTTGAAGAGACGCAGCTACATTTGGTTTGAGCTTTGAGTTTAAAGTGTCTTTTGTCTATAAAAAATGTCGGAGGCTTTGTTGCAGTGGTGTGTGGACCAGTTACACCACAAGTTTGGGCTGGAGGCTTGTGAAGACATCGTGCAGTGAGTAACGTTAACGTCAGTTAGCATAAATATGACTGTTAAAGTGCTGACAGCTCTGCCAACAAGCTAACATCTGTGTAGGAGATGACAAGCTAGTTTGGTAGGTTGCTAGCTTGGTTTAAGTTTCCCAGTGTGGTTGGACTAAATCAAATTACTGCCAATTAACGTTATATCTCTGTGTTAAATATACAGCGTTATAAGTTTGGCATTACAGCTGTCACAGTAGCAGGTAGACAGTCTGACAGGTGTGTTAGCTGTGTCCTAGCTAATTAACGGGTCGCCAGTGCTGTCAGTCCCAAACTTGTCAGCCTTTATTAAATCTATTAAATCACATTTTCGGGGTGACACATCATTGGTTATGTAATTTTGTATCTGTGCCGGTTATGCCACGTGAATGATTAAAGTTTTGTAACTGACTTTTGTAATTTGAGGCGAGGAAACTAATAAAATGTTAAATAATCACATGGAAATAATCTGGCATGTTTTCAGCATCATGTAATCTCCACAGAGGCACAAGATTATTTAAAGGTCCCATACTATTAGGAGTGGGTGATATGGTTTTGAAAGACAGTTTGCCTTCAAATATTTAGCCAAAACTAAACAAGTTTGTGAACAACAACAGTACCTCAGAGTGAGATTCAGATTCTGTAACAATATTAATAGTTCAGCAACCTAAAATCTACACATTACACATTTAAACAGCTCCCAAGTACAAATGTCCCCTGGGATCTATATATATAAATCAACAGGTGATTTCCTTCTTTTAGTAAAATCCTAAATGATTTTTTTTCCACCTGGACCTTTATGCTCTGTCATTTCTCCTCTAATCATCACGCTGTAACCTGTGACAGGCTGTTATGACACCACAGCTATCACATATTCACATATACGTAGTTTTTTGTCGAGCCACAAGCATCACGTAGGTTTACATTACCAAAGGTTTATGACAAAATCACTTGATGACACCAATTCTTGTGTGTGCACGGTGAGAGAGGAGAGGGAGAGATGTTGTGCTGCTGCCAGAGGAGCCGCTGAATGAGTTCTCTCTGAGCAGTAAGTCACTAAAAGAGTCTGAGAAGTCCGGGGCTGTTCATAAAACATTCAGGATGCCACAGTTTATTCCACACTACTGAAGCTGCTCCTCCTTTGGGAACCACAGCAGAGTTGGTATTCATTTCATTTTCTGCTATGCTTGTTGTTGCTGTGGGTAACAGTATGATGTCAATATGTCAATGAGTGGAAATATTGCAGGTATCACAATATGAATTTTTCACCATATTAAAAATTTATATCAGTATTATCATGAACAAGATGATATGGCACACCTCTAGGCCCGTATTGGCAAAAAATGAGTCTTTTTTAATAGAAAGCAAGTGTAGGTGCTTTATCAAAACGCTCAATCCACAGAGAAATGCACATAGTCCATATTCAGAAACTGTGTCTATAACCGAGGTGTCAGGATTCCAGTGAAGTTGTGATGTCACAACTATACCATATGAAGTTAGAATCTGCTGCTACAGTGCTATTAAAGTCATTCCCAGCTGCAGTGGCGGTGCAGAGATGCGAGAGCGCAGATGTGAAAGACCAACACTGACCACAGACTGGTACAGACTGGGCTTTCTCAGAAGTGGAGCTTAAAAGAGACAGGTGCTAAAACTTAGTGTTTCAGGAAGAGGGTGAATACAGGTATGTTCAGGCAGACAGTATAAAAAAAATGTGTTTTTTGAACATTAAATCATGTAAACATGTTCTAATAGAAACCTAAAATACAAGTATCAACCTGAGAGTGAGCCTAATACGAGAGACCTTTAAATTATCTGCAGGCGCAAGACAAAACGTATACGGACAAATAATATAGGCACACATACTGATTGTTCATTCCCAGTTCTTATTTTTTATTCTAATTAGACATTATTGTCTTACAGTCATCTCCTAATTACATGAATAAGATACAGAGGGCAGTCAGCTTAGTCTGTATGATATGCAAGCGTAAAAAACATCCCACAAGTAATCGTTTTATCAAAAAGAAAAAGCAAAAAACAGTATGTATCAGGCCTTGTGAAGTATTCTAAATAGTTATAAATAAAATCCATAAAGCAAACACATTCTTGAATATTATTGAAGTAATAAATAGGCAGACCTCTTAACAATGCTGTAAGCCACACAAATATAAAGAAGCAGTGTGTACGTAGGCATGCCTTTTTAGATTTTTAATATTTCACTCATTCACTTTGACAATAAATGTTATTAAGTTAAATGGTAATTGTATCATTCTGCTGTCCAGATACATTCTTACCATCGAAAATGCTGAAGAGATTGAGGAGTATGTTGGAGACCTCCTGCAGGGCACCGATGGGAGAAAAGGGGAGTTCATAAAAGACTTCCTCAGCAGATGGAAGAAGACTCGAATACAGGCTGCAGATCCTGCAAGTCCTTTCCTTCTTAAGGAATCTTTTTCATCAGCAGGTAGGCTGTTAAATGTCTCATGTCTGGCATTCAGTATGTTTTGATTTAGATTGTACATGAAATTCCTCCGGGCCTTCAACAACCTCCTATAAAACCACATCACAAGATACATTGGGCATGACTAAACATTGTAAATATATATATTTTAATTATTAAGGTCTTATGAATAATTCACTGGGAGATCAGAATTTATCTCAAATGCACTAAACATGGTGTTTGTTTAAGGTAATTTGCTGTCATTTCCTAGATTCACAAGATATGACCAAAGATACCCAGAAGAAGTCGAAACGCAAGGGCCGTAACAAACAGGAGCTGCCGACTGTGAGTCAGACTGAGCCTGAGCCAGAGGCAGTCAAAACCCCCATCGATCTGATGAGGGTGAGTACTCATCGGTCCTCAACATCGCTCTCTTAAATAAAATAAAATAATAGTTTGAGTACAACGACACAATACATTGAGTTAATTTGCAGTTGATCCATTTAATTTTTGGATGTACTAATTTATCTACCTCGTCCATTTCTCTCCTCCTGTCTTGTTTCCTCTCCTCATTCGCTACGTTCTCAGGCCCAAGAAAGCAGCAACACTTCTTCAACAAAGAAGAAAAGTAAGTTTGTCAATCTCTACGCTAAAGAGGGCCAAGACAAGCTGTCTATCCTCCTCCCAGGTCGACATGCCTGTGACTGCCTCGCCCAAAAGCACAAACTGATCAACAACTGCATCAGCTGTGGTCGCATCGTGTGTGAGCAGGAGGGCTCAGGACCTTGCCTCTTCTGTGGAAGTCTGGTACGTCAGTGTGTTAAGTCCTTAGATTTCCTTTTTCAGTGCACTCTCAGTATTCTTTACACAGTGTTCTTTACTGATTCAGGTCTGCACAAGAGAGGAGCAGGAGATTCTGCAACGAGACTCCAACAAAAGCCAGAAGCTAAGAAAGAAGCTTATGGGAGGTGAGAGCCAAAACTAGTCAGAATTATGAACTGCTAAAATATCTGAATAATGATGTGGATTAATGCTATGAATTTGTTTTTATTTTGGTGACAGACGGAGGAGAAAGAGACTATCTCCCACACCAAGAGGCCAAGATGAAGGCTGGCTTGGAGAAGGCTGTGCAGCACAAAGACAAACTGCTGGAATATGACAGGAACAGGTATTTTAAAACACACTCATGAAAAGAGCTTCACAAGAATGGATAGATTTACTGCTTAGTGTTCAATGTCCACACTTTAATTGTGCATTTCAGTTACTGCAGAAGACACTTACCTATGTATTTACTGTCCCCTTAAACTCCAGTGTGAGGAGAACGCAGGTCCTGGATGATGAGTCGGACTACTTTGCCACTGATTCCAATCAGTGGTTGTCACCTGGTGAGCGAGAGAAGCTGAGGAAAAAGGAAGAGGAGCTGAGAGAGCTTCGCCATGCCTCGCGCAAGGACAGGAAGATCACGTTGGATTTTGCCGGCAGACAAGTGATTGATGAGGGAAACAACCTCAACGAGTACTACAACAAGTAAGATGACCTGACACAGCTTGAATCAAGGCTGCAAGGGCAGATTAGAGTTGTGTAGTCATGCTAAAAACACCATCTCATTTTGACATGTTTGAAAATCAGGTTGGATGAGACCATCAAGGCCATGAACAGCGACTCAACGTCAAGATCACCCATGTTTTCTGGGAAACAAGGTGGAAGGCAGACCCTCAGAGAGCTGGTCAACCCCAACATCATGCAGTCTGCACCAGAGGTAGATCATTCACACTGGGAGTAACAGTGGTGTCACTCTGTGGTATATTATCAACACCGCACATAAAGCATTTCTTCTTAAATCATTTATGCCATCATAAAACTTAATTGGAGAATCAGTAAAATTGGTTGACACTGACAGCTCACAGCTGCTTCTCCTACATGTTGCCTCAGTTTGCATAGTTCTTTTTTTCCATCATGCAAATTGTGCAGATGGTATTCTTACAGATTCTACTAATGAAAATGATGACAGTGAATGCACTTTTCAGTGGGTGGATGTTGGAGGCGGCGAAAGCTACAAGAGAAACACAAAGCAGGAAAAGAGCTCGGCGGAGGACAAGGGAGGAGAGGAACGTCACAAGCTGCGGCTCCAAGACAAAGAGCTGCAGGAGATGTCTGACGGGGGCTGGTGCCTCAGCATGCACCAACCGTGGGCCACACTGCTCGTCAAAGGCATCAAGAGGTAAGGAGTAAACAAAATCCAAAATGAGCTTCGGAGACAAACAAACACAATTGCAGTGTTAACCTTAAAGATCCAGGGATTGTTTTCTGCCAGGCCAATGATAGTAGAGGTAATGCTGCATTATGTGTGTGTGTAGGGTTGAGGGGCGAACTTGGTACACATCCCACCGGGGTCGCCTTTGGATTGCTGCTGCAGCCAAGAAGCCCACTCCTCAGGAGATAGCTGAGGTGGAAGCCATGTACCGCCACATCTACAGGAGAGGTACACAAACTGTACACAGCAAATCAGTAAATTAGACTGTGACTGCACAGCAAACAGCACTTGTAATTGAAGTGCACTCAGCTGCCACAAAGTCTGACATGATGTCTGTAGTGTCATGTGTTGTTGGGTCTCTAATTGCTTCTGTTTCCTGTGCAGAGCCCAGGTTTCCCAAAGACTATCCCACTGGCTGCTTGTTGGGCTGCGTCAACATGACCGACTGCCTGTCTCAGGAGCAGTTCAGAGAACAGGTCAGTGAAGAATTACACTATACCAGTCAGAGTTATTAGTACAGCATTGATCCATATTCTTTTTTATGACATTAGTGTCAAGTTTCTACACACCAGACAAAAAAGCTTGTCATGGGAGCTTATTAAACGAGAAGACTTTCACTTAGCGTTTGTTGTGTGTTGGGGATGTGTGTGTAGGTGTGCGTATATGTATGTGCGGCAGTGGCGCTGTCTACAATATGGAAAGGAAGCAAAAGAAATCAATACACAGACAGAAAGAAAAAGACACAGTTAGTTTGGCTGCTCTGTGCTTTTTGTGGTTGTAAACAGAACTTTTGACTTTTTCTTAGAGAGACAGAGAGAGGTGCAGGCAGGAAGCCACACACAGCTGTTTGTACAGATCTCCCCCCACTGGTTTTGACAGAGAATTGTTCAGAAATTCAAAAAATGTTTAGCACTTTGCAGGCTCTACATTCTTATGTGAGTTGTCTGATTAATATATTTACACCAAAATAGGTTATATATCTTGATTTATGGGGAGAAACCAAGCAATTCTGTGTTAAATCAGACATTCAGCAGCCCCACACAGCCTAAATGGAAAACTCCTTTTCATAACCACATTTTCCTGAAACTGCAATGATTTGATTGTGAGATTTGCAGTCGAATCAGGCTCCTTAGATTGAATCATCAAATATTTGACTATTCAGGGTCAGCCTTAGTACAAACTATAACTAAAACGTCATTAATCCTTTGAAACCTGAGCAAATTGGCTTGGTTTCTTTTAAAAACGTGGGAAGAAGGCAATGAGCAATGAAAGAAGAAATGACCCAAAAAAAAATTAGCAAGAAATTAGAAAAAAAAGAAAATTAGAAACAAGAAAACAAGTTTTAAAAAAGGGAAAAAAGTTAAACAAACAAACAAAGAATGATAATAATAATGCTGTAATATATTTTTAAATATATAATATTGATAATTGTTCATATAGTTTTCCCCTAGCTTTTTAAAAATAATTTTCTCAATCTATTAATTTTTTGCAAATCATGGAACATTTCTCACCAATTTGCTCATTGCCTTTTTCCCACATGTTTTTGAAAGCAATTGCCCCAGGTTGCTCAAAGGTTCAAAGATTTAAATACTTACAAAAGGCATATGAAAGCAGTACAAGAAAAGTGATGTTGCTTCAGGTTTCAAAGGGTTAAATTGCCAAACAAATCAGAGATGTGGGTGGTAATACAGGTCAGCAGCCAGGACAAGGCACCATAGCAAAACTATCTGGGAAAGACAACTACAATGTTTTATTTAAATCAAAGCCATTATAACCCTAAATAGACCCAAGGGGAGGTGATGGACAGAAAGACTTGAACACAAGTTTGAAATGATGCCACACAGAACCACTGTGATGCTGTGTGAAGTTACTCCTGTTTACATGTGAGTTGGTGGATTTATTTTTCTGTATTGTGTGTCAGTGTTTGGATGCTTTGTGATCTGAGTACAGAAAAAGTGTGATTGGCTTTTTGCTGACTTGGCGGACTGTTTGCTGTCGTTGCTGTTTTTTGTTGTTGTTGTTTGGGTTGACTGCTGGAACTCTTTTATTTCCTATCCTCCTCCTCCTCCTCCTCCTCATCTTGGCTTGTCCAGTCCCTGAGCCCCACATTTTGTCTCTTCATGAAATTGTATTGGAACTGCAAGAATTTAATGAGCATCATCATGGAAATTTTGACTCACAGGTAAACACACAGACCTCTTGGATAAGCGCATTGTGATTTTATAGACATCCAGAGGCTTATTTCATCCAAGACCACACAGTGCAGGACAAAAACGCACACAGTCAAACACAGTTTTATATGCTAGGAGGATGACTATAACTCTTCCTACACCCTTTCCCTTGTATGTCTTGGAAATTTGACAGAGAGATTTTGTATTTGACTGAGTTGATCATGCATTTTGTGACTTCTGTGTAAAATTGCTGCCTATATCATCTCTTACCAGCAGAGGTCAGACTGCACCTTTTCACCAGCATCTCCCTGCCAGTTTACAGCATTCCCCACTAGAGGCAGTGTGCACCACAGGACTAACCACTGAATCCAAGCCCTCATTATACCAGTTCCATCCAACCAAGATGGTTTATATATACACACACCACACTGGCATCGGCCTATTAGTTTTATTGTGTTTATGCAGCATGCATTCAAAGAAGGGTGTGTGTTGTCTCACAGCTACAGGAGACGTAAATAGAATTAGGAATAAAACAACAGACTACTGCTGCTTTTTGTGCTTTTCATTTTATGTCCCCCATTACACTTAAATCCATCCTTAACCAGAGTGTTACAAGGACTCTGGTTTGACTCTGAACATGTGATGTGGCAAAGCAAGGTGGTGCTGCATTGGCAGTATGGTCAGTGCTGCCCCTTTTTGGACTCATAAAGGTTTGTTTTTTTTAGCTTTTACACTCAAATTGATTTAATTAATTGCAGTTTTACCAAATATAAAGTGGAAAATACACCCCACTCTCCATTAAGTCAACATAGTGTCGTTCTCCCATTCGCTGTCAATGGAACATGTTAAAACTTAATTACATTGCCATCCTCGTCTCGGCTGTTTTGCCTCCGGCTTTGGGAGAGACTGTTCTGTCTGAGGTCGACTGGTCTCATCCTTTTAGAGTATATTATATGTTTGTTATGATTAGAGCTGAAACAGTGAGTAGATTACAAAATAAATTGCCACTAATATGATCATCATTCATCGTTTAAAGGTCCAGCGTGTAGGATTTAGTGGGGTGTCTTGGCAGGAGTGGAATAAAATATTCATAGTTTTATTTTAATTAGTTTAAAATCACCTGAAACTAAGAATCGTTGTGTTTTTGTTACCTTAGAATGAGAAGTTTATGTCTACGTACGGAGCAAGTCCTCAACCACAAAGTCGGCCATGTTGTTCTACAGTAACCCAGGATGAAGAAACACTTGTTTAAGATAGGGCCATTCACGTTTTTGCGTCAGCCACCGTAGTTCTACGACACAGGGGCTGGCTACCTTTTCTATTAAAAGAGCCATTTTTGGCCAAAAAAGCTCTCAAATAATCTGCCTGGAGCCGCAAAACACATTTGAACCTTATAATGAAGTCTGAATTCATGCATCAACATTACTAATAAGTCTAAAAAAGCATTTATTATTCTGTTTTACCACAAGGTGGCTACTCTGCAGTGGGCTGTTTATGATTGTTTGGCACTTGAACTTTGAAGAGTTGGCAGTAAAAGGAAACAAATATGTCTGTGCACTGTTAAATACTTTATTTTCCTCCTAGACTTTTTTTCAATCTGGAATCCTTAGCTAGCTTAGCTAAGAAGACCTTAGACTAGCCACTGCTAATTGATGTACAGCAGAATTTAAAGGAAAAGGCGATAGATCGTATGACGCACATTTAGTTGAACAACTTTTTTCTTCTTCAGTGTATAGGCCACACACTTTTATAATTGAGAATGAAAGAATCACACAAGGCTTACGACAATGGAAAATGAAAATGAAAATGTTAAAAAAAAAAAAACAGCCACTGGAGAAGGCCGAAAGAGGTGCATGTGGCTCCGGAGCCACAGGTTTACTACCCATGTCCTACACGATTGGCACACGCAAGAAGTTTCAGTTGGTTGCAATTTGCAGCTCATACTGCTAGATGTCACTAAGACCTACACATGAGCCCTTTAAGTATTTCAGTCATTTTCTGTAACCGCTTATCTTGTTAGAGGTCGCAGGGGCGGCTGGAGCCTATTGCAGCTGACATTGGGTGAGAGGCAGGGTACACCCTGGACAGGTCATCAGACTATCACAGGGCTGACACATAGAGACAGACAACCATTCACACTCACATTCACACCTACGGACAATTTAGAGTCACCAGTTAACCTGCATGTCTTTGGACTGTGGGAGGAAGCTGGAGTACCTGGAGAAAACCCACGATGACAAGGGGAGAACATGCAAAAGCTGTGAGGCGACAATGCCAACCTTCCTCTAAGTATTTTTTAAAATAAAAAATGCTAAACAAACAAGCCTCTTAAATGTGAATATTAGTTGTTTTTTAAAGTTGTTCTTGGTAGTAAATTCAGTTTTGTACTGAAACAACAAATCTGACGATGTCTCTTTCGGCTCTGACATTTTACACTTGAGATCAGCAGCTTATTCAACAATAGGAATAATTGTTAGTTGCTGCCATAATTACAATACAAGTAATGTCAGGCTTTGAATAGCAGCTCAACTATAAACATGTTTGTTTATTGTAGCATTTATATTTTTGAAAGAAAGGATTGAGATGTACCTCAGATGCCTTAGTGATTATTAAGAGTATCAAGTGAGCTTTTCCCACATCAGTCAGAGTAAAATCTCGATACAAATACACACCCTTATCTGATGAGGTGTTGCTTACGTCTTTTCATTTTTATGTTGTGTATAAACATAAACATGTCTCATTCAACATACTCCAGTCAGCAGTAAAATCCTATAAGCAGGGAAATGTATAAAACGGTCCACATTGCACAAACATGCCCAAACCCTGCACAGCTACAAGCCCTCATACACATGTACACACACGCTCCCGCGCAGTCGTTGATGAGATACTAGAGCAGATCACATTTGGAAAATTGTTCTAATTAAAAAAACAGAGCCACGGAAAAAGCAATGATGCCCTTTCAGGATGTACTTGTGTTTCCGTGCGTCTCTGCACACACGCATTTTAACATATGTGTCTGACTGTATTAGGCCAGTTGTCTTATTTCTCTGTGTTTGGGTAGAGAGGAAAAAAAATCGAGTTAAAAAATGTGTGCTGCTACATGGTTTGCATTCTGACTGCTGGGACCTGTAAATCTAAGGGCTTTCCCCTTTTGTACTCTGTCCTCATTCTCTCCTCCACCACTCATTCCACCCAGGGCTGTAAAATCATGTTTGCAGGCAGTGTGACTGCCCTTTCATCCTGTGAAAGGGTGTGTGTGTGTGTGTGTGTGTGTGTGTGTGTGTGTGTGTGTGTGTCCACTTGCACAGAGCAGCCATAAATAACACCCCCACCCAACACAAGGCCCCTCAGAAAAAAAAAGAAAGGAAGGCAGATGTAGAAAATAGTGAAGCAACCAGAGAGGAACAACAGTACCAGAGGCCTAATGATGGCGCTGAACAGTTGGTTGGTGCTTATTCCAGTCACCATTTTGGGAAGAAAAAAAAAGCCGAGACTATT
This sequence comes from Epinephelus moara, assembly GCF_006386435.1. NCBI lineage: Eukaryota > Metazoa > Chordata > Actinopteri > Perciformes > Serranidae > Epinephelus > Epinephelus moara. The sequence goes on from NC_065506.1 coordinate 38,600,152, forward strand.
CGCTGTTTAGCGGTTTAAGCTCGCCTCCTTTCATGTAGGCAAGAGTGCATGTTGTGTGAGTGCATAGTAGCACACAGCTGAGCTGGGCTGGGCGAGTGGGTGAGGTGTAGGATTTACTGTCCTGTGCTGGCAGTTGTGGGTGGTTAAAAGGGGGGGTGGGGATGGGGGGTGGCGGTGAAGGACAGACAGCCATTATTCTTGAGGCTCTTTCAAATCTGCCCCTCGTGATGTATGAAATATTTAGAGAAAGTGGAATGTGGGTGGATCCGAGAGCATGAGAGAAACACCATAACTGCAGTAAATGTTGTAAATATTTGAATATCACTGATCCCGTGCGATGGCAGTCGTTCCCCTGTTGGGGCGCTGTTGTACAAAGCTGCACCACAAACCTGATACCATGCTGACAGACAGTGTAGAAAGACCACCCCGGGCTGAGCAGGATCTCCATCTGCTTGACTTGGACCAATTCTTTCCCTCATTAGAAACTGACTGGTGTATTGATCCATTCTCCCCATAATCTCTCACTTCTCCCAGCTCCCCAGCCCCCCGTACTACTGATAATTGGCCAGCCATTATGATCTGTGCTCTGTCTCTCCACCCCTTCCCCCCCTCAGTGCTCACTCAGCAGTAGGTGGAGATGTACGCCTGACCTGCCGCCTGCAGAAGGCTGGGGTTGGGGGTGCCGGGGGGGGGGGGTGAGATAGGTACGTTACAGATTGAAAACTAGAATGTTTTGCTGGAAGAGGCAGAGTGACATAATTAAAAAGGATGAGCAGAGAGCCCCAGCCAAGCTAAGCAGGTTTATGGGTGGTGGGAACGCTGCAGATGGTTTACTTCACACATGCAAATGACACTCCACCGTCCAATATTTTAAAAGTGTGCGGAAAATGAAGCATTACTATATTTTGAGCATAACATTTATCTACGTGTGCACATTCACAGTCTTCAACAGGGTTCACAGCACAGGCAAAGGCACATCACACCCCATACAGGGCTCGAATCGCACCATCAACTTACACTCCTGTGGTGAAAAAATTGATTGGATCAATCCGTACTCTTAATAAGGGTCTGATTTATTTCTCTGTCGCAGAGACCATAACACCAGCTGCAGAGCTGCACGTCTTTGTGAATACACGTCAGAGAGGTCTGGTTTTTTGCACAGGAATGCCGAGAGAACATCTAGTGACTGTTCAGAGCTGTATTGATTCATGTGAAATGACAATGTGGGCAAGAAACCAAAGGCTTTGTGTGTACGTGTTTGATCCGTACATATATTATCTAATCAAAGGACCCTGTGAACTTCCTGATGATGAAATGTTGACATAGTAATGCAGTCTGGAAGTTGCAACATTCAGAGGTTATTGAACAGTGATGCAGCCTAATATTTCGCAGATAAGTGTGTTTTATTAACCTCAGGTCTATTGAAGGCTAACATGGAGCAGGTCCCCTGGCACTTATGTATCAGATAGACACATATTTGAGGCATGGCTTGTATTGTATGGTTAATAGCGGTGGTCCCCAAATGGTCTAGACTCAGGTTTCACATTTTATTGATCAGTAGGTCACAATCCAGTCACAGGCTATGTTAACATAGTTGTATTTCATAAATTAAAAGGAAATGAAGACTTGTGCACACAGTTCTTTTTACTGAAGACATGGTATCTCACAGTAGGAGAAGCACTGGTCTTAATAATGAAATTAATGATGCCTGGATTACATTTGGCTGTATTAGCTTCAGGGCCCTGGTGTTGTGCATGCTGGCTCAATCTCTTGCTGTCGTGACTCACTTGGACACTTGAGTAAAGGAGTTATTGTTATTAGTAACAGCTAAACTATTCCCCTGTTGTGACAAGTTAAAATTGCTGCTTTGAAAAAGTCACAATATGGCTGAAAAACCAATGACATTAATAACAACACTAATCAATAATTAGTAGCACTAGTGTAGTAATAACTAATTGAAGAATATGTTCTAGTTAAAGCATTTTATTGAGAGAGGTGTCAGATGGCACAGATCATAATTAAATAAATACAAATAAAGAAATTAGGTGGTTAATATACAAATGCAATATGAAGATAATTAGTGCGTTTACAAAACTGATACAGACACTGTTCTCTCTTGGAATATATAAAAATTAAAAAAGACAATTAAAAAAGAGACTAAGAAAACAAAAAGACAAAGCACCCAACTCGCCCAACCTCAACACCCAAAACAAAATCGAAGGGTATCGATATCGATAAAAGGTTGCCAGATGGTGTCAAATAAATCCACCCGCTCATTTCTAATGTATGTGATCCTCTCCACCTCGAGAGTACAGACAACATCATCAAGCCACATATTCACATTAGGGATATTTTTACCCTTCTACAACATCAATAGAAGAATATATGTTTAACAACAAGAATATGTTTTAGCAACATAAAGAGTCTATAGACTCATAACAGCGGTGCAGTAAAACACTTGCATCCTAATGTTAGGTTGTGTGCCTTCCCCTGCATTGTTATGTAACAGATTTCTCTTACAGTATCATCCGCATACAGTTTTTAATTATTTATGCATGTATTTATTTATTTATTTATTTATTCAAAAGGCTTCCCATTAGCTGACGCCATTGCACCAGCTAGTCTTCCTGGTGTCTTAAGTCCAGTACATCATATTCATTATTTATCATATACATTCTGCATACAACATCACATTTGTCTTATGCTGTGTTCATCACATGTGCACCATTAATAGTGTTACATTAAGAAAGTGGTCCTTCAAACATTGTCAAACATCCATTCCAATGTACATTCAAGTACATTGTCTTTAATCAGTCAGTCTCATAATTAGTCTATGAATTAGCCTTAAGGGCCATTACCAGGAATCAAGAACAAGACATTATATGTGACCAGTGCTGGACTAAAATGATCATCTTTACAAAGTACCATCTGCATACAGTATATTTATATATGCAACAGTATCATCTGCATAGAGTATTATCTACATACAGTGTAGGTATGTAAATGTATCATCTGAATATAGTATATGTATGTAACTGTATCATCTACATAGCTATAGGTATACTGTTCCCTAACAGTGATTGTCAACTGGAAACCATCAGTCCACATAAGCCCTGCTGAAGCTTCCCATCTATCTTGCAGAATATTGATCAATACAGAAAATGTACGGAAGAAAAAAATGCATTCTGGTATTTAGCATATGTAGCATTTTTTCTACTATATTCAGTCAACCCCAGAAACAGCTGAGTTCAAGTAATTTTATAAGGAATGATTTACCAACCCCATTTATGTGCGTTCTACCTGCGGGTACTAAAGGCATTACATTTGCATACAAAGTAGTAGTGATGCATCAAAAAGTGACAAGGCACTGTTCAGAGTAAGCTAGTAAAAGCCTAACTTACAGAAACATTGTGTGCAATAGTCCACCTTCCACCCTCTCTTTCTCTCTCTCAAACACACACACACGCACTGCAGTGTTTAGTCCCAATCAAATTGTGGGCAGATTCAGCTTCAGCATATTGGATTGTGATGTTTATCACAACTGCAGTAATATCTGCTGCCTTACGTTCGAGATACACCACCGCTCGCTCACCGAAGCAGCTCTGCCCCCGCTCTCATCTTTGCCCATCAGAGGCACAGCAGCCTTCAGTGTTGATAGGCCATTATTCATGATATGTAACCAATCTGTGCTGTAGATGGGACATTGAGTGACACCGAGAGCCATGACTGCTGACAGAGAGAGGCGACAGCATCAGAGCCAAATTAATGCATTTTTCAACAAATTTTATCGGCTATGGTGATTAAAACAGTTAAAAAAAAAAAAAAAAGGAAAAATAGAAAATATGTATGTCATGGCCAGTTTTGATATTGTGGCGGGCTGCCACAAATAAGCCAATGTATGGGAAACACTGCCAAAATTCTGCAGATTTATGCTGTGACATCTATTTTACAAACTTGGTTGTGCTTTTTCTTACTGTACAAGTTGATAAGAAGGCTTAATGTCAAGCTCTGCAATTTCTCCATCCACCTCTACATTGGAGAGGCATCATGGCAAGAGAGGGGTAGGGATCATGGCCATGTGGATTGTCTTTGCCAAGTATCCTACTAGCCATTGTACAAGCATTGGATGATCTGGAAGACCCCCATGGCCACATCAGTTTCCAACGGATATCAGGAACTGTAATTTCCATATACTGATCCGACAGAACAATAGACTCTGGCAAGAAAAAAGGAGGAGGCGTGTGCTTTTTGTTAAATGTGGACTGGTGTAGCAGTGGAAGTGTTGAGAGCTGTTCCGTTCCCGCTCACCCTCTGCCAAAAGGCAAATGGACGCTCTGGATCACTGCTGTATGCTCTTTAGAGGCGGCACCAGAGCAGAATTGTTGCCCATGTTTGGCATGCAACCATCTTGTTAAGGTCAGAATGTATAAAAAGTTATGACGCATGCCCTCAATGGCGCGAAAGGTCAGGATATAGTCAGACCAGTCAGAGGCCGCCCTACAGTCTGCGCTACACAACGCAGTTTGGAGCATATTCCAGGATGTTCAGTGTCACGTTCATTGACAATGTCACTGATGTCGGTAGATTTAATTTGTAAAACAACAGAAGCAACTGCATCCAAAACTACAGTTAAATCATCTCAAAACTAGAAACCAACCTGGATGACATAAACACAAGCACAACAGCCAGTGTAAACATGGGCAATTATAAAGCAGCAGCTGACAACGTAAGAAGAGGGAAAAAGGGACTAAATTGTAATGCGCATGTCGAAGGAATTGAGAGGATCACATTTCACGGGAGTTGTACCTTGTATGATTTCATGTGAGAAATAAATTGATTGGTCGATTGATTGGTTAATGTATGTAGCAGTATCATCTGCATACATTTTAGTGCCTGAATTAGAGTAGTTAACATATACTGTGTATAATACATTAGGAGTGGGCCCAGAAGGAACACTGATAGAACAGCAGAAGACAAACGTAATCTGTCATTTATGTTTTAGTAAAATATTGTAGCAATTAGTGTAGTTTAGTTTATTAATCTAACAAGGGCCCTGTACAACACAAATGTTGAGTCAATTTACATCTGCGGACTCGGGGCAGGAAATTTTTAACAGACAATACAGTACAATGCCAAACATTAAATGCAAAATAGTTTGCAATTTTAAAGACAATACTTCACATATAAAACAGCAAACAAAATGTACATTATACCAGAGGTTCCCAACTGGTGAGTCGGGGGCCCATTCTGAATGTGACTTGCAGACAAGTTTGTAAGATAAAAAAATACAAATACTACAGTGAATTTTTAAGCACAGACCTTTTATTTTGAAGTCCAGTTTCATGCTATAGAGTGAGTGACTAACGGACAGCTGCTTGACAGAGACCGCAACTACCTCAATGACATGGCCAAACGCAAATATGTTAATTCCATACAAAGGTTAAGATCTGTGATCACACAATTCTGTAGGGCTTTGACTAAAAATACTAATGGATTAATTAATCATCTATAATTACAAACACACATACAGATCACAATGATGGTTAAAAAAATTACACAGTCATCTCAAAAGCTTCATACTCCCCTGATAATGCATTTATATCTAGTCTGGATTGGATGTTGTTTAAAATAAAGTTGCTGAGTCAGTTAAATGTTTCTTCTCACAATCCAAACTGCACCGATTGGAAAGTCATTTTTATTTTAGGTCATTTTTGCTCTGTATCTGCCATTTCTATTATCTGTCTATGTCTTTGTGTCATTGCATCAGTGCTCAGAGGCCTACTTTGTATTTTTATCTGTTTAACATCCAGTTGGTCAAACAGTCTTTTATTTTGTCCTGCGTTGTAGCTTTCAGCTCCTTTATGAGTCCCTATTTAAGCCCATTATAGCAGAATATGTATATATACAGTATATAGGCTGCAGCTCAGTATGTGTGCACACCAACACATGTCAGATAACTAAAACCATAGGCGTATGGCACATCACATAGCTGCAAGCTTAGCCACTTATCTGTTAAAAGAAGTGCTGGTTTCTGTGGAATTCCATTTGTGCGAGCTCTCCCTCTGACCTCCAGAGTGGAGCAGCTCCCGTGCTTGTTAGGCCGGCTGGAAGCTCGGACTGATGCCTGCGTTTCCTTGTGTGGTAATGTGATATTTATATGCTGAAAGCCTTCCTGCCAGCATGCCACACACACTCACACACACATACACTCAGGGTATATTGGATGCATTCCAAAGGAAGGTAAGTCAGGCAATGCTATTTTTTCTTCCCCCTCTTTCTCTGTAACATTGTATGAATCCATAGCAGTGGCTGCTCCCCTTTCTTCCTGCTCCCCTCCCCCTCCATCATTCCATCTTCATATTTTCCCCCACTTTCCCTCTAACAGTATGTTTTACAGGTCAGGGCTGTGAAATTGTATGTGTTCGCAGAGAAGTCAAATTATGCTCAGTGAACAGACGTGCACGCTTACATGCAGCTATGCATCGCTCTCCCTTACTATCTCTTTCTGCACAACCCTCAGTCCCACACACTCACATTCCTCCCCTTCCTCCCTTTTCCTTGCTGGGCAGTTTGCCATGACAGAGAGGTCAGACATCATGTGATTCTGCAGTGGTGTGTAGAATGCATTCAGCCCAGAGTCCCCAGGCTCTGGATGACAACCAACCAAACCTCAGTCACAGGTTTTCAACAGCATGAAAAATACATAGAACCATCTGCCAGACTTGAAATGGCCTGCTACACTGTTTAGAATTTCACTGCTGTCCTTAGACCACTTCATTGAATGTCATACAATTCCTGCTGTTGGGGGAACTGTCAGTGAAGCCCCCCCCCCCTTTATTATCTCTCCACCATTTTGTTCTGCACATTTAATAGGACTTGTTCCTCCTGCTGTATGCTGATCACAGGAACTTGGAACAAAGATAAAGGCAACAAGAGTGATTTCAGACAGCTTCCTTTGATGGTCTGAAAGACAGCAGTGTTGATGAAAATATGTTAGAATCAAAGAGAGGTAACAGGATACCAAGCTGTATGAAGCATTAGACTGAATGCTAAACAGGTTCAAATTCTTCTTTGGTTATTCTTTTAGAATTATATGATTGTTATTGCTCTTTTAAAGCAGACCTCTTTAACATATCATTAATTTTTTATGTTGAGAAACAATTGTTTTGGGGTTTTTTTTGCTTTTTTGAAATGGAAATGTTGCAAAAGTCAAGGTCATTATTTAGTCATTGCTCCAGTGGAGTAGAGTTGTCTAATATTATTGATTGTAGCAGAATAGGAACAAGATATGCAACCCTTTTAGTTAACCAGTTCTTGTTTGTTTTAGGTCCATTGAAAATAAGACAAACTTATGTAAAGTAAAATCGCTGCAGTGAACATGAGTGTGCACACACAGAGCCTTGCCTTCTCCACTCACCTTATGACACCACCTGCACATATGGACTGTGTAAATTGGTAAAGTCTGGAAGTGAAAAAGTACCAGCTCTAGCACAGTTATTAAACTCCATGTCTTCATGGGGCGTCGGTGGCTTGGTGGATGGAGCAGGCGCCCCATGTGCAGGGCTGTTGCCGCAGCGGCCCGTGTTCCACTCCAGCCTGTGGCCCTTTGCTGCATGCCATTCCCTCTTCGTTTTCCTATCGATTAAAGGCAAAAAATCCCCCCCCCCCCCAAAAAAAAACCCCCAACAAAAAACATGTCTTCATTCTGAGTCCTAATAATACCACTAAGATCACCATAACAAACTTAAATAAATAAATAAATAAATAGTGTTCACCTATCAAACCTTCATATTCAAATTCAAATGATATCCCAATTCCACGGTCACCATTTTGGCGAGGTGCAATGCAATCAGTCTAATCTCTGTAAACAAAGGAATACTACAGTGACACTCTGCTGTTGCCATGATCCAAAGAACCATCGATCAGCAGGCTGATTTCCATGCATCAGCATTCATGAGGTGCTCTGCATTGACCATGTTGGTTGAATTTGGAGAGCATTTGTAGAGAGCAGGATATGAGGCTGATCCACATGCGGATAATTCCAAGTTGATTTGGGATTTATAAAAGGAAATTGTGTCCTCGTAGGCTTATGCACGGTTATAAATCAGTATATTTTTCAGTACACGCCTTTTTCGACATGTACACCTTTAGTATGGATCCTCCACACTGTTTAATAAATGAGACCTCTGGTGATTTGAAACAGTGAAAACGCAGAGAAAAACAGTCTCACGTTACAAATCAGTGTTTTTCCGACACTTTAAAGCTTGTGGCAGATGCTCTGCTAGCCCAGCACCTGCTAATGTGTGCTCACCTTTTTTCTCTTTTAACTTAAGATCCAGATGTTCAGGAGGTTTTTACCAGGAGCCAAATTGTGCGTAGAGATCTCTATCTTTACAAAACAAATGGACCAGGTGATTTAAACCAGTATAAACACTGAATGGAGCAGTTTCACATAAAAAAAGGGTTTTCTGATGCTGCTTGTTGCTGAGGGGCTGCTGTCTATGGTGGCCAATGCAAAAACGTGGATAGCCCTATCTAGAGCCAGTGTTAGGTTTGTCCATTCTGGGCAACTGTAGCAACATGATGGACTCCGTGGATGATGACTGGATCGCTATGTAGATTTAAGCGGCTCATTCTAAGGTAACGAAAATACGCTGATTGTTATTAGATTTTCAGGCAATTATGCACTACATATTATATACTTTAATTCATTAATCTTCCATAAACACATATCCTGTTAGGGGCAGCCTATCCCAGCTGACAGTGGCCAAGAGGCAGGGTACACCCTGGACAGGTCACCAGACTATCACAGGGCTGACACATAGAGACAGACAACCATTCACACTCACATTCACACCTACGGACAATTTAGAGTCACCAATTAACCTGCATGTCTTTGGACTGTGGGAGGAAGCTGGAGAAAACCCAGCTGACAGGGAGAATATGCAAACTCCACACAGAAGGGCTCCCCCACCCTGGGTTCGAACCAGGAACCCTCTTGCTGCACCAAAGTGCCGCCAGATTATATATTTATCATATTACATTCCATTTCTGCTTATAGAGCTCCACAATTCCTACACACTGGACCTTGAAGGCAACTTCTGTATTCTTTATTATAATATATTCAGGATTCAGGGTAGCAGTCACCAAATATTATCTGGTATGTGGATGAAATTGCAGTAGACTTGTTCCTGGTAATAACATGTTTTGCAGTGCTCAGTATATAGATGGATTAACTGACAAGAATATGGATTGTTTTCTTTATTCAACCACAATATGTACCACACATAAAAGATTCAGAAGTGATTCACAAGAGACAGAAATGTTCCTCCACCACAATTATTCCTCTGATGTTTGTTAACCTGTTTCTGTTGTTGCTGTTTATTATAAAAAGACCTCTTCTTGGACCTCATTCACACATTCCTAGCTAGCGTTCCCGCTAACACATTTTATGCAGTGGTAGATATAGCATATGTGGAAGAAATAAATGTTACCCTCCAAATACTGGTAAACATACTGAGGGAGGGTGGTAAAGAGAAACAAAGGGATTAAATCAAGTCGTTGGACTGGAACCATTACAGCCCAAACTTTAAAAGCCTATGATTTTGTGGTTAAAGTATGTTTAGCTGTTGCCGTTTTTGAATAGGTATGTTAGCAATTCTTTTATGTCCCAGCAAATGTAATTGGAACTGCCTTTTTGTTTCTAGTTTATGTAACAGTCGTCTGGTTCTCAGTTTGTGTTCCCTTTGAAATAACGGCCCCGGCTGTGTTAAACAATGTTTGCATAAAACAGGAAAAACGAGACCTCTGTAGATTTTAATGTTGTGATGTATTTAGTGCCTTGCCGCAGGCAAACTCCAACCCCCCACAATAAGCTTTAATGAAGCATAGAATCAATATGTTTGACATTTATCTCCCATCTCCACATCTGGTGTTTGTTGTTGATGCCCCAAAATGGCTCCTCATGAGGCTAGTGTCTGTGCCAGTTTTCTGTTTTGGAATGAGGAAATGAATGAAGGTTGTATGGCGCATTCACTGAGTACTTTGCACAAAGTCAGTGGGCAACTGTGTTTCCCTGCTATGGCGTTATTGGGAATTGGAAGAGCTCTCAGTTTAATCATTATTCTCTACGCCTGCTCCCATCCAAATGTGAGGACAGGCATTACTTCACTCATTACATCTAGCTGATTTTGAGTATTTTTGCCAGCATTCCCCAGGCATGCCTAAGCAATTGCTTTATGTCACACATGCCTGTGTGTGTTCATTTGAGAAGAGATGTTTATCCGGCCAAGCCCCGACCCAGCAGCAGTATAACCACAACTATCTCTCCGAGAGAGGGAGAACCGGAGAGACAGAGAGCGGGAGACTCTCTGCCACTGCAGGGTCAGAGATTACAAACTCAATTGTACTCTGCTGGATGACATGTCTGCTCAGCAACTTCCTGCTAGCGACATCAGAGGGGAGGAAAGTATGAAGAAGGAGGGGGGAGGCGAGGAAGGCCATCCGTGCTTCCAGTGCCATTAATCTTTCCCTCTTTGTGTGCAGCAAACTAAAAGAAAAATTTGCTTCCACTTGCCCATCAAACCAATGAGTCTGACTTATTCTCTGGATATACTCACTGGAAGAGAAAGAGAGAATTACAGGAAAATATACCATGAATAACAAAATACAAGCTGTGAATGTATTTTTTTTCAATGATTGTCTTTAATCTTAAGTTTATTTACTGTTTAGTCTGTATAATTTTAGTGCATATTCCCTTCTGATATTAATTCAAGAGTGATGGCCTAATCAGGATTATTAGAGCTGATACTAATCACTGACTACCATTCCAGTTGGTTGATCTTTTAACACATAACAAACAATAAAAGAATATGGTATGTGTAATAGTGTAGCATGCTATACATACCAGCACACTAAATTCTTGTTAAAATGATTCAATTGCCTTTTTGGTTTCACACAGCAAACGAGCAGCGGTCTCCTGGGTGAAAGTCCAGAGTTTGTTTGACCAATCCACCTACTATCCTTCCCACCCAATGCATATTTTTTAACTGTTTATGCTACAGCAGTTTCTCCTCAGTCACAAAAATGCTTCTGCCTGATGTGTCTTTTACCACCGCTAAAGGGTGCCTATGTGCGTCAGTATCTGACGAAGCATCAGTATTTGAAAAATAATGACATCAATATTTGATGAGGCCAGGTTTCTTTTTGTCTCACCCTTGCGTTCACCACATTCTCTCCACGCCGCAATTTCCCTTATGTTCCATTTTTCACTGTCCAAAAACAAAGTGGGGGTTGGGGGCAGTTTTTAATGCACCCTAGGCGGCTGCCTTTGTCGCCTATGGAAAGATCCATCACTGACTTCGACAGAATTGCCCCACATAACAGATCCTGTAAACTTTGCCACGTGTCTGTTACACAGGTTATTTTCAAGGTTTAACTCAGCCTCATGTCAAAGGAAATTGATTACAACTTAGTATGTACTGTTAAGTTCAGCAACTACATTTGTCTAACCTTTAAGATTTTGGATCATAGAGCAGCTTTAAGAGTTAGATAATAGATAATAAGTTCCTCAGAATGCCTCATATTCACATAGAGCAGCTGCTTCGAATATGCTAGAGCAGCAGTATAAAAGGAAAAGAGGTAGAATTTCATTAGACTAGCAACAAGTTTCTCCATTCACCTGCTTTGAAAACACATTAATGAATTCTTTTAAGAGGTTGTGTTCACAAGCTGTCAGCTGTGTGCTGCCAGCTGTTGTCGTGGGCATCAAGTGCAGTTTGCCTTTATAAATGTCTGACTTGGAAATCAGTAACAAACACGGGCAGAGTACCAATTTAATCACATTTTATAACCAAAAGAAAGTTTTCCCTCAAATGTTTTATTTTGTAATTCATACCAGATGTGTGTTTTATATAGCACAATCTGACCTGTTGTATTCATTAGAAAATCACATTGCTCTTGGCTCAACGCCTGTGACAGATGTGTACATATGCTGTATCTTGGGTTCAGGATCTTTGTCCGTTTAAACTGTGACACAGAGTCATGCACAATGTTCAGCTGAATGTTGTTTGTCTTTAGTGCATGAGTTCTATTAGTCTCAGACTGTAAATGTCTTAATTCCACAACACAGGGGACTGTGTATTCATATGAGCTGCTGTCGTAGAAAATGGCAGGAGGAATGTGATCATTATTTTCAATGAGGCTCTGGTGATGTGTGCTGAGGGAAGCAGGGAATTCACAGTCTGCCCCATATACACCAGGAACCTGCTTGTGATCAAGCAGAATTAACATCAAATATGATGTGCTTTCCCTTTGTGTAGTGGTGTCTCGCTGAAATGTCTTTGCCTTCATGCTCAACTCTTTTGGGCCGGCTTTCAACTTTAGAGCTGAAGGGTGTCAAGGTGAAACTACAGAAACTGTCTGAGTATCCACAGACGCCTACCTTGGAAAGGGTTATTCAAAAAGTGTCTCACTTTGGTAAGAGTATAATCTAACTAAAACAGAAGGAGTCTCTGTATGCATGTCTGTCCTTTGATTTTCTCAACGACCGTTCATCTGATTGATTTCACACATGGCGGTTGTAATGCTGAGGACCCAAGGAAGTGCAGTGTCGAGTGTGAGCTCTTACTGTATAACTACTACTTATTAGTAGTGTGTTACAACCACCAGAAGAACACACTGTAAAAGAAGAGTGGACTAGCATTGGATTGATAACCAAGTGAAAGGAGAAGTGAGACGCTGCTGCCATTGTTTGTGTTTCTGTTACCTCACTTGGCTCAGGAACCGGGATAAGGTGTATACATGCAACAGAATTCCGGTTTCTTTTTGAGTATACCAGGTAGCATATTTGGGTTTCTATTAAAGCCACACTTAGCTTTATGGAAATGTTACGCTTTTCTTTGTTTAGGTTAAAATGCTATTAATAAGCTGATGGTACACTAAAATATAAGTGAATTCCACCAGAAATAGAAACTCATAATTATACTATTCTCATATGGTTCTAAGGAAACTCTGACCAGTCATTGCATTCGGATCGAATTCAATGATTGGCTGAGTGTCCTGTCTGTCTTCCCCATGTGGAGGCCTCCGACTGATGTAACCACTCGCGTTCCACCTCCAGCCGCTCCAACAGGGAAATCAGTTGGCAAAAGAAAGAATATAGCAGGAAAAGCTAACACGGAGAGAGAACTTGATGCTGCAAACCCAAAACTGGGGTCAACATCGGCTCTGCTTTTGAGCGATGGCGAAGACTGATGCAGCTTCATCCTGAGCTAAAAAGGGACGAGATGGTCGCAGAGTTTCTGCTGGACAGGTATTTTTAGTTTGCCTCTAATGTAACATAGGCTTTAACGTTATATATGACAACACAGCATCCAGTTGCTAATGGCTAACGTTAGCCTACTGTAACGTAGCCTCTGAAACATTAACGCTATCTTCCTTGTGCGTTTCCCCTTACTAGTAACGTTAACGCTACTATCTTTTTTTTTTTTAAAGATTATTTTTTGGGCTTTTTGCCCTTAATGTACAGGACAGAGTGAAACGGGGTGAGAGAGAACGGGGAGTGACATGCAGCAAATGGTTGCAAGCCGGAGTCGAACCTGTGACCGCTGCAGCGAGGCACCGCCTCTGTACATGGGGCGCCGGCACTATCCACTACGCTACTGACGCCCTGTTAAGGCTACTATCTAACTTTAGCACTGTAACCTTATTCTAAAACTTATCAGTCATCACTGACTCCGGTTAAGTTTTATAACTCCAGGGTTGCGTTTGACTGTCTTGGTTGTAACGTTACACTCGCCCTCCTCTTCCGTGTATCTAACGTTGCCTTGCCAACGCCTGCGTCTATCATAGACGTATTGAGGACGTAATGGAGGAGGGGGGAGTAGGCCTTTGGCAGGAGGTGGAGTTGCAGAAGGAGGGGGATGGGACTTTGGAGAGAGGCTGGAGTTATGGATGTTCAAATTTTTTCTAAGTGCTGTGTGAAATGCAAGAAAGGTAAGAGTTGCCTTAAGTGGGATAAGAGCTTATCCAGGTTTCTGAAAGCAGGATACGGTGTTTACATGCTCAAAGACATAAACAGGATGCCTCAAAAACCTGATCATAAATGGTACATTCATGTCCATGTAAACACACCCTATGTCATGGCAGGTGTATTCCTCATGACCCAAGGAGGCACAGTGTTGAGTGTGAAGTAGTTTGGATCAGCGGTTCTCGAGAAAGCTGCATGCAGCAATATCTGAGGCCAGGCAATGGGCGTGTTTCCAACAGCCATGTTTTGAACAGGCACTGGTCGAAACAAAACGCACATGCAGCTTCTTTGAATGTCACAATCTCCAAATCAAGGATTGCTTTGATGCACTTATGTGAAGATGATGTAGCATTGTTCCACATGGCTCCATTTATAATAGGTTGACATTTTTATCTTTGTCTTCACACACACAAAAGCATATGTGCAATTTTAACACACTGTGCTATTGAGTCATTAAAAATATTGGCATCATTAAAACGGCTATTGAAAATCAATAAGGAAATTGCAGTCTTACTCCCCTCACTGCCAGCCTCCACTATTCCTCTGCTTTGCCATATTTAGTGAAATTTCTTGATGCACATAGTGCACAAGCTCTTTTGCTACGGTCCACTGGGCAGTTTGCCATCAAATGCTTTGGCAGGCTCAGTGTGTGAAGTCGAGTATTGATTTACATGCAACATCATTTTCTTTCCCTCTCAAATTTCTGGTGGTCAGTGTAGCGAGAATAAGATTCAGCATAATTACTTTAATAATGCTGGCACTTCACATATCTTTGAACTGTACATCGCCTGCGCCGGGTGTTTAAAAAACATAGGCAAGTTATCGCAGATTAACTGTATCCCCGGTCGTGCCGTGGAAGAACACATCTTTTTTCCATTTAAATTAAAAGCCTGAGCTGTTTCGTCGGTCCCTTTGTGTCCAGGCATCACTGTAATAATATTGGAAGTGCCCAAAAGCAACTGAGTCATCCTCTCCTCTGGCCTTAAGTTCAAATAGACCGTGTGAGAAGCTATTTAGTGTTTAACAGACAGATGGGTAACACAAAAGAATAACATTTAAGCACACTCTCTATCAGCTCTTGTAGATTTTTTTCCTGAAATGCAGAAAAGTATTATGTAGTGTAAGATTTAAATGATCTTAGAAAACTCCTAGTGCAACACAACCACAACCCAAGCATGTGCATTAAGTATTTATACAAGGATTTTTAGTAGTCTCCCACAAGCAAGGATGCTTCTTGATATTTTATGTATAAAGTAAAACAAGTATTAGTGCCCATCTCTTACTCATATGTCAGCAATCATATCGGCAGGCCTGTCATGCTTTGATTTCTCCACACAGTCATTTTCTTCTTTGCCTTTGAAAAACACAGAAGTGTAAGGAATGTCTCAGATATATAGATAGATACTTTAATAATCCAGAGGGAAATGAAGGCACCCTGTAGCTTTTTACACAACACAATGCATACAAACACACAGATACACATATGGATAGAAAAAATAGATAAGAAGAATGAAAACACACAGCAGTGAAATGATCGTCTACTCCCAGGATTACCACAGGGAGTGGTCACTACAGTAGATCAGCTTATGATGGTAGTACAAATTTGCTGTTGACAGTGCAGGTATTACAATGTAAGGGGATAGTGTGTTTAATGTGTTTATCCGCTTTAATGTAAGCTGCAGGCTAACTAGCTTACTTACCTGCTTTTCTTGTAAAGCAAGCGTTACTTGCAAGGCAGAGCAGAACGTCATTAACTGTCTAGTGTTACTCCACTGTGTGGGAGCCAGGTTTGGATGGGTTGCAGAGTTTTGGATATTGTTAGCAGCTCTGCCGTTCTCTTATGGTTAGATTCAGGGAAGTTTACTCAGCAACCTCAGTCATTAAGTGAGATAGTATTATATTAAGCAAATACATTAGTTAATCCTCACCCTAAAAGCCTTTTACAACATTATGTTTTTACTTTTAATGTCACAAGTACGTAAGCAAACTGCCAAAGAAGGCTGAAACAAAACAGTCTGATCTTACAGCATTCCTCAACATACATATAAAGGCACCAAACCGACGTAAAAGAATCAGTGGCAACGAAGGCCAACTGTTGTGACTTCTCATGAAGCCTGTGTCTCAGCCAAAAAGTTGCACCAAACACACCGCAAAGACTACAGCCAACGGCCAACTAGCACGGATGTTTTGTATCTGCGTGAGAGGAAAATACTCCATACCAGCTGGTGGCAGTAGTCTGTGTTCGTCTTAAAAAAAAAAGGAGATTGGGTGGCAAACAGGAGGGATTCAAGATGCTAGTTAGCCAGTTAGCACAACAACACACCCCAGTGTCAAAAGAACAAAGGATATTTACCGTGGACAGGAGCAATTACACACCGTCTCTGCCAAAGAGCTTAATGGCTAAAAACATAATCTTACTTAATATAAAAACATTGTTTCGACCACACGCCCTCTGGACTTTAGTCATTTGTTTGCTTTCCTCACCTACGTTTCTGTTCTTGTGCAAAGAGCTGAACTGTCAATCAAAGTGATTTGACTCAGCGAAGGGCCTTAGCGTCTCCAACACTGATTCAACATGCCAAGTTGGCCAAAATACACAGATAAGGGCTGACGAGGGCCAACAGTACAGGACACACTGCAAAAACTAAGGCGACAGACGCTCACCAACTGCCCGACCATAGACATCGACAGCAATGCTATTTCTTTATTTCCATGTCTTCTACATGGATCATTAGTTAGGAGGGACTTTTGCCTAAGAGATGAAAGTTTAGCCTCAGTTGCTAAATATTTTTTAGCATGTATATAGCCATTAACTGAATGGAAACAAGCTGTTAAAAGATGAAGCATTTTCAACCAACTACAGCTGAAAATTTTCTGAAATTTGGCGGTCGCGTGCTAGAAATGAGACCCTTCTTTTCTTTTGCCTTTTTCTTTAATTAAGGACCCATTACTGAAAAAATTACTTGGAATTTCTAGTAGTAAATCTGCCACTGTTTCATTGTAGAGTCCACATGTGTCACAGATGAGGATGGAAACCGATGGGTAAAGCAGGAGTAACTAACAAGTAGTCGTCTTATTTTATTTCAATAAAAGCCTCAGTTTCATAGCCTAAGATAAATCAGGGCTGTATTCGTGCGAGGAAAACTATCCATATAATCTCCACATTGTGTCTCACTTAAAATATTTTAGCACACTCACGAAAACTGTAAAAGTATCAATTGAAAAGAACTTGTAAAGCAGTTTTATTCAACACCCTCTGTTTAACATTTCACTGTATTCTCCCTCTGAACGTATCAGCATGATCATCTTATCTATTGTAAGCTGCAGCACTAACCCATGGGCTCAGAGAAACCTAAAACTCGCCTTTGATAAGAATCAAGGGACAGCCTTCCTTCTGTGCTCCTTCCTCAAACCGCGCTCATTGCCAGCCTCGAGAGAAGGAGGGAAGAGACAGTTATTTCCCACAGAGGCTGAGTGAACACAGATGGGAGGGCTATACCCCAGTGTCAGAATATCAAAGCAAATATTCACCTTAAGAGACAGACATGTTCATAAACTCCGCGGTCCTTCTCAATTTCCACATTATGAAATCAAATGCCCACTGTAAAGTGGTTTGTTACCTTGCTTAAAATACGAGCCCCTTTTTGCTGACAGCACCTGTGTTAAGGGGAGCTGGATTTGTGGCACCGATAAAAGGAGATTGTGGTGGAAAATAAGAAGTTTTAATGCCTCAGATTCCCTGGAATTTTCCTTTGAAGTCGAAGTTTGAAAGCAGACATGGTAATTGTCTCCAGGGGTTCTTGCTGTGTGTTTGAGATAGTGTGTGTGTGTGCTGTAAAGGAAACTACTAAGTAGAAGGGTCTGACTGTGTGATTTTTTTGTAAATGCGGTGCAGTTGTCTGATACTTCAACTCAAGTATAATAACAACATCTACTTATTTTTTCATGTTTGGGATTTGTAACTTCTGAACCACATTATTAAACCCTGCAGAATATTCTCCCTGTATCTCAGATTTGTCAGGTTTTTTTAAATGCTGTTTTCTGCCGTGCATTACGAGGAGGTTTTTCCTCATTGCCGTCACCAAGTGTTGCTCATGGGGGAACTGTTGGCTCTCTGTAAATTAAAGAGTATGGTCTTGACATATGAAAAGTGTCTTGAGACAATTTTTGTTATGATTTAGCACTATATATAAAAAAAAACCTGACTTGACATGCCATTAGAAATGTGTTTATTTTTTCTGTTTCTGTCAGAGTGCTGCTCTCGTCAAACAGAAGCTCAACTGTGAGTACAAGAGAGGAGCATTTTCCTTGGAAAGTTCCAGCAGTTGGCTTGTTGAGTCTAAAAAAATGTGACTGTTGTGAGGCAGTCTTGTTTTCTTCTTGCCCGAGGGCCACTGCAGGAGGTGAAGTCATAAACATGGCTGGGAAAGTGGAACTGAGCTAAGTGAGGAAGTCTGTGTGAATCTCCCTGCAAAAACACATGACTTCACTACACCTGTCAGCACTGCAGCTAGCTAAAAGGCTAATGTGAGGCTTGCTCTTCACAAACTTTTTATTTTTTTGTAGTTCTGAATTGTTATGCTTATGAGGCTGTGGGGAGTAGAAAATAAATTTAATACGTCTTGCTCCTCAGCCTTCCAGGGAATTTTAAGTGGGATGGTGGGCTGGTGACAGCTTGAAGTCATTTACATCAAGACAATAATAAAGCCTCAATTGCTGACACACAGAGTTGGCTCTTGAACTAAACATCACAGCACAAATACACCAAGGTAAATCAGCAGATCCTGCCAAGATTCCTCACTCGGTGATTTGATGTAATAGTCACATTGCAGTGATGATTTGATTAAAAAAGACAAAGGTATTTACAGTGATGTATCTCAAAGTACAAACTTGGATATGTCATGTGCAGTGTTTGGCTCTATTAGCAGTAATTTGTTATATTACTCATTATATTACTTTACCGTTACACCTCCTCAAAATTCAGACTTTGCATGTGCACCTCTGTGTGAATGTCAGGGTATACCCCAGTAAGCACAGCTAAGGCTGAATCACTTGCAAATGATTTTTTACCTGGGGTCTTACGTATTTTCCCAAGGATCTGTTTGAAAGATGGAGAGTCAATCATGGAGACAGGCAACATTTCATTGACCACATATCCAGCCACAAGCTTTATGAGTTCTTTGTCGCTTGTAGTCTGCATCTGTTTCTTTGCCAGTTAATGGCAACAGCCGTCCTCCACGGCCGAGGAGGGCTCACCTTTTGTGGGGTGTATTTCCACAAGCTTCACATCATTGTGCTGTTGGTTCTAGAAGGTGTCTAAGGAGGTGTGAGGTTGTGTTTTTCACAGTGGAGAGTCTTAAGACGGGTTCACACTGGATGTGGAAGTGTCATGAAGCACGCCGATTTTCCGTGAAGTGCTGCATGCTTCCTTTTGGTGCTCATGTCAAGTGATTGTGCTGCTCACATTGAATGCGGCGTGGTGCCAAGTGCCAAGGCCAACTCACGATCTGAAGCAATAGTTTAGGCGTTTGGTCGATGTTCGTGATAAAAATCAAAGTAATGGGAATATTTTCAGCCGCTGAATTTAATCGTTTTCCATTCTCTAAGCAAGCTTGCTGCTTGGTGACGTGCATGTGCGCAGATTACAGATTGTCATCTCGATGACCATGGCGGCAAAATCCAATATGGCCGCCACCCAAAATCCATTTCGGCTGTGACTTTTGAACCAGATTAGCTACGCATGCAAGCTCGGTGTCTATTTTGTGGTTTTTGATCAGAAGAAACACACTAGAATGCTTATTTTTATAATTGGGTCCATCACTACCTCGAATTTGCATTTTTCCAAGATGGCGGCTACCTAAAATCGTTTTTTTTTTCTCAACTCTTTTTTCAAGCATTAGAAACACATGGACTACTCAAAGTTATGATTTATTTTAAAGTCGTGTTATATGTTATTTCTAATTTCTAATTTGGGTATTAGCAGTATGGCTGCTATCCCAAAACATTAATCTTACACGCACATTTTCACCCAGATCGAGTTGTAGGGATGAGCTGTTTCCATTCTGTTTGCATGTTTGCAACCCCACAGATATAATCTACAGAGAAAGTTAAAGTGAAAAATATGTTTTATTACAATTTAAGGCAGTAATAAATGAAAGAAATGCAACAGTATACTATTTGAATCAGTTTATGAATACATCTTAGATCCAGTTATAGTATTAGTAATTGTACTAGCAAGTAATATTATTACTGTAAGGCATTATAGTACAACACTGGTTATTTGTACTTTGAGATACAAAAGACATTTATACAAGTTTGTACCTTTTGAGATTAATAACAAATTTAAATATGTTGGGGTTTTACTTTTTCCAGTGCAAACTGTGTGAATTGACCTTTTAGCTGCACTGAAACAGGGAGCATTTTTAAGGCGAAGCAAATGTGTTTTTTGCAGCTGAGCAGACTGACTCGGTGGCAGTAATTGGAAAATTGTGGCCCTGGTGCTGAGCTGCTAATAATGAGACATGTCTCTCGTTGTGTTGAGGATATTAATAATGTAATAATTCAGGAGCCGGTGTTGGACACTCCTAGATAATTAATGTTCACTCTCCAACTTGACACCAGTTGATTCTGTAGGTGAAGGAGTGTGTTAAATTTTTAATCATCACCGTGCAACAGGGATGCCTGAGCTCCAATGAAAGGGACAAAGTGAGCTGCACCAGCCGTCTGTTTAGAGGGATAAGGTTAGCATTGCTTTGGGTTAATGTCACACGGCACCGGTGTGATCTAGAGCCTGTGTCCGTTTTGGCAGAAGGTACATATGTTGCACCTTTTGCTTCCAGTTTTAAAGGGGTTGTAAAAAGGTGTCTGAGAATGTGTTGGGCATGTGATGGTCCCTGTAGCTTAAGATAAAAACTTTTTTTTATGTTTACAGACATTAATCACAGTTGGGTTACTTGTAACATCATTAGTATAAAAGAAAAGGCTGTTTAGGAGTAGAAAATACAGTGCCTCTCAACTTTTTTCATGTCAGGGACCCTTGAACTGATACACATTAGGTTACAGATCGTCATTTGATAAAATTTCACTGCAGGGACCTCCATCTGAAAAGATTTTGGTTGTAAGAGATGATTAAAACCAGAATTCTATTGTTGTCAACTACAGTTAAAGAGATAACCGTGGACGAAGTGGAAGCTACGATCAAAAACGTGTCTTTTGACTATTAAGCCACGTTCCCACCAAAAACATTTGATGTAGTACATTTGGAACTGTACATAACCTGTGCGGACATGTATCTAGACCCTGGATCTGTTCAGCTTTTCTGGCGCAGACTCTTAAATGAAGGCAGGGTTGTTGTTACTCACTGCTCTTTCCTCCGTGCTCCGTATTTCTTCTTTACAGGTGATGCAGAGAAAAGTGAGAAAACAGAATATTTGTAGTGCTGTTCATCCGGTTTAAAAATCGTATACATTGTTTAAACGCTTGAAGATCCAATCACAACTAAAGCATTTGTCATCTGAGACAGTAAGAACAAACGGAGTGGTCCAAGTTAACATGTTGACATTTAAGGTGTGTTGACTGCCTGCATTGAGTAACATGCAAGAAAACATTTCACCGTAGAAGGGCACAGTTAATTAAATTATTTTTTTCAGTCTGGAGTTGGTAGCTGTTAACTAGAAAAGATTAAAAAGGCAGCAAAACACATGTTAATTTTATACATACCGTTGACTAAAGTATGAAAAACCATGGTATGAACAGTGGTTACATTAGCTTCAAGAGCAGCCACAACTCAGCCCTGAGTAAGAGTGATGGTTTTCTATTGACCAATCAACAGACTGCAGTGTGTCTAGCTCCACCTTTTAGTATCAGTATGTTGGGTACCTTAACAGAGGGTGGGCGAAAAATGGGGACTATACGGAACAGTTCTGTTGTTACCATCCACAACTTTTCACAGTGGAAACGGAAAATAACCGTTCAAATGTGTGCCGAACTGAATTGAACCTGACTGCTTGATGGAAATTAGGCTTCACTCACATTGGGCTCACTTTTATATTGAATTAAATAGTGAAAATAAACTTTTCCCTCTTTTTCCTGGGCACCCATTGAAACTCCCTTAAGGACCCATGGGGGTCCCAGAGCCTTGGTTAGGAACCACTGGAGTAATTAATTCGTCAGATGGGTTCAGATTGTATTCTCCATACAACAGTTATCTTAAAAATGAGCAAAGCAGTTTTTTTAACAAGTGTGTTTATTGGATTTTTTATATACTTCAGGTATTACAACAAAAACAACAACAGAAAACAAGTAAGGTACAATACACAACATTCAAAGTAAGGTATCATCTTAATATCTTAGTATCTGCTGAGACAGGCCAACACATTGAGTACTTTTTCAAGGTCCAAAATAAATATCAGAAAATGCTATCTATACAAGTATTGATGGTACAAAAGAAAGAAAGAACCAAAACAAAAGAAATGAAGAAATCATCAAGAAATGAAGGCAAGTAGACTTCTGTAGCTTTCCCCTCCTCTAGAAATGTCGTTCCCATATCTTATCAAAGGTAGAATATTTACCCTTAATTATAAAAGTTTGTTTCTCAGGCAGTAGAGTGTGACAGTCTGGCAAGCCAGTCTTGTAAACTTGGTCTGATAGTAGATTTACAGAATTTGCTATGGTGTATTTTGCTTGTAATAAGCAGAGCAGTTACTATTATTGTTAACATACTAATCACTTGGTTTGGACTACAAATGTCCCGTGTTACAAAAACTACAGGATTTCTATAAAAGCAAAAACAAAAATAAATCAGAGATCAGAACAAGGATAAATATAAACACTCACATGATTTGTCCTTGTTCTCCAGGAAAGGGTAAATGTGACTGAAAAACAAAACACAATGTTCAACTGAAGTCTAAAAGGCAAATTAAATCAATTATGCTTCTGGCTACATTTACACGCATGGTGTAATTTGGCTGTTTGCCATACTCCAGTAGAGATCCCGTTTGTGTTGAGCTGTTTACATGATCCGTTGATACCATGCAGTTGAGCCTCTTTGATACCATGAATAAACTAGCTAACAATACATTCCTGTCCACCTGAGCTGTTTTTCTTTAAATATTTAGATGCAGACACCAGTTACTACAGCCATTTTTGACTGAGTAATAGCATTACATCTCTAAAGCCCCTTTCCCACCGGGCAAAAAACCCACTAACATACACTAACATCTGGCTTTTGTATGTAATAGGAAAGGTTACAATTGGCATTAATTCCGGGACAAATGACTCTGCCATAGCATCGTTTGTCGCCGATGGCAGTCAGTCATTGACCACTGAAGCCTCTATTATGATTTAAAAAGTGTGTTTGTCGTGGCACTAATGGCATTAATTGCATCCTTAAAAACTAACAATTCTGATTTATCTAACAGATGATCTGTAGGCTGCCACATGGGCGAAGTGGTACCTTTTTTAGCAACCAAGTTTGTCGCCGCCATCATGAAGATTTGCCAGTGTTACTGACATTTGCTGGGCTGACTACCATTTGTTTCCTTTTTAAATTCACCAGTATATAAACATCACGAGTGCCAGCAGATGAGTCAGAAAGTGACAAAGCAGCGTCCCAAACAGTCAGAATGATGGATATACGACTCCTGTTGGATGCCTCTTTTCTTGTGCAATGCTAAGACGCACTGCCACAAAATACTGTTCAACTTCGTCCAAGCAGTGCTCGAATATCGTTCAAAATTAGTCAGCACCAAGTTTGAAAGACAGACCAACACATAACAGATAAAAAAAGGAGGACCCACCATAACATTTTCACTGGCCCCCATGCTGATTCCTACTGTTTACTAACCTGTTTTCCTGCACATTTGTTACCCCAAACATGACAAATCAATTAAAGAAACAGAAATGCATACTACTGCAGATAGGAAAGGAGTCTGTTGTCAATTTTTCCTGTATATACATGGTAATTTTGGTGGAAAAATGTATAATAAATGGAAAAACAAGGATGAGTACAATGGTGTTGCTTAATATTGGACCAATAAACCTGTGCAAGTCTGAGGTTAGAAAGGTCTAAGGGTGCTTTCACACCTGCCTGTTTAGTTCGGTTCAGTTGAACTCAAGTTTGTTTGCTCCCTAAGTGGGGCTTGTTTGGGCAGGTGTGAACACAGCAATCACACTTGGGTGTGCACCAAAACTAACAGACTGAGACCTTCTTGAAGAGGTGGTCTTGGTACGGTTACAGAGGAACTCTGGTGCGGTTTGTTTGTGGTGAGAACGTGTTCCGACCTCGATCTGAACCAACTGCAGTCACATGACACATTGTTTGGGTTAAACATGAGCATGTTACAGTCCTGGAGGATTATTAATGTGCACCTCCTCCTGTACTGCCTTAATATGCACATTCAGCACATCCAATGCATCAAAACATTGTTTTCTAGTTGGAGCCGCGCCTCGTTTTCAAACTGTATGGTTTGACTAAAATGAACAATGACAGCAATATAGTCCACGATGAGCAGCGCTAAAATCAACCTGTGTAGTTGTCCCTCCATTGTGACATTAGAAAGTGTCACATTTATCTTGCAAGTGTACTCTTCTTCAACATTTTGTTTACTTCCTGGATTTTTTCCCACATGGAGATTCTGACCAATCAAGAGCAGCTTTCTCGCTCAAGGCATTTGATCTGGTCCGCTTGTAAATGCTGCCGTGAGAACACGAACCAACTCCAGGCAATTATACAACTATGTTATAAAATTAGTCCCTGATTCAGACCAAAGAGACAACTCGAGGTTTGAAAGCACCCTAAAACCAAAGGGGGGTCTTTTAACTAAGTTACATTGAATTCACAAATAAAAGCTTGTTGAAAATGATTGAATATTGACCAAGATAAGAGAAGTAAAATACAAGCTTACTGGTACATGTACCATATTGGCAGGCATGATAAATTTAGTTCAGTTTACATTTGTAATCCATGATTGCCATCAGTACAACTCGGTCAAGCGATATGCCCTGAACTGCTGTTGCTCTTTTTCCCTTTTAACCAGAAAATGCTGTTCTCACTCACTGTTTCATTCGTTCTGATCAACTCTCTATTTTGCCGCCTTTCATGATGTCAAGCTGCTCTTAATGAAACTCAACACTTCCTGCAGATGTTTCACAGTAAATGTGACGTGAAAAGATTATTTCTCCTGAACCGCTAGAAGGCTTTTAATGTGAAACAGATGGAGGAATTGGTTTGCATTAACAGCAAACAGCAGATGGGAGGAAATCAGAAAACAGGGAGGATTCTTACTGAAATACCATCAAACGCATATATAAAACGGGGAATTAGAAATAAAAGCCCGTCTGTCATAATGGCCTGTCTGAAATGAATGCCTGCTTCTCTGTTCAGCTGAGGTGAATACAAGCCGTGTCCATTATTTTCCAATTTACGGTGTAACACTGATGCTTGCTGACCCATATAGAGGCTTGTAACATTCACAAATTGGTTATTTGGAGTCAAAAAACATAGATTATAGCTGACTACATTAGCTGAGTTGAGTCACATAAGCTGCAACATGAATATGTAATGGTACAGACACATTAACAACCCTATGAGAGATTTGCATTTAACACTTAAAATCTACAAAATTATGATTTTAAACCAGGAAATTTGGCCGAATAGGTGAGACAAACGTCACTTTTGAATGTATCATCTGCAGTTAATTTTGGAGACAGCACTTTGAATTGTGATACATGACACATTCATGAACAGTATATGTGTTTGCATGTCTGGTTGTCTGTGTGCGCTCTCGTCCTTTGCTGTGCAGCCATGGAAAAACAAATAATACACTTAGTGCGTGCAAAGAGCTGAAAGGCAGTTACAGTACAGTTTCCTGAGGGCAGCTGCATTTGTTCGAGGGTTAATGAATGCCAGAAACAGGCTTGTGTTGTTTGGTGAACACGATAGATTAAAGAACGATTGGCGAACGATTGCTGTTGCATACAGTCCCCAACAACACCCTTTCACCTCCCACATGTAACCCATAGCTCAGAGACAACCCATCTGTTTCTCTATTCCCAGGATGAAACCAGCCCTGACAGAAGTGGCTAAGCAGTATTTCAAAAGTGTCCTTTCTGGGAAGACACAGTTGGCTTTGTGTGGTTCCCTATCTATCAAAATCTCTGCCTCTGTGTTTTCTCCCTCACCTTACACTCTTATTATCCGTCTTACCGAATCATATTCCCCATTTTTACTCTGTGGTTCTCCCCCCCTCTCATTCTCTGCTTCCCTCCCCCCTTATTCCACCCTCCTCATTTTTAAAAGCCACATGCTCCCAGCCCGTCTGGCTCAGTTGCACCCTGCCAATGAAGGGCTTTTTATTGGGCTGAGATTGAGTGCAGCCAAGCAGGGCCTGGCTAGAGCTGAGGCTGAGGCCAGCCTCGCAGTCCCCTCCCCACACCTCCCCACCCCCTCGACTGCACAGCCCACTCCACATGCCTGTTCTGGTCTGGCCCTGTCGCCCAGAAGGAGATTACTTGTCTCTGCTGCCCTTAATTGCCGACAGCAGCTGAAAAGAGCCAGAGAGAGAGACGTTGTAGGGAGAGGAGAGGGAACAGTGTTGGCTTGTTGAGCTGTTACTTGACAAGCTTGGACTCAAAGGTTTGTGTTCCTGCTGTCAAACCCTGGCTCTGTATTAGTTGGTTTTATTAAGATGGATGTTGTTTTCATCAAATGTTGGTAGGAACTCATGGTATTTTGGACTGTACTAAGGATGAATAGTACAGTATATAGAAGGCAGATGATGTTTTGAGGAAGGAAGGCTGATGAAGTCTGACCCTCAGTGCGTGTTACTTCATTATAAGGATATGTGGTAAGAGCAATAGGGCCAGTGTGCCCTCTCCCTGCCCTCAGAGCCACTGTTATTTTTCATAGCCAAAGGCTTCCTTCCAGCAGCCTCTGCCCAGCCATCCCTTTTTACTTTTTCCAATGAACTTGTTAATTTCATGTTATTACAGTTGGTTTTATGTTGAATCCCCTCTGGCTTGATCCCAGCAAATTAAATAGTGTGCAGTTTATTGAATTGACAGTCTCCGAAGGAGCTGTGTAGCTGTATGAATTTTTCACCTCCTTCCTTTTCCTGTTTAGTATTTTGTATGTAGGTTTTCATTCAGCCGGGCTGTTATTATAATAGTTTGAGTCTTTATTTACAGCATGTTGCCTCCTTAACGCTCACTCAACCCGCTTCAGTACGTGTTATTAAAGTGTTGCAATACAATATGTCTAGCCTGCAAATAAAAGGATGTTCCAGTTAAATTTGTTCATATACTGGTTTTCCATTCTCTGGCCAGCAGAAAGGACTAAACACAAAATACTTTTACTGTCTGTAAGCAGAAAAATTAATTATGCTTCATATAGGTACAACATTTTAAAGAATAGTTTCACATTTTGGGAGCTTTACTTTTAATTGGCAACTTTTTACACTCTGTGTCCATCTTCAGTCTGACATTGCAGCCACTCTAACCCTAACCAATCACTAGAAACCAACTTTTCCACCTGAAACTAACATCAATTTAAGTCCACACTGATGCGTAGCCATGCTAACATACTTGTTTTACTGAGGTTTAAAGAGTGGAGCGGAGCGAAGTAAATCAAACTACAATGTTGGGCGATACTGAGACCATATGGGGCGATATGTCGATTTAGAACAGCCTTGGTAACAGATTTTATCTTGTCTATAGCACTCTCCAGTGTTGTTATTACTCTGCATTAGTTCCGGCATGCCACTTGACAACAACTTGACAATGCTAGTTGGCTAATTGTTAGTCCTCCCATGGCGCTCATTGGACCATTATTTATTTTAACTGAGAATCTGCTGTTTTGTGTCACAACTTGAACTTGGTAGAGTAGCCAGATTTAAAGTTCTTGAACCAGGCAAGGTTAGTTTTGCTCTGTCCAAAGTTAAGGACAATAGGTCTTCAGAAAGTGACTTTCCAGCACATCACTCTCTATAAAACGACCGGGGTATCCAGTCCACTCTCATTCTCAGGTTGTCAAAAGCCAACATAATATCACGCCCCTTGGCATGTGGTACCGTCTCCAAAGGCATCCTTTGGTGTCGCTAGAAGACGCACCAGGCTTTCAAGTAATTCCAATATAAACCCATCTGCAGCAATATTTGACACTTACAGCAACTGACTTAATATATAGAGCAAGAATGTGGTGGAGTAGGTGGATTCAAAGGTCTGTAATCAGGCAACGTTAGTCTTCATCTGTCCTCAGTAAAGCACACTAAGTCTCCAGTAAGTGACTGCCCAGCACCTAACTCTCCATAAAACGAACGTGGGACTCGAACTCAGTGGAGCAGGCAGATTCAAAGATCTGGAACCAGGCAAGGTTAGCCTTGCTCTGTCCAAAGTTTAGAACAATAAGTATCCAGAGAGTGACTGCCCAGCATGTAACTCTCAATAAAACAAACAGGGTATCAAGTCCACTCTTATTCCCAGGTCGTCAAAAGCCAACACTATATCACGCCCTTTGCCATGTTACACCATCGCCGAAGGCATCCTTTTGTGTCTCTATAAGATGCACCAGGCATTAAACTAATTCCAGTGTAAACCCATCTGTGGCAATATTTGACGCTTAGAGCATCTGACTTATCATAAAGAGCGAGAACATCCATGTAGGGCGGGCGTCAGGGATGGTGGTTGGGTCAAACAAACAGACTTTCAGCCAGGAGGTTCATGTCCTGTGTGAAACCAAACGTCAGTGCTCTTTTAAAGTAACGTTGCATAACTTACGTCTGTGATGTATTTACGACACGTTCTGTACTTATTTTAACCCAAAACATTAAGTTTTTTTCTAAATCTAACTAAGTAGTTTTGTTGCCCAAACCTAACTGCAACCATTTGACAACTGTAAACCAGTGGTTCTCAACTGGTCCAGCCACGGGGTCCAGATTTCTCCATAGTCATTTTTCAAGGTCCACACGGTGTAATATATTGAGCGGCGTCATACTTGTGTTTGGCCATGTCATCGAGCAGGTAATGGCACTTCAAAATAAAAGCTCTGATTTTTCTGATCATTCAGAATGGACCCACGACCCACTTTTGGACTGCGACCCACCGGTTGGGAACCACTACTTTAAACAAGTGTTACAATGAGTTTCACCAAGGAATCAGCTGTGCATCAAATACAGATGTTAAAGGGTGCTTCTAATAGAGATGCTAAAGGGTGCCTTAGGTGTCAGTACCATGTGCGAGTGTGGGAGAAAGTGTCAGTATTTGATGACTTGGGAGGAGAACGTATTGGAGTATCAGTCTTCTCATCTAACTTGGCAAGAAAACAAGTCAGCACATTTCCCAAAATGTCAAACTGTTCTTTTACAGGAACTAATCATTACTGAATTATGCACACACAAACTAATCAGCAGTTAAACCTAAAGCAGAAATGCACTTTTCTTAAAACACATTACTGATGACTAGATTCATCATGAGTTGGTGCACTGGCAAGGTTGAGGTGTATTTGTATATATTTCCTGAAAACAGTTTGGAAGGCAGCCATGCAGTAGATGCACTTCTGTGCTGAACATGAGCCAATTGTCAGTGATGTTTATGAGCAAGTAGAAGCTGCGGAGTCCTTGTCTCACAATTGTCTGACTTCTAACTCCAAGTAAATCGGCCTGAAGCAACCAACCAGTGATACTCATTTCTCACTGAGGTATTTTAATGCACCTGTCACAGTATACATACACCCTCAGATCTCTCTCATGTCAAACACATTGCTCCATCTGCCCAGAATGCCCCGGGGCTGTAACCCAGACCTTTCATGCTGAGAAACCAGCACACTAACAACTCCAATCACCTTTAGCTGAATCCAGTGTGACGGTCATTTCCACTCGTAGTAATTCCCCTCAACAATTTCTTAATTCCCCACCTGTGTTTCTCAACAGGCTCAACTTTAATTGCATCTGTAAGCAGGTCCACTCTGACTACATTAGATCCTTCCTGATGAATATGGAGGGCTTCAGCAAACCTGCTTGTCACACAACCACAATGTTTCATGCCCCTTTGATTAACATGGAATGGAAACAATTAGGTGGGGGGAGGTAGTGAGGCAAAGCAGCACATTCAACAGCTTTAAATGCTAATTAGCTAATGGAGGATGAAAGAGGCAGGCAACTGGCGGGGTTTCACATGAACACACTCGAACTCTGGCTGCAGCGACACTCGTTTCATCTGAATTTAGCAAGACCACCACCATTTTGTTTCCTTGAGTGCCTCAGACAATACAGCCATCTTGTGTAACGTGAGATTTTTTGTAATGATCTGAAATGAGGCTCAACTCATCTTTTCAAGAAGTGTTACTTTCCTCCTTTTGAGTCATCTCCTATTCACACTTTTAATCACTACTTCTGTCCTCTCCTCTGAGTTATGATACATTTTCTTTTCCCAGCAATTTTTATATGATTGCTCTTAGATCATAGAAATGTTCTCGTGGTATTTGAAGTTCAGTGTAATTTTTTCTGACGTGCTTTTGGTGCTTTTTTCCAGAGCTGCGGGAACACCACTTACACACAAACACAAGCCCTTTTCAGACATGGAATACATAGCGTCCCTGGCTCCATCAAGCTGTTAAAGTGATGCCTTTTTGACATTCAGACATTGGCGTTTTTTATATTGAGGGTGTGATATTTGACACCTGGTGTACATAAGAGATAGAGACACAGAAAGACAGAGAGTGGTGAGTTTAAAATGTCATGATAGCAAGATGCTGCACCACTCATGGATTGTAAAAACTCTCGTCAGAGTCTTAATCAATGGCCACCCTAAGTGTGATGAACGCTCACACCCTCTTCTAGCAGTGAATCCATACACGAGTATCACTTTTTCACTCAGACAGCAAATTCTGCTCCCTGTTTAATGGAGTATGACGTACACAAATATTGAATGACAGGACTTTTGTTGACTTTTGTTTAAATTTTGATATGCTCACATGCTGCATAAAGCATCCAGCTGGATATTCATTTATTCAACATTTGGCATGAATGTTGTCTGATTGTTACAGTGGTTTTCAGAGGGTTTTTCTCGAACTTCTTTGCTCCAGTCAAGCAAAAACTGTTTTTGCGGACAGATCTGAGAAGTGAGTGCGTCCACTCTAACTGATAACCGGGGGGAGGGGTATTTGATTTTCCCTAACCAATCAATGGAGACCCTAGCCTGGAAATCCAGAGTCAAATCTAGAAAGACTTAGAGTAATGAAAATGGCCCAACTCGAGTGGCGGCACCAAGCATGCATTTGAAAATATCACTGCACGCAATTGGATAACACTGCGACCAATCAGAACAATACTTAGCTACTTAGCTGCTTAGCTACCAGCGGAGCTAACTGGTAGATTAGACTCTTGCTGTATCCGGTCGGCAAAACAGCAAAAACGTCCTTCTTGCAAAGGAAAGACTCGAGTGCCGTCTTCTGTTCCTCTTTTAGAGAAAAAGCCAAGTCTAACTCGTTCATTGTAGCGGCCAAAGCCGTTTCAAACAACTGGTGTTCATCCGTAGCCATCTTGCAATGTTTACTGACTGATTCCGGACTTCGTCGTCGCAGCGCTGTCGTCGTCTGTTTAGCTCGCCTCTGGCCCGCCTGTATCAGATACACCGATGTGATTGGTGCAGCTCGGCTCCAACAGCATAGGTAATGAGCATCATTACTGATTGCCAGAGTGACTCGCTGAGCAAATTCAAATTGTGCTCTCGCGAGAACTCTGGATTTCCAGGGTATGGAGACCCAGGTATCTACCTGAATCTAACGCCATTTTAAGTCCACACTACGTGTGGGTGGTATGGCCCTAAAATAATCATGATCGTGATATTTCTGGGTATTTTTGCGATAACGATATTGTTGACAATATGACATTATTATTAATTTAATAAAATAGAATCGCAGCAAGATTGATTTACATGTCAACACTTTGCCTTCAAATATTCAGTAAAAATTAAACAAAAATGATCTCTCATTTCTTTAGTGTGTGAACAACAACAGTAACTCAGAGTGAGATTCAGGTTCTGTATACAGTATTAATAGTTCAACAAAATAAAATCTACTACACCACCACCAGTTGTTTTTTTTTTTCCACCTGGACCTTTATGTTCTGCCATTTCTCCTCTTATCATCACGCTGTAACCTGTGTCAGGCTGTTACGATACCACAACTGTTGCACAGTCACATATATGTAGTTTTTTGTTGAGCCGCGAGCGTCACGTAGGTTTACATTACCAAAGGTTTATGACAAAATCACTTAACAACACCGACTCCCGTGTGCACACGGCGAGAGAGGAGAGGAAGTGATACTGTGCTGCTGCCAGAGGAGCCGCTGACTGAGTTCCCTCTGAGCGGTAAGTCGCTAAAAGAGTCTGAGAAGTCTGGGGCTGTTCATAAAACATTCACAACGCCACAGTTTCGAAACTACCAAAGCTGCTCCTCTTTTTGGAACCACCGTGGAGTCCTTAACAATTTCGTTCTCAGACATTACTTGTTGCCATGGGTAAGAGTATGACGTCAGTGTCCACAAGTTATAATATCACGAGTATCACAATGTGAATTTTTCATGATATTAAAATTTATACCTATATTATCGTGAACGAAATGATATGGCACACCCTTAGTTCACACTGATGCGTAGCCATGCCAACATATTTGTTTTGCTGAGGTTTTAAGAGTTAAGCGGAGCAAAGCAAAACAAACTAGAACTGCAAGCAGTTATGAACGGGGGCCAAGCCCCCCCGTGCGACTCGGTCCCCGCGTCCCACGGAGCCCATGGAAGTTGTCCCCGAAGGACGACGGGCTCTGGGCGAGCGCATGTTTATGAATGTGTCATTTAAAATGTGGAAGTTACAGGCAAAACTGCCTTTGCATCCGTTATAGCGCCACCTATAGACCGATTTGCGACGAATTTGGCACAAAGCCTCTGGATGACCTCGGGAACGAGTGACTTAAGTTTGATGTTGAAAGCATCTACTTTGAGCGAAATATGAAACAATGTGTGTTTTTTAGCTAGCAAAAAAGATTGTTTGGTTGTAACAAGCGCATTTTTTGGAGTGCCAAAATTCTTTTGATAACTTTTCATCAGACACATCTGGAGATTCTATGTGCAAAGTTTCAGGCAGGTGGCACTTAAAATGTAGGAGGAGTTCGAAAAAGTAGGTTTTGGACATGTGGCGAATTAGCAAAGAGAATGTGCAGCAGAAGTGGGCGGGGCCTGTGTCAGAAAACCCAGCTCTATCCAGGGAACACATGGATATAATGTTTGTGAAAGTGTCATTTAAAATGTGTAAGTTGCAGGCAAAAACGCGTTTGCATCCGTTATAGCGCCACCTAGTGGAGTACATGTGCAATTTTTGGTACGGAAGATCTGTGTCCTATTCTATATGTACCCTTAAAATTTCAAAGCCCTCAGCATAATAGTTTGGCTGAAATTAATGTTTGTTGTTTATCTTGTAATAAGCCACGCCCACATTGACCAGTCATGACCACCTTCAAGATATGACCTCAGAATTGGCCCTACATCATACCAACCGAATTTCGTAGAAATCGGTGCAGCCGTTCAAGAGATATAAACTTACCATATTTGTAGCGCCCCCTAGTTGCCAAAATTCGCCAAATTCGGCTCATACCCTCACAGTCTTATGCCAACCAATGATCTCAAATTTGGTGTTAATAGCATTTAGTTTGACCGAGATATCCAACAGTTTGCATTTTTATAGCTAGCTATAGAAGTTTGTTTGTTAATAATTTGCGCATTTTTTGACCGAATAAAATTCTTTTGATAACTTTAGATCAGGTCCAGTAGAAGAGTGTATATGTCAAGTTTCACGCAGATTGGACAAAATCCCAAGAAGAAGTTCGAAAAAGTAGGTTTTCCAGTTTTCACGATTTTGCGAAAAAACTTCCTAGGCGCAAGTGGGCGTGGCCTATGGCAAAGTGATTCAGCTGTATTCAGGGAAGCTGGGGATACAAGATTTTTGAATGTGCGACATACGGTGTGGGAGCTATAGGCAAAAACGCATTGGCCTAGGTTATAGCTCCCCCTGCAGGCAGATATACATAGTTTTTTGCGTCTGAGGTACGTGCAGGGGTCTGGAC
The DNA here is from genome assembly GCF_006386435.1 of Epinephelus moara. Classification (NCBI taxonomy): domain Eukaryota; kingdom Metazoa; phylum Chordata; class Actinopteri; order Perciformes; family Serranidae; genus Epinephelus; species Epinephelus moara. The sequence goes on from NC_065506.1 coordinate 38,634,291, forward strand.
CACCCCTCCAAATTGCACCGCCCTCCCTTGCACGGTTTAGCCTGCAGCACCACTTTTACCTACGGAAGATTAAAAATAAAAATCTTTACAAAAACAATAGGGTTCCTAGCACCGCTGGTCCTAGGAAACGGCCCCTTGGGCTTGGCCCCCTAACTATGATGTCGGGCAATATTGAGAAAGAAAGTCCATTAAGAACTGCCTCAATAACAGCTTTTATCTTGTCTAGAGTGGTCGCCATTGTTGTGTTTACTCCTCATTGGTTCCAGGGCACCACTTGATAAAGCTTGACAACCGAATTAGTCTCGCCTGTGGCGCTGATTGGCTAATTTTTAGTCTCCTGCTATTTTATTTCAGCCGAGAAACCACTGTTTCATGTCACAATGCCAGACAAATCAGTCAGCTCGGATGGAGTGGGCAGATTCCAAGCTCTGGAGCCAGGCAACCCATTTACACCAGAGTCTTGTCTTGTTATTTCCATTCACATAAGATCCAGATCTGTAACTGTAGTTCAGTCAAATTACTGTTAAACCACAGAACTATAACCGAATTTGTATAAATCTACCAATGAACAACATTAACTAATAGCTCTTTAAAAGTACTCACTGTGCACACTTCTAAATCACTCTGGATTAAAGTGTCACTCTAAGTGCCGAACATGGACATTGAAAGGAAGATGCAATTAGGCCGCTCACCTTACTAAGCTGTTTGAGAAGCTCTGCATGGTCTTAACAGTTCACAGGATTGATTTTTTTACAATGTAGCTGGTAGCGCATGTCTCCTCTGGCTAGTTGATAAAAGATGGTATTCCTTTTTCTAATCTTATTGGTGTTAATTGTTACACTGGGATGCTTGTTCTTCAGTTGCTGTGAACTGCAAATGGCTGCATGTGTTGTGTTGACAGACGCTGAATCTCTAAGGTTTATTCAATGTTTTTCTTACTGTCAGCAAAACCCATGAAACCCACTTAAGGAATAAATGTATAAAAATGGCTCTCACACACAGATAGAGAAAGATTCTTTATTAAATCAGGAGTAAATGGTGCATTTCTTGGGGACTATTTTCAGCGGTGGATAAATGTTGGTGCATTACTGAATATTGTTGGCAGCAGATTGACTCAAATAAAGTGTAGTGCTCATGCCTCATTTATGTGCTGTTAATTGTTTTTGGAAACAGTGAAGGTCTGATGTAACATAAGTGGCTCAGACTGTTAATTGATTCTAAAATAATTAAAGTAGTTGATGATTACTTTTGTATTGACTGACTAATTGATTAGTCAACTGTTTCAACCCTAAAGCTATATCAGGCTTGTAGATGAATTCATTGTTGGTTTTAAAGGTACACTGTGGAGCTTTTTACTATTATTAATGCTATTAAATGTTCCTTTTTTCCCTGAGTGGGTCCCCGTGGACGTGCATGCATGCTCATGAGCATGTGGAGGACGCAATGCACATTCCTGCCAATGGTTTCACACTTCACACAATGGTTTAACACTGAATGTAAACAGACACTTTGTTTATAAGAAAACTCCACATGGCACCTTTAATCTTTCCATTGTATTTGTGGACAGTAAGAGAAATGTAGAGCATTGTCAGCCTTATTCTGTCCCAACACAACATTTCTGGACTCACAGCCGTCATCTTGTTTGACCCACACTAAATCACACATAGTTTTGTTGGAGGGCTGCAGGGGGAATTTTCTATCTTGGATCCGACAGACTTGACTGGGAGACGTAATTTAATTGGAATCACTGTGTCGCTTGGAAGGAGGAATCAAGGGACTCTTTCCGGGTCCCCGTCAATGTCTAACAACTTTGAGTGTTTACATATTTTATCACTCACCGGTGTATTACACTCAAGTCGACATGGACTGTAATCTGAAATAAACATCTCTATCATCTCTCCCCAGTTTGTCAGGGACCATACAGATGGGTTGCAGACTCTGTTGATTTCCCTTAAAAGCCCCAAATTTGTCACAACCTTCAGTGCTCCTTTGAGGGAGATAGAGAGACTGTGAATAAGAGGAGGGAGAGGAAAAAGCATGCTGTCATGAAAAGAGCTGCTTCCTGGCTGGCTAGATGCAATCATGGGCACTATCTGATAGCGCCGGAGGAAATTGGATGAGCTGAGAGCCGTTGGCTGCCAGTTATGGGAAAGATGACTCCTTTGTCACTGTGTCAGTCAATTCCCTGCTCTCACCTGAGAGACCAATCAATAACACAGGGGGAGAGAGGTTTTCTCTTGTCTCCAGGCCTCTGTGTGCTGTGGGCTGCTGTCAATTATGTGCTGTAAAACATCCTCTCCATCATAGGGATGGAATATGGCATGTTATATAGTCGGCATAAATATGTCATGCATGTGGTTAAATGTGACGTATTTCTGTAGCTTCAGAGGTATGCTTTTAATAAATTATGACATGTTACAAGTTAATGATTGTGGGCGTAATTACGAGGCAAACACATAAATATTGAACACATGGTCTTAACAATAATGTGATTCTTGTCTGTTTGGCTGCGGAGCTGCAATGATTAATCAATTAATCGATTAGTTGTCAACTGTTAAATGAGTCACCAACTAACTGGATAATCGATGAACTGGTTTGATTAATTTTTTATGAAATAAAAAACTCAAATATTTCTGATTCCAGCTTCTTAAATATAAATATTTTCTGGTTTCTTTTATCCTCTATGACGGTAAACTGAATATCCGGGCTGTGGATAAAACAAGATATTTGAGGACGTCATCTTGAGCTTTCAAAAACATTGATTGATATTTTTCACCATTTTCTGATATTTTACAGACCAAACAAATAATCGAGAAATTAATCAACAGAATTGTAGGGTTCAATATTAACTATGGCCTGATGGCCGGTTAGAGCAAAACGTTACTCTGTGGCCATCAAATATCACCTGTAGGTGGCCCACGTCAGCCAGTAAGTTTTATCGGGTCTCTCCGGAGAATAAGCCGGCACGTGTCAATAAGATCACCTATCTAAATAAAGGTTAAATAAACTTAAAAAATCCTCATATTGCGAGTTTCACAATGCAATGTTGCAGTTCCACAAACATCCTGATTCATTTAAACCTTTTGGTTTAATAACCGCAAAAACAGCAAACGGTACTTGTCGCCGGCTAGCTGGGGCTCGAGAAGAATGGCGTCCTGTTGAAAGTAAATAACAAGATACATTTACTCCATTCTGTGTAGTTGAAAGTAAATAACAAGATACATTTACTCCATTCTGTGTAGTTTAGTTAAGTTTATTTCAGTTCAGTCCAGTTCAGTTCAGTTCAGTTCAGTTCAGTTCAGTCCAGTTCAGTTCAGTNGTCCTGTTGAAAGTAAATAACAAGATACATTTACTCCATTCTGTGTAGTTTAGTTAAGTTTATTTCAGTTCAGTTCAGTTCAGTTCAGTTCAGTTCAGTTTAGTTTAGTTCGGTCATTTTCCAACTCATAAAACTCAAATATACTGGTCGATAGACAATACATAACCATGAAATTAATGCTTTTTTTAGCAAACAAAAAACAAACAAAAGGTAAACAAAAAAAGAAAAGTAAACAAAACAGGACCACAAAGGTGTCGGCTGAAACCTTAGCTTATTACACCTACCCTTTTAACGTTCTTTTTTTTTTTTCAGCTTCCTTTTAAATTGTACAGTCAGCAGTGTATTGAAGTAATTAAAGTACGCTGCTGATGTTCTTGTACTATAATAACAAAAAATGTTAAGTAGCTGTTATTGATTACAAAGTGCTTTACATAAACTAAATGCAAAATAAGAAAATGCATTTAAGTCATATAACTTGGATTGTTTTAAAATTAGTAATCTTTTAGTATGACTTTTCTCTATAGGTCTAGCAAAAAAATACAATTCTTAATTTCCTCAACCATTTAATGGTGTATTTATTATGCCACGAACAATAGATGATAACAAAGTAAAGAAAGGATAGATTGTGAACTAAGAGACTGTGAGAGAATATACCTTATGTTTACAAAGATATTTTCAACCTGTTAGTGTCTTTTCAATAACTAAAGGCTTCTTAGGAAGGCTGTTATTAGTAACGCGTTACAGTAACGCCGTTAGTTTTGACAGTAACTAATACTCTAACGCGTTAGTTTTTAAATTCAGTAACTCAGTAACCGTTACCAAACGGTGTGTTACTGCGTTATTTTTGGCCAGATTTTAAAACGGCGCGCAGCATGCAGTATTCCTTCACAAACTGAGGTTCCCTTTCACTTAAATATTTTAGCCCTAAACAATAAAAGATAGTCAAGTCAGACAGAGGTATATGAACAGTTCTTACCAGAGCATCTTAATGAAACACGTCTCTCACCATCTCTGAAATCACTGTCGACCTGCTGGCCTCACCACAGTGCTGTAACATTACATTAAGCGGTAGCGCTTCTGTAGATTTTTAGTCCCAGTAACGTCATATCCAGTGACGTCATATCCATTGTTATCCCGAGGAAGCTTTTGTTGTGGACAGACAATGTCTGTGGTGGGCGACAAACTCGACATCATCATGTAGCTCTTCAAATGTTCTCTTTAGCTCATTTTCCATATTTGTATCTAAGTAACGTAGTTGTACAACGTTTAGCTGCCTGACAGCGAGTGACTCCACTGTAGAAGATGGTTGCATGTTTCCTATACTGTTCAGTTGTTTTGTCAAGTTGTAGGTTGCATGTTTCCTATACTGTTCAGTTGTTTTGTCAAGTTGTAGTCTAACAGTTCCTTGGTTAAACTCCATCCGCTGTTGCTTAGGCGATGTACCTACGAGCCAATACAGTTAGGAAATGTTTTGGGCTGCAGTGCAGAGTTTCAGTTTCCCAAAACATCAATAAATGTTGTCTTCTTTGTGGCTTAGAAAAACTACACTGCAAAAAAGAAAAGCACCTAGCGCCCTCTAGCGTCCCCACTCAGTCATCTACAGTCAGGACATACAAGAGTATAGATGACACTAGTGCGCGTGTAACTAAAAAGTTACTTTTCTTATTAACGCATTACTTTTTGGTTTTACATAATGAAGTAACTAGTAACGGTAACTAGTTACTATTTTTCAGTAACTAGTACAACACTGGTTAACATGCATTAAATTGCCTCTAGTAGTTGCAGCCCCATTTGACATTGTGTAGATTAGGGCAATAGTCAATTTCTCACACCTTAATATGTTCCTGAAATTTCACCAGGGTATAGGGTATATGATGGTATTCATGTGCAGCGCCAAGACTTAGGATTTCTTGGATTTTGGTGGTGCTTGTAATATATTTTTGTCTTGTCTTTGCTGCTTGCGAGTGGTGAAACTGCTTTCATTACCAACTGCATCATTAGTTGTGCAATTATAGCACATAAAACCCAGAGAGACTCATAACTATTAGTTGCTGTCGGGGCATGTAGTCTTACATCAGGCACGGAGGACATTTTGCCTGATGTAGGTGTGTAAACAGAGATGCTCGCTGAATCATTCATGACGGTGATACCGGGCATCATGAAACTTAACATATTCAGTGCACAATATGGCCGTGCTAGTTCTGTGTAAGATGATGCTAAACTGTTCTTTTCTTCCCTTTCGCCCTCCCCGCCCCTGCAGTTCCCTGATACCTGTGAGGAGTCTGCTTCCCCATTCGTCTTCATCTGTACCAACCCCCAGGAGCTGCTGGTGAAATTCCCCATGAAAGGGAAACACAAGATCTGTAAGTCGTGCTTCTTTCATGTAAGGGGAAGTGGAGTGGATGAAATTAGCCTGAGCCGACTCAGGATTTCTTTTTATTTCTTTATTTTTTTTATCAGCTCTCTCCTCTGCATTTGTATGCACACACGCATGCATAAATGGACCTGCAAAAGAGTGATAATGCTCGGCACAGGGTCTGATGACTATATGTTCATTAATAAAACAGAATAACACACACACAAACACACAAAGTGCTCTCCCCCATACACATGTACAGGTCCTCTCTGAGAGCCATCTGTAAAGACGGGATTTTGCTGTCAGGTTGCCTGGGGGACAAGCCAGGCCTGGATGTGCAATGTTGTTGCTGTATTTTGTGATTTATAATAGGACTCAAACACATTTTCCCTCTGCTGCCATAGCTGCTGCTGCAAAATGATGTACCTGCAAGCTCTTTTGTTAATATTTCAGAACCCTCTAAAGACTTGAGAGGATTGTTTATGCAGCTGTGCCTCTTTCAGATCTTTCCAGATCGATGGAGAAGGCTTTTTGAGAGGCTCAAGGTAAAAACGTAGCAGTAGCTGTGTCTTACTAAAATGGGTATGACGACCTTGTCTCCATTTTTGTGAAAATGAAGAACATTTGAAAAGGTTTCAGAGGTTTAGCACCAACCTGAGCAGTGAACTATGAAATGAAGTGCTTGTTGTATAGGATTTCAGCAGGTCTGGAGAAATGTGTTGAATTTGATTACGATACAGAAGGTTTCAGAAGTCTGTAAATACTGTGTAAGTCTTTGTCTCTCTGTTACAGAGGTCGACAGTTTATTGCTTATTCCTGCCACACGAGATGTGGAGTGAAAAATCAGGCTACTCTGTATGCCTGTTCTTTTATTTTAAAGTCTTGAATTGTTTATACGTTTAATTCTAACCGGCATTAACATGGTTGTGAATAAAAGGCTGAACTTGATGAAACATGCAGACACATTTTTACAAGCTTGCTGTTGTGGGCACAGATCGCTGCAGGGAAATCTCTACCTACCTACATTATTTAAACGTACAATAGCTTGTGGTTTTATGAATCAGCAGCTTGCTTTCTATCCGTGCATGGATAAATATGGCTGTGTTGAACTTGCCCGTAGTAAATTGTTCAGCATTATTCGACATTCTTATTCATTTTCCAGTACCTGCAGCATGTTTTTACCTTTATTTCTTTTTTTGCAGTTCATTTACGATGACTCAGATTTTCTCCAAAGGGACAAAACAAAAAAGATCAAATACCAGAAAGGCTTGGGCTTTATCTAATTATTCATACCAACATACCTTCCTTGACATTTCACTGTGGTATATAGTGTATGATAATACAATATTATTGCGATTTTAAAAACTGTTGCAATATGATGAGTATTGCAATAATGTTTATTGCAATATATTGTGATTTATTACCTTTTTTCAACTGTAATTATGCCCCCAAAGGAAAACCTTGTCATCTGTTTTATATAATAAGATAAAGTTTTCAGTTTTTTCCTCTGACTTCAGTTATTTTTATTGCCAGAAATTGTATCTACTGGACTGAAAAAGTTACCAAGGCTACCAAAAGTTGAATTTGTATTTGTAACATAAATAATTTATAATAAAAAGATTGATACTTGGCGTCCATGCATTGATACGATATTGCCACACAAAAATACTGCGATACTAGGCTGTATTGATTTCTTTCCCCAACCCCCAAAGTCTTGCTAGGCTAAAATATGTCTGGCCGTAGAATAAGATTATAATAATAATCTTGCTGGAGGACCTGATGACACTTGTTGCTGTGGTGGATACCGAGGCATCAGTGGGCTGAACCCAGGTGATGTGTTGAATAAAATATCGTGGCTAATAAACTGCTTTTGTAGTTATAATAACTCATCTCGAGATAAAGTTATATGTGGCAATACTCTCGGGGTGGGAAGGATCCACAATATGATATTATCACGATATTTAAGTCATGATATGATATTATTGCGATTTTAAATGTGTTTTGACATGCTAAGTATCGTGATAAAATATATAATGATTTATTACCTTTTTTCAACTGTAAATTATGTCCCCAAAGGACAACTTTGTCAACTTCTGTTTTATCTAATAAGATAAAGTTTTCAGTCTGTTCTGTCTCACTTCAGCCACTTAGCAGTAAAATGTATCTAGTAGACAGAAAAAGCAATTGATTATATTATTCTAGTGGGCTACCTGAAGTTTAATTTGTATTTGTAATATGAATAATTTCTATAATAAAAAAATCGATACTTGCCACTTTGTGACAATACGATATTGCCACACAAAAATATCATGATACTAGGCAGTATCGATTTTTTTCCCCACCCCTACAACACTCCCAAACAGGAGCAGAGTAATTTCTCTTTTTTTACTTGTCCTATAATGTTATCCCCAACACTCACAGTCACTGTCTATCTCAGCTCAGCTGCCTGTTTGACCAGTGGAGACTGACCTCTGGTGGCGTGTACTGTGTACTACAATATATCGCCTCAATACAGCATCTCCGTATCAGTTTAATAAAAAGTGTGTGTGTAAAGAGTGTCTGTATTTTTGAAGGTACTAAGAATCGAACCTTTGAGATTTCAAAATACCCTGGTAGACCATAATACCTTGATAAGTAAGGCTTTACTCTAAGCACTTGTTTTGATGACCTCACTTTCCATATAAAAAAAAATAATACTTTTTTTCTGAACCAGTGGCACTCTGCATGTCATTGTCTACCAGCCACAGGGTCCAAATTTCCCCTCAGTCATTCATTCAAGGTCTACACAGTTTAATATATTCAGCATCATACTAGTGATTGGCCATATCGTTGAGCCAGTTTGCTGTCTCTGTCAAATAGTTGTCCATTACTCACTTAACCTACAGCAGGAAACAGCACTTCATCTTAAAGCTCTGTGCCGGAAATTCACTGTACTTAAAAAATAAAATTAGTTTTTTACAAACTTGACACATTTGCGAGTCACTTGCAGTCCATTCAGAATGGTCCCACGGCCCACTTTTGGACCGCGACCCACCAGTTGGGAACCACCTAAGAGATATATTTGTACAGTACAGTCTTCCAGCTTTGTTCTGGCTTTCATGTTTGTAACTTGATAGACTTATTCTTAGCCAAACATGCACACCATCACATGACTGTTTAAGTAATGCAGCCTTGTGACTGATGTTCTTATTTTAGTTAAACTAACAGTTAGTATCCTGAGATTAGCAACACAAAATCAATACATAATGCAACAAATTCACATGTAAGAACACTGATATCCCCCCAAAATGGATACAGACCACAGTTGATAATTTTGTACTGACTACACCGGGTACAGGGCAGTATGTAATAAAATAATCTGTCACATGTTTTGACACTGCAGTGCAGTCCCATCTCATCAATCAAACTTCAGAATAGTACACATCATACCCACAATATGTTGAGCATGCATGTCCTATTGCATCATGTCTCCATTCTGTGTACAGCTTTGCATGTATGGCATGCCTCTGTCATGTCACATGCATTGATCACAACATGCTCCCCGCTGCCCACATTAGCCTTGTATCTGGATCGGTTATCCTGACCCACCGGACCTACACAGTCCAGCCTGTCTTATTCTTCTGTCACCGGCTAGCTTTTCACTATCTCACTCTCTTGCTCTCTCGGCCCCTCTTCCACCTCAATTCCCACTGCATCTCACGGGTCACGGCATTGCCGCTCATCTTACTCAGGGGGGCTTAGCACAAGTATTTTTTGCTCCCCCAGCAGCTTACATCGACAAGATCCGCTTGTCACCGCCATTGCCAGCCATCTCATGCCTCATCAGAATGAGCAAGAAGAGGCTTCAGTTTACTGCTTTTTCCATTGCACACAGCAGGCTCAGTGTTTTATTACATAACATGCACAACTGTTTTTTCATTAGTGTGTTAATCATTAATGGTAGCATGTAAACACTGTGTGGCTGCTGAGATTGATTCTTTTATTGAGCAAATTCTGCATCATGTTGTGTAAAAGTGGGAGCCTCGATTAAACATTAGATGTGAATTAAGTCCTGTTTTTTTATATATTATATATTTACATCCCCATTAGCTGTTACCTTGGCAACAGTTACTCTCCCCAGGGGTCTATTTCAAGATATACATACAGTTCAAGACAGTATTTACACATAATTGCTATAATCCCCATCTTTTACACGAAACACAACAAAAAGACATCAAAACCAAACATGTAAAACACTGACATTAACATTAATGTGTTTGTTTTCTAACTGGTGACAAAAGCTATTTTAGTCTAATTGCTTTGCTAGAGGTTTGTTTTTCTTCACCTGCCACTTTTTTATTTAGCTCCTTTGCATTTTGTGTGTGATATTTTGCAGCTGTTTGTGTGTTTTCAATAAATGTGAATTGTTTTGATTTATATGACTGGCGAGCCAAACAGATGAGGTGAGAGCTGCACGATGCTGAAGTCTATAGTGAGTATTTCTCGTAGGCTCAGCAGCACTAGCAGACACTTTGCTTTACTGGCACTGTAGTAATATTGCTTATTACAGTATGGAAGCTTAAAAGGACGGAAAAGCGAGCACACCTGCATATGGATGAACATTATTGGATGCATTTGGCAATTATCAAATCAAATAATGCAATGCTGCATCTCTCTCTAGACAGTTTTACAGTTGGCTTTGTAGATAATATGCTACGGCTATGCTCGATGCTGGTTGATCAGTCATTACCCTGTGGAGGAGTCTGTGACATTTAAAATGGCATACGGCCAAGGCTCACTCGCTGTAATAAGGGATGTGCATTATGGTTTATGGTCACATCCTGTGAACATTTATATCTGTGTGTGTGTGTGCTTCTGTGTAAGCTGAAGGTCAGTCTGGGTGTTGAAAGCTATTTGGCTCCCTGACATGAACCAGCATTTCCTTTTTCTCTTCCTTATAGCTATCCTTCACTTGCCGCATGTTTTTAATAGCCTGACATCCTCCTTATGATGTGACTATGTACATACAGCTAGTGTGTACATAACCACATAGTAAAAGTGAAACACATATCATATAACACTATACTTAAAACATTTTCTTCATGTAGTGTTTAGTAGCTCTGATACAAAATGCCAAACCAAATCTGCACTTTACCCAACAGCAACATTCCTTTTATTTTGAAGTTTTACTCTTTAAGCTCTGGTTTAATGAAAAGTGCCAAAGTGACTGGACCTTGACACAGTTAAATAAGTTAAATAACATCAACAGTTAACTCTTTCACTGCCAGGCATTTTCAAAAAAAAATCCACCAGCTTGCCAGGCATTTTCCAGCTTTTTGACTGATTTTTGTAGACCCACCATATATTATGTACTATTAGCATATACACATGCAACCCACCAAATGAAAGAAGAGAGTCTCTACTTTCCAGCAAAAAAAAACTGTGTGTTTTTAACTTGTTTCAGTAGGTTCAATAGGTTAGTTTAGCCCAAAAAGCCACTTTGGCACCAAAATCTTGAGAAAAAGACGTTTTTGTGTCGGCAGTCATTTTCAGGTGTACCAGTACAATATTTTTATGTACACGGTTTCCCCCATGATCACCGGATCCTGGGTCTGGGCTGGCAGCAACACCCTGTCGCTGCTGATCAAAGGACGAGGCCGCAGATGTGAGCTGCGCCTCTTCAGCCTCGGGCGCACTGGCCTCCGGTAGAGCCCGGCTCGGCTCAGCCTGGCCCGGCCCAGTAGCACTGGCGTTTTGTGGTGTTAACATCTCGACAAGAGTAAGTTGCTTGAGGGCAACCCCAGACCTCGAACGACGCTGCGGCATTGTACCGTTCAAACCGTGATCCAAAATCCTTATCCAAAGTCAGTATCCAAAGTCCGTAAAGCCAAAGTCCGTAAAGCCAAAGACGGTAAAAACAAAACGCCGATATCCTTAGTCCAAAAAGCCAAATCCTTTTCCGTAATCCTAGTCTGTAACACACTGTAAACTGTAATCGCTGTTGTCTCTGTTGAAATGTGAGGTAAATGCGGAATAATTACGTTATACTTTTGTATCTCTCTATCCAAATGCATTTTTCTGCACTTACTTTGAAGATACAAGTCTGATCTTCACAGAGGAGTTGGACAAGACGTTCAGTATAACGTTGCAATTAAAAAAAGCCTAAGACGAGATATCTCGTCTTTGGCAGTCTGGCTTCCCTAAGATGAGATAACTAGTCTTTGGCAGTGAAAGAGTTAAATAGCGAAATAAAACAGTTAAATAACATCATCTGATCCAAAAGATTCAAACACATTAAGTGATATAAAAATATCTACAGGGGCAGGTAGAAAGCGCGGACCTCCGTCAAGGCAAAATGTCCTATCTTGTAATGCTAAAGAAATTAAAAAAATATTTTCGTATACACCACATGATTCAGATCTGCTCTAAAATTTAATGGGTTGTTCCTTTGCCCATGCTACACCTGTCAAGCCTGGTATTGCCAGACCAATTTGCAAATGCGAATTAGTCAGGAATCTCTTGTCTGGCGTTATGAACAGCCATAGACCAAAATGTCTCTGGACACAGTTAGGCAGACCTGCAACCAATCAGAGCAAAGAAACATTTGGCGTAGCCCTTAGCAACGGACAAATGTAAACAGACTACAGCATGCAGAGGTGAGCTGTGATGGTGTAGCACGAATATGTCTGTGAACAAGTGTTGCCATTTTTGCCAACAGACTTTGAAAATAGTGCATTAACAGAAAGTTACACAACAGCTACAGCCATCTTGGTTGTTTTCTCAAAAATGCCTCGATGGTGCTCGGTGGTCTTTACTAAGATAAGTATGCGCAAAATTTGATATCATCACATATTTTACATTAAGCACAAAATGCAAGTTGTCAGTCATCGTATCAATCCTGCCCCATGTTAGATAAATGGTTGCGAACAGTTTCATTCGATGGCCAACGTGTTGAAACTGTGGAAAATTTTAAGTACCTTGGTACGGTTTAGGACTCCCATGTGAGCTCCTGTGGAAATACTTTCAACAAATGCTCACAGCGACTTGATCTTCTTAGGAAACACAGTGGTCTTGGTGCAAGAGGGCAGATTACCAAACTGTGGTTGAGAGTGTTTTAACGTTTCACCTTCCTTTCCACCTTCCGATTCACCTTTACTGTACATCCATGAATAATCTTTCTAGGATTGTGACAGTCCTAACCACAGGCCACAAAAGCCCTTGACCCAGCTCTTTATAGAAAGGACGATGGAGAAAGTAAGGAGTATCTTGGCAGATATCTCCCACCCTCTCTTCAGCCAGTTTGAGCTCTTGAGCTCTGGGAGTCCCTCTGGCGACCAAAAATGTATGTAAGAAGTCCTCCATCCCAAGTGCCAGCAGTATTCTTAACCAGTGTTGGGCTCATTACTTGTTACTCTTTTCAAAGTAATAGTAGTACTTTACTTATTACTCCCTGCCAACAGTAATTTGTTACACTACTCGTTATATTAGTTTTCCTTTACACCCCACAAAATTAGTGTTTGCGTATCTCCCCAAAATTGAAATGTGTGCTTCTATGTGAATGTCATGGCAGTCACCGCTAAGTGTAGCTAAAGCTAGCTAGCTTCTATTTACCCAGGGGTTTTCTGTTGCCTGACCAGTATTTTCCCAAGGCTCTGCCCGAAAGACAGAGAGTCACTTATGGAACAACATAACATCCGCCACATATCCAGCCACAAGCTTCATCACATCTTTGTAGCTGCAGCTGTCAACGATTAAAATCCAGTTTTGGTTGTTTAGCCAGTGTAGAGCTGCAGCCGACCTCTTCAGCCGAGGAGGGCTCACCTTTGGTGTGGTGTATTTCCTGGAGCTTCACTTGTTGTGTTGTCAGTCGTAGTCGCTGAGGTGTTTCAGACTGGAGGTTTGAGGATGTGTTTTTCGCAGTGGAAAAAGTTTTAGTCCGACTACCTGCAGCAACAGTGTTCTTGTCATCTTTCCTCCCAACAAAACCAAAGTAATGGGAATATTTCCAGTCGCTAAGGTAAGCGTTTCCAACTAGCGTGCTAGTTTATGATTACGAAAATGAGTCAGCTGATGTGACTGTTGTATTTCAAGTCAGTAGTGACATGATAACAAGAGTAACGTTGTAAGGAGTTGTTTGGGTTTGGAGTAATTGTAATATTATTGCTGAAACTTCCATTAGTAATTAGTTACACTACTCGTTACTAGCGCCGAACACTGTTCTTAACTCAATAACATGACTGATGAGGTTTAAACCACAGACAGTGTTCTGTAATGACACCCATGGTTGACAGTAGAGGTATATTCTGTTCTGTTCTGTTCTACTGGAAATCTGTCTGAACAAGAGGGGGAGCAGACAAAGCAGCAAATAAAACAAATGCTCGCTGATTCATCTGCTTCCCAGGCTAACATCTTCCACTAAATTTCATGAAAATCGGCCATTAGCTCTTCTGTAATTCTGCTGACAAACAGGCAGACCAACAAATAAACAAACCAACAGACAAACAAACCAAACCGAAAAACATAACCTTCTTAGCAGAGCTAATTTTAACCCTCATCAAGCCGTGACAACAGATTTTCAACAATATGGTGAGGTTGGTTTTCCTTAGTTACAATGGACAGTTAATTATCTTGTAGCATCCAGAGATTCAAGACTCAAAATCCTTGGCCCCATACTGAACTTTAAAGCTGTTGGAGGCATCACAATTAGCCACATGTTTAATTTAATGACTAGAATCTGAACGGGATCCTGTGGTCTGGCGGAGATCTGAGCTCAGACTACTGTGATTAATTCAATGCGTGATGGCGACTCATTTCACAGCCAGGTAGGTAGTTTGTTTCTAAGATAAGCCCTTCCTGTTTCATCCCCTTTGTCATCTTAAACTGAATTTATTGAGGCTTAACTTTCAATTTCGCTAAGTATTTGTTGAACTCTGAATCACCGTCCATCTCAACGTAAATTGTTAGATGTCATGCTGGGACTGTTGCTGCAGAACAAGCCCGAGGCTGCTACTTGCTGTTCTGCAGAACAAAGCATTAGGTAACCTGAGAATTATGTTTGACCTTCCTATTATGATGCCTCCGAAGAATTAAAATCCTATTGCTTCCAAGCATGAAGGGTGGATACCCAGAGTAATGTTCCATGAGTGAATCAAATGGCTTTAAGCCTTGTTTAAAGAGTGCTCAACCAGCAAGAAAAAAAAAACGTGCAAATCTCTTGTACAAGCACTCCCATATTCAACTGACTAAAGCACTGAATTAGTGAAAGGAGAGCAACAGTTCAAGTATTCAAATGTGGTTCATAAGCTCAGGGCATCGTAATGCCTTTGTTCCATCTTGGGATAATTTGGCAGGCTTTAAAGTAATGCTCGTAGATATGGCTGCAAATGTTATCATGATCAAAAAAATCCAGCTCTGCAGTGTGCATTGTTCTATAAAGATTCATCCATTATAGAAACAAAACAGAACGTCCTTTTAAAAGCAGAAAAGGTCATTCCCAGCTCCTCAGTCAGTTTGGTGCGGAACATATAACTCTTGTGATATAACATATGAATTCAGTGAGTGCTTTGTGAGTACTGGCTTATCTTCCTCTATAGAGATTAGTCACTCTGATGCCTCTCCAGCAGATACAAAAGAGCTCTCTCCAGCTGAGGTTTGATCCAACTACGGGGAAGGAAGTCATGGATATAATTGCTAAAATGAGAAATTCAGCTCAAGCTGTAGGTCATGATGAGATCTTTTTATCTCTACTAGCGCAAGTCATTGACATATATAATCTCAAAATCACTGGAGACTGGAGTCATTTCAAAGGACCTCAAGGTCAACAAAGTAGTTCTCCTGTCTTAGGCTCGAGGCGCCAACATCATTTTCTTCCATTTCCTTCCATTTCTTTAGATGATCTATTCTGATGTTCAGCAGAATTCAGATATATTTTAACAGCCATTGAAACAGCTATCAGTATTTTGGAATACTCCCACAAATACTTCTTCTTTATTTGCAGTGTATATAATGATATAATGATCCAAACAATGTGCTTTGTTTTTCCAGTATTACGTTTTTGAAAACTGTAATACCATGTGTATTTGTAAGTTGTTGGATAGATTGAGTTTTCTTTGCCATTTGCATCAATCACCAGTGTTAAATTAGTTGTTGTTTTTCAAATGAAGAGGTTCTCCAGACAAAATGGATTTTTATTTCTTTATTTATTTCTGCTAGTTGGGCTGTCACCAGCAAAAACGAATTGCTTAAACGTACCCACTGTTAGTAGTATATTGTAAAGCTAAGAGAAAACAATTGTCTGGGTAATTACTGACCAATTGCACCAATTTACCACAGTCAAACTAGAGGACGGTGTTTATTTCTTGTCTCTCCTGTGTTATCTCTCAGGAGTAGAAAACCACGACAAAATTAAGCCTTAATTTCTCATGTCTTGTGAGCTCAGCCAGAGTGCAATCCGGTCTGACTTTCACATGTGTCATTTTATGTGCATGTTAAATGTTCTCACCATCTTTAAATGGACATTAAGTTATCATTCTAAAGACTTGAGTACTACTGTTGGTAACAAGTGCAGTTCAATGGAGTAAATAACCCTTGAGCAGATAGTTAATCAGAAATACAACAGCCAAGAGTCACTTGTGTGTGATCAGGTGAGGTGTGTGTGTTTTTGTATCTGCAGGACTTCTAACCACGACCATGGAGCACTAGTGCGACCTGTAAATATTTTTTATATATTAACCAGAGAGCTGTAAGTTTGTTTCCTGCTCACAGTGAATAAATCCTCGTTTTTAACAGCACTGCTGTGGCAGTTTAACTTTCCCCTCACTGCTCACATCTAACTGCTGACTGGAGGCTCCAAGTTCTCAGCAAAAACACCAACACCTCCAGTCTGAGACGAGCCAGGTGGTTATGTTTGGATTAATTTCATGATAATGCTACTTGATTTAACTTTTTTATAATAGTACTTTAACTTTTTTATAATAGTACCTTAACTTTATTATAATAGTACTTTAATTAACATTATTGTAACAGTACTTTAAGATTATTTTACTACTTTATTTAACTTTATTGTAACAGGACTTTAACTTAATCACAACTGTTCTTTATTGTTATTATATCAGTAATTTATTTAACTTTATTATCACAATACTTGATTTAGCTTTATTATAACAGGACTTTATATAACTTTATTGTAACAGTACTTTATCTTACTGTATTGTAACTGTACTTTAATGTTATTATAACAGTACTTTATTTAACTTTATTATCACAATACTTTATTTAACATTATTATAACAGGACTTTAACTTTATTATAACAGTACTTTATTTAATCGTAGAACATGAATTTAATTTTGGTTTAACAATACTTGATTTAACTTTATTTTAACAGTACTTCATGTAACTTCACTGTAACAATAGTTTAGCTGTTTAATATATTAGTACTCTACAGTGGAGGAAATTTCAAGATATATATCGTGCAGCACAATATAGCCAAAAAAAAAATCCCAACATTATTTATAGGTCATATGGCCTGGCTGTCAGAAATGAAAAATTTTGATGCCTTGATAATTGTATTGTAGACCTCTGAGTCTGAGCTGAATCAAATTGTGAGATGTCTCGAGATTATAACCCTTTTGCCATAAATTGCATTAAAAAGGTTGGTTAAAATTGTACCTTTAACTACTATTCTACTGCTCAGTTTTAGTGTGTGTAATTGATTCATCAAGCTGATGATTAGTAGATGACACTGGGGCTGCAATGTACAGTATATGTAACATTAACCCACACAATCACATATTATACAGCAGCCACACATAGTAAATACAACATAGGTACTTACTGACTAGTAGCTGCTTGTCTCACACTGTCTCCATGTGCTCTGTTAAAGAATGCAGCCCACTGAAATCCAGTACAATACATGTTAAGCACTCTTATGGGAATTGCTTGAAGCAAAATAATCTATATTCACTTGTTTCTGTGTAGCAGCCATGTGCAGAGGGACTAGTCAGTATATATGACATATAAATGATTCTCTTTATTTGTTTGTTATGCATTCAACATCATATCCCTTGTACACATTGCACTTCCAGCTCTCTTTTCAATATCATTTGCATTTTCTTCACATACATTATCAAGCTGTTACAATATGTATGGCTTTTATCCCTCAGGTTGCACTGCATATGGAAATAACACAATATATTCGGAGTGAAAATATTGCGGGTGAATTTTTGTTCCACTAAGTATCGGCTGCACTGTTACCTTGTGATTACCTCTTTGTTTTATGTGTGAAATCGCAGCACCATGGGATTGCAAATAGAGAAAGCCAATTACCTAACAAATGTCCACCTTTTCTCCTGAGGTGGTCATGATTTTTTTTTTGTCTCTCCTCTATTTCTCCCCTGCGCTCTTCCTCCGTCATCCACTGCTGGGAGACAGAAAGAGGTTAGAGCGACGGAAGTCCTTTTTTGATTATTTATTCATGGATTTTCCATTTAATATTCATGCCTTTTTCAGGACTATCTGGGTGCAGAGGAGAATTTGCTGCCTCGGAGGCGGACGGGGCCAAAAATCAGGTTTCAGCTCCAATGAGCCCGGCGGATGAAGGGAAGAGAGAGAGGGAGAGGGAGAGAGGGAACAAGAGAGCAGGGTTTCATGTGTTCTCTAGTAAATGAGAGGCAGGCCTTGAAGGTGACAGGCTGTGTTTATTACTGATCTGTCAGCCGGTTAATGGGGAGGGGAGAAGAGAAGAGAGAGGAGAGAGCTGAGCTGCTGAGCAGAGACCAGAGCACACAGGCATGGGAGCAAGAGGGAGCCCCAAGCAATAAACTTTGCCATAGTAGATGTGCTTGTCCTTACAGATTCACTGACAACACCTCTGCATGCTGAATTGCATTCACAGGAAACTAAATTAATCTGTGACAGAGTACTTTGCTTTATTGTTATGAAATTTGTATTTTTCAGTGAACGAACATTACTGTAACCTATTTTTGACATACTGAACTTTCTTAAGCCCCAGATGATACATTCTGCATCCATGTGGCTGCGTGCATTTCGCCATCATGTCCGCCAGGGTCTGCATAGCCCAAAATTTATGACTGTGTGGACTGAGCACAGAATAATGTGTGAGTATATCTGTCTGTGCAGACAGGCACAGGAGGGGTTCAGACATGGTTTCTTGGCCTTTTCCTTATTACTTGCTAGGAATGTCAATAGTTTAGTGTCTATTTGTTAACCACCGAAAATATGTTTGACCAGTTACATGTCAGTTTATAGGAAAATTTTGCTATTCTTCAATTAACTGCACTGAGCATCACCTGGATCTCATGGGAGAAAGACAGCCCGTTAGCCACGTTAACATTCTGAAAAGTAATGCCCACTGCCCACCCTCTGATCTCCACTGGTTAGCTAACGTTAGCCTGAGCCACTCTGTACTGTGCACCAGCCACGCCAGGAGGGAACTACCTAGCGGCACCAGTCATTTGGCAATTACTGCTAGTAACGTTATCCTAACCCAACAGCATTGTGGTGGAAACATTATGCCCCGCCCCCGAAGTTGCCCTGGTGAGCAGACTTCCTTTAGCATTGTTAACTATGTTATTACTAGCTGCGTTCAAATGGAATTCTTTAACTCATATTTATGACATGGGGTATCGTGTACATGAAGTCTTGAACTTGGAGCGCTCAAAACCACTTGCGAGGTAGTGAATACCACAAGAGGAGGTGTTCATTATGGTCTCTTCTTGTGAACATGGTAAACATAACCCCATTTGAATGCAGCAACTGCTAGCACTGTTAGCAGCGTCAGCACAAATAGTGGTGCTAATATAGCTAATGCTGAAGGGATTTTGCTGCTTAAAATGAAGCTGCTTACTCAAAGGGGCGACCTATGGAGAGACCAGGGTGTGGCCACCATGTTTCTGTCACAACGTCATCCCACTACTGGGAAGTTGTCACCAGCTGTAATCGCAAATGAGCAGCGCTGCTAGCTAGCTTCCAGCTAACGTTAGCTTACCAGTGGAGTTAGTGTTTTGGCAGTGGACACTGTGTTTCAGCTTGTTAACACACCTAGAAAGCTGTCTGTTAGCAAAGCCATCAGAAAATAACATGAAAGGAAATACATTTATATCACAAAACTTTAAAACTTCACCACCTTCAAGTGAACAGTGCTTTGAAATGTGGCGCTAAAGCTCACTGAGCCAATGGAGCGCTGGACCAAAGAGTATGGGCCTCATGTATTTCACATCATTTTGCATTTTAATTACATAAAACTGGGTAGTTACCAATTAATGGTTGTTGGGCAATCGAAAACAAATTAACTGAAACTGAAATCTCTGACATATACATACAAAGAGTTTTCTTGAGCCGCAGGGCATTGTTGAGATTTGGACGCCAACATGTTTGCTTCTCTGTGAGCCTCTTTGTCCTGCAGTTACCCGTAAAACTCTCTCTGTGTACGTTCACAGATGTTCACATGAATCTTTAGAAAGTACTAGTTTTAAAAAAATGCCCCCTTCCATTTTGGACTAAATCCGGTCCTCTACGAGTCAAAACTACAGTCCTCCATTTTCACCTCAACTCCAGCTCTGGTAGAAAACGTACACTTGGTTACATTTCCTTTAGATACAGAAATAACACAAAAAAAAGGTGATTATAAGGAAATTAATTGGTACCTTTGCCATGGAGGTTATGGTGTTATCAGGATATCTCAAGGTGGTGAAAAACCAAGTGATTAGTTTTCGCTTCAGATAAGGATCCAGGTGCCTCATTACAGAAAAATATCCTAACCACTTATCCTACCTTAACTGAAGTTACAAAGATAGGAAAAGTCATATCTTCCTATTGCAGAAGCATTTCCTAAACTCATTGCTGTGTCCTATCTCACATCTCCCATCTTAACTAAAGAAATCCTTACTTTGGCTCTAAATTCACCTCTTCAGTCTGCACTTGTCCTGTCATGCCTGTATCTTGGATCATGCCTGTATCTTGGAAAAAGACCCATAGGATACTTGAGATGGACAGGCCATAATATTAACGGCTCTCATTTGTTACTGGCTAGCTTGCTATCATGGACAAGACTTGACAAGACTCAGAAAACTTTATTGTCCCCAAGGGGGCACTTTGTGGTACAGTACAGTAAACAATAAACATAAACACAATTAAAACACAGAACAGAACAACAAGACAACAAAGAAATCCCATGATCACAATCCATCAATAAATTAAGAAGATGTATTACAGTAAAGTGTGTTAAAAGAGACAGGCATTCTGTTTCAGCCACGAGGAGTCGGAGAAACTAATCATGTCCGTAGAGGAAAGAAAACCCCACCATTGAAATTTAAAGTATCATCATACAGTTTGAGTAGACTCATGTCGTTCCCCATTTTCACTGTCATTGCCATACAGACCTTACAACAGTGCAGCTGCCATTTTTGGCAGCTATTTTGAATTCAGGACAGAGTCTGTTCCATCTTAACTTTGAGTACTCCTAAGTTAGCACTGCCCTGTAATAGCTACATTACTATCCTTAAATAAGATGGTATTTTTTTTCCCATATGCAGTTAGGAAACATGTTTCTATGATACCAAAACTGAATGTCATCCTAAACTCAGATAAGATAGGATTACTGACTCGGGGAGTTTCTGTAATGAGGCCCCAAGAGTGTATGTAAGAATTTGTTCAAGGCTGTCTTAACATTTGAAGATATACTAGGTTGAATATTTCTTGCTATATCTTAATATTACTGCACTTACTTTATTTAGATTTAAAACCATCCTATACATTATTGAAATAGTATTTATGTAGTATAGTGTAGCATTAACAGAGACATGCTTTACCTGAGAGCTTTGTGTAGTGTTTGATTGCACTTGAGCTCGGAGGTTTTATCAGCCGCCCTTGGTAATGAAATGGTTTTCCTTCTCAGTAAAGGGTGAAAAGCCTGTGTAAAGAAATTGCTCTTTGTTGTGGCAATAGATGTGTCTTTCCTTATCTCAATGAAGCATTGTTGCCTTTATCAGTCACCATTACAAAATCCATATCATATCAGACTGATATCAGTCAGCCTTTGACGTGCCGCTGCTTTGTTTAGTGTTACATTTCCTGCATGAATGGCGCTCTTTCTGCAGATTCTGTTTAGCTGTTATTGAATGTAATGCAATTATCACGTCACAGGGCTTCATGTGGTCATGTGTACATTTGACCCTGGTTTAAATATATCTCTGTGTGATGAATGCACTCAGATATTCTATGGATGTGTAAGAAGCTTACTGTGTCCTTTGTTATAGATATAGATGTTTCTGTATTGTTGCGCAAGCCAGTTTTTCTGATGATGCCTGAGAGGGTTATACTCCTGGGGTTCAAATTGATTTAGTCTTCAGGAATATAGCATGGATGAAAGTGTAGCAAGGAGAGTAATGCCTGTTTCATGCACTCAGCACAGTGGATTTAAAAAACATCGGCTTTGGAACCAAATTATTTCCACGGTACGAGGAATCTTTGCAGGAGGAGGAAAAAATACTTTTTTCACACGCAGGCTTGGACCCATCATAAGTAGTTGTTTTTATGCTCACCTCAGGCTTATGAAGTACACAGCTAATCATTCATTCTCAGTCGACCCTGATCCTGAGCTGCTCGTCTCATCTCAGAGCAGCAAACGCAAATCATATTTTCTTCTGTGGTCTTACATTCTGTATTTATAGGGGTCAGTGTTCATGAATAAAGACACATATGGTACATAAACTGCATTTTATTAGGGTGCTTTGCAACTACAATGTCAGTGTTTTGTGCAGTATAAATACCAACACATTATGTAGAGAATGTGCAAATACAGAAACAGATTGCAACACATCTGCACCCGTCTCTTTTGTGACTTGACCCTTATGTTAGGTGCCCTCAGTTTTCTGTTTTCATCTCCTTTTGTTTTCTGTTTTGTCCGTCCTTTCTCTCCCTCCGTCTTTGTCTCAGCCCTGAGCCCGTCAGAGTAATCAATCTGGGTCGGCACTGAGAAGGGGGATGCAGACAGATGTGCTTTGCAATGTGATCGATGTCCTTGATTAGTGAGAGATTACTGCCGTCTGTGTGTGTGCGAGTTTGCTGGACTGATTGTGAGAGGTCTGCTATAGCTAGCATGCATGCAGTTAGCCTGCTTCCTTGATTTTGTTAATTCGTCAGGTTAGAAATCGAGGATCAATGGCTGGATTATTGGCACAGTTCGAGAAGCTGACGGAGGTGAGGATGTTAAACTAGACACGGCCAATGAGTCACTTAATGTGGTTAAAAAGTGTCAGTGGATGTTTTTCCACCCAACTGCAAAGTGAATTTTACACCAGAGTAAGGGTGGGCGATACGGCCAAAATTGTCTGTCACGGTCCGGGTAATTTTATATCACGGATACTCTGCAGCTATCAATCATGGACATACAGTATCTGTGTAAGTGAGAGGTGTACATAGTGTATATAGATTTTATAATATTTTATTTTAATGTCATCCAACCAGTATCTTTGTCATATTTTTATCTTTATTTATCACTCAGTCACCTTTTCAACCTTTTCCCTCTTGCTTCTGACTCTTGAGCTTCTGTAACGTGTGAGTGTACCTGTCATGGGATTAATAAAGTCTTAGCTATTTGTAGGAGCCAGAATGTGTATTTAACCCTCGTTGTTTATTATTAGTTTAGGCTGCACACGTTCTTTTGGTCAATTTCACTTCCGGTAGTAATTGGCACAGGTGTGGGTGTGTTTTCACATTATTCTACCTGATCATTCACTGGCGTGGTGGCTTTTTAGACAAAGAGGGTGAGTTTTGGCTCCGATATTTTCTGTTGACCACATTCACGTAATCACATCACGTAATATCACAAGACATGATATTTAATTTCATCTCATTTTGCTTTAGTTATCTCAGTTTGCTTAATAAACCACCATAAACGCATCGTTGGACTTAAGTATGGATTTCTTTGAACGAGGCATAGTTAAGAGCCTACTCTCTTAGCGGCTTTTTTCATTGATAGTAGTCGCTACACTATCTGAAACTGTATATGTCACAAACAGTAATTATTTTGTAAATTAAATTAGGACATGGTTTAAAGTATCCAAACTGTAATTATTCATGATTATTTTCTTCTTTTGTTTGAACAAAACCAAACTGCCTCACATGAGACAACACTTGAGTTAAAAAAACAAAAGACTCAAAACGGTAAAACTAAAAAAAAGTGGAAGCTCCATGTCTCCTCAAATCATGTTACCTTGTGAAACAGTTGACTTCACGCAAGAATCATGAGATCAAGCAAGAATCCAGTCCTGATTTGCTACAAAACATGCCCCGAATGCAAATTTGTTACGCCTAGCCTAGTGAAGGAGTGACCCGCCCTAATCTCCCTATGATTGGCTAGTACTCATTACCTTTGTTGGTTGGTTGGGTTAGGTTTAGGCAAGAGGAGTGGGACTGGTTAGGGTAAAACCTTAAGTTGGCCATGCCATTGCTAGCCTAGGATTAGCATATTCTTACCCAAAATAGCTCCGCAGTACAAATGGTATTCAAACAGTATTTGCAAATCTCTACTGATCGATGGATTTCTACCATCACACGGTATATAGAGCTCCCGTCATATAACCCAGCTGTACATCAAAGTCTGAAATAGGGCTGCACAATTATGGCCAAAATGATAATCACGATTATTTTGATCAAAACTGAGATCAGGATTATTTTTCACGATTATTCATTGATTTTAGAGACAGAATATTTTTACTGCACTTTTTCATTTAGATAAACAGAATGCTGCTTTCACTCCCATGTTGTGCTACTTTCCTGCTAATATACAAATCTGTGCATCATAATAAAACTTAAAATAAGGTTCACCACGCATATATCTGTCACAGTGGTCATTGCACCGTGACACGCTGCAGTGCTGCCATTATGAATGTCTGAGTTCATAACACTGGACAAGGACGGGAATTAACGGCAACGGTACGGTACAGTAAAAAAAAAAGTGGTGCAGCACTTCAAAAGTGGATGCTGCTGTTAGTTTAGGAAGCACTTGATTTGAAATGCAGCGGAGTTTTCAAACTATATAATGACATTAGTGCATGTCAGTTTGACATTTTTGCATTTCTGTACAGCAATTTAGTTTTAGCCAGATTATTCAATCAAAATACAACCTATCGGCAACTATTCTTGTAATCAGTTCATAGTTTTCATTATTTTTTCTGCAAAAGTATTAAAGATTATTTTGCTGCAGCTTCTTAAATGTGACAATTTGCAGCCTTTCTTTGTCTAATGTATTCATATATTTTATATATCGCTTGGTTTTGGGCAGACGTCACCTCGAACTGAAGAAAATGTAACTATTTTCACTATTTTCTAACATTTGATAGGGTAAAAAGTTAATCAGTTAATTGAGACAATAATAGTTATTTGCATTCCTGATACGATTTTTCTGCAGTAAGCTAATATCAGCCAAGAGCTTTTTACAACAACAAATAGATAAATAATAAAATTGGTATGAACGCTCAGTTACCAGTTTAACTGTATATGTTGTTAAATACAGTTACAATAAAACGTGTTTTATGTCAAATGTGCTCTGCGGCATTTTGTAGCCATGAAAAACTATTTTGTTGGAAATGGTGTTTACATCTGGCACACTTTAGAAAAATGACATTAGCTCATAATGTAAAGTGTGACCTGTGTAAAGTATAAACATTGACACGCTGCTACCACAAGGCCATCAACATTTCTTCAAAAAGACATCTTAACCACGGTGCTGCACTGTGAGAAACATCAACAGTGGTAATTCCCCTCAGAGGAGGCTGTCAGCTTTCCATCAGCTGTCAGTGTTTTCACTCTGCCTGTTTTCAAAAGAGCATTTGATTCTTGTAGTTTTCCTCTCCCTCTGAAAAGAAGCAGACAGATGTAATAGCCATTAGCCTCGGGGAGAGACAGCACAGATGTGTCAACAAGGCTTGACTTTTACAGTCCAAGTGAAGTCTGAGCAAACAGTGGCTGTGTAGAGGCCTGTGTGGTTGAGCAGTGATCCAGGGACACGGTCGCACGGCGTTGCCCCGGGACTCCAAACAGACCATGACTCTAGTTCTCATTACAAGAGTGGGTCAGACCACCCCAATACGGAAAATAAATAATGCAGGGGAAAACCTGAGTGCTGCCACCTCACTGACAACATCCACACAGCCTTGTCCTTCATGAATAAGTGGTTCAGCATTTTATGTACTCACGCTCGGAGCTGTAGTTTTATCCTCAGAGCATTTTGGTGATTTTGAATAATGTGATGTGTCAGCAGGGGCTGCAGCCAACAATTATTTTAATAGTTGATTGATTTGCTGTTTATTTTCTCAGTTAATTGATTAATTAGTTGGTCTGTAAAATGTCATAAAATGTTGAAAAATACAATTTCCTAAAGCCCTAGTTGACATTTTGAAATTGCTTGTTTTGTCAGACTAATACCTGCCACACACTCAAAGACTGAAAATACTTTTAAAAGGCTAAAGTCTCACAGCCTCTCAAATCTGAAGACACTGAGTTTTTTTTGCAAATACTGTGGATGTTGCAGGGTCATTATTTGAAAGACTACGACTAGATTCCATTTGAAATTATTTCCCATCCTGCTTTTAGTAGAAAAGGTAACGCCAGACTCCCTTTTAAGAAATGTGACATTAAAAATTCCTCTTGTGTTTGCAAAAATACAAAACTCTAGAAACACAAGATTAAAGGTGTCATTGGTCTTGTAATTCGGTATGAATATAATCCGTAAAAATAAATTGTATTAGTGTTCAAACTACATTTTGGACTCAACTAGTTGCCAGCCTCCATTGGTTACATGGGCTATATTAGTGTGAGGAGACACTGGGGAAGAGAAGCAAACTGTTTCAAAAATTAGGATTTCCCACTAAAATAAGTGCCCTTTCATGGATCACATACATGCCGATTTAAACACAGGCTTGTGTTCACTTCACAGCTCCTCCAGTTTCTCCTCCTTTTCCTCAGTACAAGAGAACCAAGACTTGTTCAAGGTCTTGAGCTTCCCAGAAGTCTCCTCTGTGTTTACTTTTTGCACAGTTTGCTGCTACTTGTTTGGTGCTGGAGAGAATGCAGCTTCTGGTTGTTAACAATATTCACACCGTTGAACTTCAGTATTTGCACGAGCCAAGACTAAATACTTAGATGATAATAAACATGTTTGATTTTGAACATCCAGACAAAAAAAAGACAAACTTAAACCCCCTTTTACACTGCCAGATTTTCCGTGAATGTCGGGCCATTTTGCCGGCAAGCTGCGAGTGTTTAGACACACAGAGCCGGATTGGCGAGTTGATCCGAGGTGCCCAATTTTCCGCCTGGTAGGGTAGTCATATTGGCAGAACCCTTTTAGTTTAAACAGACCGAGGCGGCCTTCCACAACAGGAGGGGCTGTTGAAGACTTGTGGGAGGAGCTGTTGATGACGCCGCACGTGCGACACACTGGCGGTGGATAAACAGAAAACAGCTGATAGCAGGAATTAGCGAGCAGCTAGTAGCAAGAGGGAAACACAAACCTGACAGACACTGTAAAGATGAGCAACTGGGGAGACAAGGAATTGCGCGCCCTCCTTGCCCGCGCAAACGAAGAGGCCATTAACCGTCAGATGATGGGGACGGTGAAGGACGGGCCAACTTATGAGAGAATCACTGAAGGACTGACCAGCCGCGGCTTCCCTCCCACGTCACTGTTTACGTCACACACTGAGCTACACGTTTTGTTACTTGCTCACGCCCCCCATTGCCCCGAAAAAGGCGCATTCTGTATAAACAAAAGTAGGTAGGCGCCATTTTGCTGCACTCCCCGATTTTGTTTTTATACTGCCAATGCTGAAAAAGACTGATTGGGCTTTCCTGCAAATTTGCACAATTCCTGTTTAAAAAGGGCTTAAGACAGCTCGAACTGAGTTTTATGACTACCTTACACCAAATGCTCAGGTTCACATTGTGCACCAACTGATTTAAATCTCTAATTATTTTATTATGACATTGGAAATTTTTCTGCGACATTGAAATTGCTTTAAAAGTCTTTTGGTGGAAGGTAGGGCTGCAACTTACGATTATTTTCATTGTCAATTGATCAGTCATTTATTTGTCTTGATTAATCGATTTGTGGTTTGGTTCATAAAATTACAGAAAATGGTGCAAAATGTCAATCAGTGTTTCCCAAAGCCCAGAATGAGGGCTTGATGTCTGTTTTCGTCCACAACCCAAAGATATTCAGTTTACTCTCTCAGGAGGAAAGAAACCAGGAAATATTCACGTTAGAAGCTGGAATCAAAGAAATTTGACTTAAACCAATTAATCTGTTATCAAATTCGTTGGCAATGAATCGATTCATTGTTTGAGCTCTAGCATAAGGCTGGCATAACAGTACAAAACCCCAAAAGACATAGTTTATTTTCACATGTGACAAAGATAAGCAGCAAATCCTCACAATTTATAAACTGGAACAAGTTGAATTTTTTTTGGCATTTTCACAAGAAAAAAAAATCACTTTTCAAAATTGTTTCCAGTTGATTGTTTTAAGCTCTTCCGTCAGTCTGTCTGCCATTTGACAAATCTGAGTATCTACCTCACATAATCTAAATCCACTCATTCTCCCCTTTCTTACGTTCTCATGGCCACGAGGAAAAAAGCCCTCGAAAAACCCAATTCGTTATCTTAATTTGATCTCAATTTCCTGTAGCAGTCGCAATGGAAAGTCCAAGATGAAAGAGTTGAAATTCTAATTAAGCTGTAATGGCAGCAGCAAGTTGATATTTTTCCTCCCTGTACATTTCTCCCCAGTCAGCCCTCTCCCCTCCCTTGTATGTTTAGCTTGATCTCTTCAAATTTATTTCCTACTTTGTAACCAGAGGCAAGAGCCCTTGACTTGCTGCCCCCACAGCCGCAGCCAAGGCAGCCATTTAAGTTGTGATTAAAAATTAATGGTTGAGTGAGAGGCAGCAGAGAGGGAACAGGGGAGGGCAGGGAAAGAAAGAGACAATGCTCGAGCAAGAGGATAGGCTGTGGAGAGGGGAGCAAGCCCAAGCAGCAGCTGCTCCCTGATAGAGGGTTGGAAGGTCTTCTCAACAACTCTGCTGTGTTTAACTGCTCTGCTCACACCCCACCATGAATATTGCATTACCGCACTATAGGGCTCCTTGTGTTACCCCCACTGAGTGTTGCAGCAGCAGTGCCGAAGCATCCAAGTCGAGCCTGCCCCCACTGTGAGGGGGGGAGTTGTCCACATTGAAGCAGCCACAGCACACAACCCAGAGCAGCTTACACACCACATAATTGCGAGTGATTCAGAGAGGACCCCTGTCTCATTGCATGTCACAAGCAATTAAGTCCCGCCACAAAAAATGGAGCAATTTTTGCTGGCATTTAAAGCCATTGTTAGATTTTTTTTGGCTTGTGTGATCTCTGATGAAGCTGTTTAAAGGACTCTGTTACGAAACAATTTCCAGTTACTGAGCAAAAAAAGGACAGGGATGGTTTTCATTTATGCACACATGCATGGCAGCAGTTTTTAAACATTTTAGCTCTTTGTTAACTCAGAGCTTTCCCAAGAAGGTCGGCGGAATAAAAGGCAATCAGTTTGAGTCTTGCCTAGCCTAGCTCGGTGCAACATCAGTCTGACTCTCTGGCCATTCCTTTAAAAGCGGAACAGAAATACCATGAGACCACACAAGGTCCTGACCTTGACTTTACCAGATGATGAGTAGTGGCACTTACATCACGGCTTGCCCTTTTCTTCCTTCTGGCCTCTTTCTCTGTACTGTTTCATTACAGCATTTCTCAGAGTCCATTACCCGCCAATACGTGCACTCATTTCAGCTCTGCCAACATTGCTCCCCTGTAGCTTAGCTCATTCAGGATTGCAGCTCATGGTGCTTTGATTGGAGTAGCTTCCTATTTAAAAACATAGAGTAAGACTGGATGTGTCAGGTTGGTTCGTGAGTAGACCCGAGTGCAAAACAGAGACAAAGATGCACGTGAGGTTTTAGCAGGTTTATTGTCAGAGTACTGTATATGCAGACAGTTGGAAGAGTAGGGATGATGGGGACAGCAGAGGGTACAGGTGGAGAGGATGGCAGGCAGGCAAGCATGAATCCTGGAGCTCAGGAAACAAACAATCATTAATACGGGTCACAACAACATGAGGAAAACTATTCTCAAAGATACAAGATCTTGGCCTGAGCGCTGGTACCACTGAGACTAAAATAACAATCTGTCATTGAATGACAGGAAAGCCGGAGTAAATAAGCTGTGATGAGCTGATTGTTGCCAGGTTTGTTGGTAGGTTTGGTCCAGGTGAGCAGGACACACACACAGAAATTGGGGACATTGGAGACAAGAGGAGTGGGGAACACTGAAACACAAGGGAGAGACAGGGGCACAACGATGGCCGTGACAGAATGGAAATTAGTTTTTTTTAGATTGTTTGTTTTTATTTACATGCAAGGTTTTGGCCATCATTGTTGTCAGTTTCAGTAATGGTTTAGGTGCCAATTTTATGACTCAGATCTATGGATGTGGCAGTGCAGTAGCCCACTAAGTAAGCAACAAAAGTGAGATGATAAAGACAGGTTGTTAACAAATCAGCAGATTCACATTCTTAAAGGAATAGTGCAACATTTTGGGAATTTATTTGCCTTCTTTCAGAGAGTTAAATGAAGAGATTGCTGCCACTGTCATGTCTGTATGCTCAACCTATCCTCATACAATGGTTTGTATGATATCCTATTAAAACGCACATACAATAAGTTTGTTTAAATTAGCAAATTAGCACCCCAAGAATGACACTACATCTTTTTTGTAAAGTTACGTAATTAATGTAAAGTTACTGTGGTTATGTTTAGTAAGGAAAACATGGTGAGGACGTACCTTAAAATGACTCATAGTTCACACAATTCCGAACACCAGACTCCAGGGGAAAGTCCCGTGGGATTGTCCTGTGTTTAATGACCCATCCACTCCCCCAACCTGCCTCTTAAATGGACCATTCATGATCACTTCCTTCTTAACTACCAACAGCACATTGGTCACATGATCACAGCCGTCCAAAGTATTTGGGTTATACACAAATTACTGGCTTATCATTGTGTGGGATATGTACAAATTTTGGTAGATTATTTTTCATAGGAAAATGTACGAACAATGCATGAGAACAGCCTAATATGCTAACTTAGAAGCCAGCACCAGGTGTCAATTAGCTTAGCTCAGCTTAAAGACTGTAAGCAGGATGAAACAGCCGGGGTCTCTTTAAAATCACTTCTAAAGCTTGTTGATTAACATGTTGTATCTTGTTTATTGAGTCTGTGGGTGACACAAAATGTAAAAACATCAAGGCTAGCTGTTTCCCTCTGCTTTCAGTCTTTATGCTAAGCTAAGCTAACTGGCTCCCAGCTCGAGCTCCATAGTTAATGCACAGACATAAAGGTGATATCGATCTTCTCATCTAAATTTTCCATAATATCAAAGTTAACAACTTTTTAGAAGTAAAACTAAACACATTTGAAATGTATTTGTTTGTTGCACCATAACCAGTGACGTAGTGGTAGTTCATGAGGAGGGTGTATAACCAGGTCGATGAATTTGTTACTGGAGAAGAAGTGGGTATACTTTCCTCTTTATTTTAGTGGCTTTTGGCTTTCAGGTGGGTATACTGTAAATGGACAGAAAAAGAGCTGAGTATACCCCATATATACCTGTGTATACCCTCCACTACACCTCTGACAGTTTGGGCAAGAAGTCCACCTTAATTTTCACTGTCAAACAAAAGCTGTCTTTTTGCTCATGTTTGCCCTCCTCACCCCTTCGCAAAGCAATCTGTGTCACCAAGTCTACAGAGATTGCCCTGTCTGGAAATTATATTGCAATTGACTAAGTGTTATATCTTTGATAAAAACCCATTTCTGTCCTCTCCAAAAACATTTTAGAATGTCATGTACTTGGATGGCATTTAACCGAAGGAGTCTTAAAAGCAGCTGAAAGTCTGAAGAGAGAAGTTTACAGTCGTTAAATGTCATAAGCTATTAAACAAAATTCTGCTTAAAGTAATGAAGCTGAACAACACTTTGGAGATTTTTAAGACAGACCGTAGGAAAGGAACGACATGACTGCACCGGAAGCTTTAGATTAGAAACATTAAGTGAAGCAGCAACGCCACATCTTAATGACTGTTTTTCAGTGAAAAGCTTTCAAAACACATTAAACTTGTCAAAAAAATCCAGCTTGATATGAGTACTGGTAATTAGCCTGATGATTTATGGTCTGTTTGTTGCTCACGGCAGAACTTTGACAGCTATAACTTCCTAAATGATGCATCATATAGGAATTTGTCACGTTATTGGAAAAAATATAGAAATATTTCATGTTTTTGCTACCATGTTGGATTTTTTTCTTCATCATTAGGCAGGAACTTTACAGGAACCTCCTCTCGCTAGGCCCTCTCAACCGCCATGTCTCCACTGAAGGCCTGTTTCCACCGTAGGAACTTCGGGGTAATTTTACAGGGCCGGGGCCGTTGGTACGTGTCTCCACCGCAGGAACCACCCCCGAAGGACAGAGTTCCGGAACTTTTACGGGGGCTAAACAAGTCCCTGCCTTGGAGTAGGTACTCAGAACGGCCCCGAAAGACTCCTGGTTGGGGCTTGGGATTTACTTGGTGCTGATTGGATATACTCAAGGAGGGATGTGATGTCAACAGAAAGCGAGAAAATAGCCGGCATTTTTAAAACTCAGCAGACGAGGGTTAGCTCGTTCATATAGCTTCCGCCGCCATGTAAAAAAACTCACTAAATGGCCCGTGAAATTTTTTTTTTTCCAGCGGATATCTTAGTTACAACATGATTGAGCTAGCAAAGAGCGGATATCTTAGTTACAACATGATTGAGCTAGCAAAGCAGTTTTGTGTTGATATGTGTGGTATGCATTCAGTTTTGGGAAATCACGATGTCTAGAAAGCATCAGTGGCTGCCGCTGACAGGGACAGCTAACAGCAGCAGCAAAGCTAACATCAGGACGTCATCTGTTAAAAGCCTCCCGTTGTCGGATACAACATGAAACTACTCCAGTTAGCTCAATCATGTAACTAAGACATCCGCTGGAAAAAAAAAAATTTTTCACGGGCCATTTAGTGAGTTATTACAGACACCGCTAAGGGCTAACAGCTAACGGCGTCCCTACGTCGCCCCGGTAAGTGGTTGCGCAACGATTACGTCACATTCAGAGCCCGGTAACTTTACAGGAACCTTCCTCGTACTCCGCTCTCAGTGGAGACACGGCGGTTGAGAGGGCCGAGCGAGAGGACGTTCCTGTAGTAGTTCCTGCCCCCCAAATAGTACCAGGAACTTCTTCAGTGGAAACGGGCCTTGAGAGAGCAGAGTAGGAGGAAGGTTCCTGTAAATTTACCGGGCTCTGGATGTGACGTAATTGTTGCATGACCATTTTGACCAGGGCAACGCGGCAAAGAAACAAACAAAGAAGAAGAACAACAACAAAGAAGAAGAAGCATAAGTATGAAGCAGAAGTAAGAAGAAGAAAGCAGACATAAGAAAGACGATTATCAACATGGAAGGAGCTGAGGTGGTTGCTGGGTTTCTGGCGTGTCTTTTTGTTTACATGGCGGTGGAAGCTATGAACGAGATTCTGCTGAGTTTTAAAAATGCCGGCTATTTTCTTGCTTTCTGTTGACGTCACATCCCGCCTTGAGTATATCCAATCAGCACCAAGTAAACCCCAAGCCCCAGCCAGGAGTTTTTCGGGGCCGTTCTGAGTACCTACTCCGAGGCAGGGACTTGTTTAGCCCCTGTGAAAGTTCCGGAACTCTGTCCTTCGGGGGTGGCTCCTGCGGCCTGGCCCCGTAAAATTACCCCGAAGTTCCTGCGGTGGAAACTAGCCTATTAATAGCATTAGCCTTAAGGAGAACCTACTGTTCTATTACCTAGTGTACTGAGGCAGAGGTGGGAGTGAGTCACACATGTGCGAGTCACAAACAAGTCTCAAGTCTTAACCTTCAAGTCTCAAGCAAGTTCCAGTTTGCTTTGGTTAGAATCATGCAAGTCAAGGAGAGTCCCCGCCATAAGTCAAGCAAGTCAAGTCATATGAAATTATGATTAACTGGTCAAATGTAGTTAGCTAAAGAGGACACATTTGCATTAGGGCTGGTATTCGTTATGAAAATTTGGTATTCGATATTCGTTTTTTAATTTACTTTTTTATTATTGTTTTTTTTTTGTTACATATTTTTTTGGTGCTAAATGTAGTCTTTTTGTTGTTGGTAAATGTAGGTTATCAATAAAAATCAAAACTTTTAAATTGCATTGTTAAAAATGTGAAAATATAGTATCGCCTACCAACGGAGCTTGTGCGCACGGCACGCTTGAGCGCATCTGTCTGAGGCTGTGGATCAATGCCAAGTTTTACCACTTTATCACTATTCCCTCGAACTTGTAGCTGTTTTTTCGTTATCTTTTGAATTTAATATGAATTATGGAACCGTTTTTGTCAACGTTTGTTTCCCCTGTTTTGTACAATAAATTACTGTTTAAAGTTTCAACAAGTTTCTTTTGGAGTGCGTGACACAGGTGTGTTTTGAAAACGACCGCGGACTGTCACCTGCTCAACTCATCAGTACTTTCGGATGCCATGACAGTAATAGCCAGTAATGTCAAAATATCATTTACAGACCGATTTAACAGACGATCACTGCTGCCCAACCCGCAGGTCCATTTGCGGGTCCCGCTGGTTACGGGTCGACCCGCGCATCACTACTCAGTTCAGTCTATAAATGCTGTACACAACAGTAGGCTATAGACATTATATTCTATTCAGGCCGGCAGAACCAGCAGTGCATCGGCTCTACAGTGCATGGCACTGCTGATTAACCATTTTATTGCAGCACAGAGTGTCTGCCAGCAACCAATTACTTGCTGAGGCTTCCGACAACTTGTTTCAACGGTTCTGATTTAATCAGAAGACAAATTAAACAGGATGACTAGCCAATGTGAAAATCAAAAGAAAGCATAGAATAATGTACTGAAGGAGACTGTTGTGCCATCACATTTTTTGTGGTTTGAGAGGAAAGATCTGGTCGCCGCTGTGCAAAACTCAGCAATACAATTAGGTCCAAAAAACCCCCGGAGTCCATTTCTCCACACTGTGAAATTATGTTGAAAAAAGTAGAAACTGTGTGTCAGTCTTAGGGTCCAACTAGATTAAACTCCCCACAATATACTGTACCTTCACAATGGGAAAGAGAACTCTGTGAGCAAAGGAGCTTTGCTGTCAGAGAGAACACCCTGTGCAGAAATCTCCTGAAGTTAATGTATGGCATTAATAGAAATGGATGTCATCTAAGAATGTCAAGTTTAAGGTATAATCAGATTTGTAATATGCACTTGACACCTCCTCCTCATCACCCACCTCCTTGTTGCTACACTCTGTTCCTTCCGTTCTTTCCACGCTTCTTACATAATTTGTTAATTCTGTCCTATTTCCTCTGCTGCTACTGCCATCACTGTTCTTGCTTTAGGTCTTATTTGCAATGCTAATGAGGCGAGGCAGCAAGTAATGGTTTGTAGGGGAAAGAAGCTGCCTGGAAAGATGGTGATATGGTAATACAGCTCACTGTGGCATACGGACAATTCTCTCTGAGAGTGTCGACGTTGTTGTCATTGTGTAAATGTTACTAGATCTCATGGGTAAAAGAGAAATCACTAAACTAGAACAATGTGGATTGTTTTAAAGTAGTCACAGTTTCGAAATGAGATGAGTTCATTCATACAAAACCTAAAATTGAAGGTGTCAACATTTGCAACACAAGAAGTTATCGTCCTTTTCTGTCAACAGAATTTCCTCTACAGTTTGGATCCAGTGGTCCAGAAATTTTAAAAAGTTACACCCTTTTTCCACCAAAATTAGCACATGTATGCAGGTTTTTTAAAACAGGGGAAAACCGTTTTCTGATGTGTCATGTTTGATGCAAAAGACAGGCCAGAAAACAGGATAGTAAACAATAAAAAGCAACATGGAGGCCAGGAAAATGTTGTGGTGGTTATTTCTTTTAATATCTTTATTGAGTCACTCTTTCAGACTCTTTGCCAACTAAATTTTAAACAATGTCTGAGTGCTGCTTGGATTGAAATGGACAGTATTTTGTGGCGTCCTGTCATTGCATCATGCCAGTAAAGGGGTGAAAATTAGCGCGTGTCCTCGGATGTTGTACTCCGATTGATAATCAAAGCCAATTGGAGCTGAAGTCAATAAGTACTCATGACTACTACAGAGTGATTTGACCCAGGAGTTAATGCCAAGTATAATATTTTTCATTAAATACAAAAGCCAGATGTTAGTGGCTTTTTTGTCCAATGGGAAAGGGGCTTTGTTGTGCATGCACCGTTCAATATAGATCAAAGATATAGACATTGGTCATGATTTCTCAATTAGAATCAAACTGGCTGATCATTTATTCAAGAAGACGGATATGCCTATTTCCAATAAAAAAGAAACCTGCGCTGTCACCTTGTCTCTGGTCAAAGTTATTGGAGAGAAAAACTACAGTCGTACAGCACAAGGGTTGATCAGTTCATAATCGAGTTTATGACCTTTGTATTTCCATTTGACATTTCTAGGAAGAAATGTTAAGTGCGAGCTGCACCTTCAATCTTGCCCTCACCTTTTCCCATCACTGTTGATAACCAAATGAATCTTGTTTAATGCAACAAGTTAGGAACCATTACTCGATTTCAACCCGTGTCACCATCAAGCAGCTTTCATTACGCTGCTCCCCACTTATCTCCCCACTGCCCATGTGATTGAAATTACAGTCACGCCAATAGCAAAGGCAAGTAAATGGATTATTGAGCAACTGTAAGCGGCTCGCTCTGCAGAGCTGGCTGTGTGTATGCTCGCTGGCCAGACACAGAAAAATCTAACAATAGCAATATACTGCACATTCCAGCTCTCAGATGAGTACAAGGGGTATTTCTTTTACTGTTTTACAAATGTATTCTTTTACTGGGAAGGATTTCAAACCAGTCTGTTTACAGTTGGTTTGATGCCTGCTTCGGCTTTTTGAAAGGTAAACACATGCATACATATGGGCTTAACTGTTCTCTGTGAACCATTGTTCCTACTTAAAATCATGATGTGCCAATAAAATGTTGCCAGCTTAGTAGAATATTTCAGTCCCTCTCGTATTGCCCCCACTACCAGTTTACAAATTGCTAGTTACAGCCAAACCACTGGGGAAAAAAGTACACTTAATGAATCACTGAAGCACCACACTAACTCTTGGATTGTAAAATATTCATTCGTGCCTTCTGAGAGAGAATGTATTAAAATAACATTTTAAAAGAGGCTTTCGCCAAGCTGCTTGAGTTTAGTTCACAAATGCCATAGCTGTGACTGGTGTAGAATGTCGTCTCACAACTCTTTCCAATGTGACATGCTTTATTTCCCAAACATTTTTGGTTATCTTAATTCCATCAGTCCTTCAAATACTGATGTGAAATGACTTCACAACCCCACACAGATCTGACCTTTTAAAACTGAGATAAATTGGTTTAAAGCAACACAAAGGCTACCTCAGTGTTCATTGGAAGTGTCTAAAAAATACATACAAACACAAACTTTGATTATCAAAATATTTGAAAAATGCTTTCCGTGTCCAATGAAACATTTTTACCTCACTGGCTCCCTGGGACAGTAGATCAGAGCTTTACAAGCCCCTTGTATATTTGCACTGGCCTGGCAGCCAAAATTCTTTTTTCCAAAATTATGGTCATTTATCATACATAATATGTACAGCAGTAAAGTTTCCTTCAGATGTGGTTGTTTTCATTAGTTATTTATATGTAAGGTTGATACACAAAACACGACATTTTTTTCATGTACCCCAATAAGAGGCCAGCTGGCTCAGAGCACATCCCATAATGCATTTCATCTTCTCCATGTGTATTTCAGCAAATCACAATGCATTTTATTGGTTATATGTCTTAAAAAATAATGACATCTTCCAAAATGGGTTTATGTTCTAGATTCTGATTGATGGGCTGGACAGGCCAGTGACTGGCTAATCAACTTGTCCGACATAAACTTTTACTGGCTCTGGGCTGTCACTTTTGTCGGACCCTGCTATAATCACATAAAATTATTGACGCAACACTGTGATCCATACATCCAAACTAGGTAGGCACAGTAAAGTAAGAGTTAAATTTGACTTTGAGTGCTACCTTTTGCAGATATTTGGTTGCAGATATATAACATTACATCATCAGCATACTGCGCACATTTTGATGTGTGTTATTGATTATAAATCCCTGCACTTCTTCCTATTTTGCCAAAAGTCCTACAGTATATGAAAAGTAAAAAGCATTTGTGACAAAGAGCACCTCTGACTGGTGGTTCCTTTCCAAAATATTAGTTTTACATTAGTTTAATCCTGGCAGTAGAAGCTATTGCTATTAAAAAAATTTTTTTCAGGAAATCTAGATCATTTTACTAACAAAATCAGATGTTCATAATACACACAAAAGCTTTCTAAGTTTCGCATTTGGAAAATTGAGCATTTAATTTAGTATTCCTTAATATGAAAAGAACAGGAAATTGTATTTGGCATCCCTCTACAGTGTTCACTATGAAGTAGGTCTCTATTCAAGTAACCTAGAATAAAGGAATCAAGTCTTAAGATAGAATTGATGCATGCATACCATTTGTCCTGATTCATTTATTCTATATGAGATACACATCATGTAATGTTTCCCCCTTTTTGTTAAAATGGTAATTATCACTTCTCTCCATTAAAACGGAAGAGACGTTTTCTCAAGTGTCCAATTAAAGGAATTGAAAAGTGCTGGTATCAGATCTTCTCTGAAGACCTTATTGCACTCAGCTGGTAAACTATCCCTGGTGTTTTATTATTTTTTAATTCATTCAGAGCAATGTCTAGTTTTGTTTTTGTTGCTTTCTAATGTCTGTTTTGATTTTAACAATTGATTTTCATCAAATAATGGAGAAGCAGGCCTACACCCTAGAGGGGCTCCCTCTTGGCAGGCTAGAAAAAGTCTTCTTTTTGTTGATATGTCCAAACAGTTTGTCTCATCCCACTTAGTTATTTTCCTTTGTTTGTAGTCCAGGGCTTAAAGGGAAAGATGGAGTGAAGTGGATGGAGTGAATGGGTTGTTTGTGTTGGAACATCTATGGACGGGAGGAGGGAGACAGAAGGAAAAAGGGTACGAGTTTATATGTTTGTTTTAGCGGTAGCCAGTGGATTGTGGGTGTATGTACGTGAATTGTGTGTATGAGAAGGATTGTGCTTATCCTTTTGTTAAAGAATAACAAGATAACAAACATATTGCTTAAACTGGCATGTGGTTATACTTGCCTTCAAGCCTCTTTTGGGACTCGCTCAGCTTGATCTACATCAGATTTGCTCCAATGTGCACCACTGAAGACTCCGGGTTCCCTGTGGTGTGTCCGAAGCATATCCTCAACTTCCCTTTTATGGAGTGAGGCAGGCTCTCTGTTAGTTTATCTTCAGCTGTCAGACATATTTTTTTCAAACATGTTAAAATAATGGTATGAAATGATATGCTTAAGTGATGTGAAGGTGCACAAATACATTAAAGATCAATATGATGTAATATGAGTCCTTCAGAAGAGATGGTGGCTGTGGCTTTGTGCACCAGGTGTGGTGTGTTCATGAAAGTGCTGGGGTTACCCTTGTGTGCCGTACGCACTGTCTGAATAAACAACACACAAACCTGTCAGATGTGAAATGTAGATTACGAGAGTATGCTTTACTATGTGTGTTTGCCAGATAAATGACAAAGAATGCACAGCACCGTGTGCAGAGAATATTTCTTTTTCATGGTCCAAGACATAATTCCTCTTGGATGATGCTCAAGATTATTACGAGGGATGAAAAACAGCTCTAAGAATTGTAGAAGGCAGCAAATTGTGAAGGGACTCGAGGAGGCTCCAAAGAAAATAATTTTCTTTCCTATGAACCCGACTTGTTTCACATCCATGAATTTTAATAACTGTTCTGAATTGGATCGCAACAGGTCAGTGCGGGGGATTCATTTATTTACTTCGAAAATTATATTAGTATTTTTCAGTTGGTTGTGTGTATGATGTAGCATATTTGCCCTTAATTTAGTGCTTGTTGCTTTGACATTATTAGAACTTCCTTCATTTGTTGCAACCTTTTTCACATGATTTACCTTGTAGAATTACAAGAAAATTAATGCTGGATTCCCCATGAAGTATGCTTCCTGTTTCCTTAAACAGTTGGATGTACAGTGGCAACAATTAGTTGATGAGTTGATGAGGGATGGTCCCAATTCTCAAAAGTGATAATCAGTGAGTTTTCTTGGTCTTATATTATAGTCCATCCAGTGTTTTGGGTTTTAGACTTGCATTGGGCTCTGGGATATTGTAACTTGTTGTCTGACACTTTATAGACCCTTTTACTGTTAGTAACAAGACTTAGCTGGAGGCACAACAGTTCTCCATAGACATTAGCTAGCGAGTTCTTCTGGCTTGTTGTAGACAATGGAGGAAGATGATACAAGTGGTGCATTCAGAAATACTCATTCTGACTGCCAGGAAGGAGTGAGCACACTCTGACACAAACTGGACCGTTCGTAAATTTGGAGTGCTGTCGGAATATGCTGTTCGGTTATCCAGGGCATCACTCTCTTTGAGTAGGAGATGGAGCAGCAGAGCGCTGAGCGGAGTGAATTTTGTGATTAACTTAACCACGAGTTAATTTATATAGCAATATAACACCCGGTTTCTTCGACCAACAGGGCTCTCATTTTAGTGTAGAGCATCAGACTGAATTTACGAACGCACCATGTCAGGTCACTCACTCTCCGGGGCCGCGAGTGTTACTTAAAAAAGGAAACATTGACCAACGGGACCAGACTGGCCGACCCGTATGCTGTCACTCAGTGGATGGATGATGTCACAGGAAGCTTTGTGGTTGATCACTATGCCAATCTTACAAAGGAGGACCACACTTTAACTGTTTCCTCCAGTTTGTTTTGCTATCAAAGCTAACGTTAGCTAATGCGCTAAAAAGTTAGCGTTACAGAGAAATCCAATATTCCTCTTAATACCTCCCCAGTTTCTGATGAGGTGGACATGATAACCCTTAATACACATAACGTTATTCATCCCTACAACAGGAAATACTTTTTCTCTAACCTGATATGAAGTGTGCGATGATCGCCTCCGTCCAGTCCTTTCGTCTTATCGCATTTAACCCTACTTGTCTTTGTTGTTGTTGACAGGCAGTGGCAGCTGGTATGTGATAGATTTAAGTTTTGAGTCATGACTCCTTCTATTCTGGCTCCCAATAACACAACAAAACAACATTTTAAGACTCCTATGTAGCCTACAGCCCTGTGGTGGAGAGTTGTGTCTTGCCTCCAGTTACAAAAATGCAGAGACCTTTAGAGGGGCTGGTGCTCCAAGTTCAAATTGGGCGCATGGAACAATACTTTGAAACACCATACACCAACACAATTTAAAGCATAACTTGTTGAATTATACCAATCCATTTTAAAACAGAACGCAACATGTAATCTTACAACAAACCGCATCATACTTGTCAATCCTCCAACTTAGAAATCGGAGGGGGACTAAGCAAATTATGAATGTTATAATTTTGTTTGAGCTGACATTCCCTTCAATTTTTTTTAAATAAAATTGCTAATATGAGGAAATTATGGATGTGATAGAATGTAATATGAGGGGTATCTCCTTTTATATTTCAGCCAACTTATGTGGAAGAGGTTTTTATGACAGGTCAAACATGATTATTGATGATATTTTAACTTTAAACTTCTATTTGTTTAATTAAAAAATAAAAAACTACAGTAAAATAACTTCAAATTTCACTATAATTGGATTGTACAATGTCTTGGCCTTGGACCTTGGGCATCAGGGGCCTCCTCCTCTGCACATCCCTGCAAATGTTAAGTGCAAAAAATTAGTCAGTTTATCATTTTATATTTCTAAAGTGGCTTTCATTCTAATTTTTGGATGTTATCTTACATGTTCAAGACTTGTTTAGAATGTGTACAAAAGAGCAGGTTAAAAAGATTCCATTAATTGTTGTTGTATTCATATTTCCTCAGCCTCTTGTGTTCTCCAGTAGCATGTCAGCACACTGATATCCATAACACTGCCAAAAGCACATTAGACAAGTGGTGCAAAGGTCAAAGGCAGTTTGGCTCGGTGTGATTCGAACCATAACCAGTCCAAAACAGCTGGTCAGACTCAGAAAATCTGTCTGACCCTCAGGTCAGGTTCATTAAGCAGGCTTACAGAGTTAGCCAGCTGTCAAACATATTCTTAATTTTTAAAACCAAGCAACAAGAGAAAAACATACAACACCCCAAGTGATAATTCAAGCATAATAAAGACTGTGTCATTTATACTGCATTCATGGAGCTCTTAATAGAAGCCACGGATCACTTTAATCTAAGTCCTTTTTTCCCCCCAGTACAGATTTAATTGTGAAATCGGCATGTTTGAGTAGCATGCCACTTAAAAAGGCTTTTCACGTGAGATTGCCAGCTTCCCATGGGGCTGGGCACTCAGCTAACAGACACAGAAATGAGAAAATTAAAAGCTAGAATGCCGT
The DNA here is from genome assembly GCF_006386435.1 of Epinephelus moara. Classification (NCBI taxonomy): domain Eukaryota; kingdom Metazoa; phylum Chordata; class Actinopteri; order Perciformes; family Serranidae; genus Epinephelus; species Epinephelus moara. The sequence goes on from NC_065506.1 coordinate 38,676,614, forward strand.
CTATTCCAGTCTTTAGACCGATGTTTCCAATATGATGACAGACCATGCAGTTGCCCCCACATATATCAAATTAAACAATAAAATTTGTGCTTGAACTTTTATTAACTGTTAGTCTCTAATTAATCTTTCACACCAGGGCTCCAACTAACAATTAGCCTCTTCTGTTATCGATTAATCTGCAGGCTGTTTTCTTGATTAATTGTCTGGTATATAAAACATTAGAAAAATAAACACTGAAAAGATAAACCCATCACAACATCCCAGAGCCCCAAGGGGACTTCATCCAATGTCTTGTTTTGTCCAACCAGTAGTCCAAAACACAAAACTATCACAAAGTAAAATTGGAAAGCCTGGCCCTATTAATTATTTGGACATTTTATTCAAGCGACAAACCCATTATTAGAATAGTTGCCAACAAATTTTCTGTTGATTAACTGATCGATTCATTAACCAATCAGCTCCATTATACACACACACGAACACACACACATGCTGGATGGTTTCTTGGATTCTGCAGTCAGCTATCAGTAGCAAACCAATAATCCATATATTGCTTGAGTATAATGGAGGCAAAGAAGCCTCTCAGGAAAGATGGAGTGTGTGCAGGGCTGAACGATATGGGAAAATAATCAGGGTTGTTTTTAGACCAATATTGTGAATACAATTTAGTATGTGATTATTTTTTAAGTTCCTTATTTTCTCTTTTCTTCTTTCTCATCTGTATTATCCACTACGCATGAGCAATAACTTATTCCATATTATAACTAACACAATATTGGATACAGTCAACATGTACACTGCTCTTTCATGTCGGCCAGGCCTGTGTATTATGATGAAATTAAATAAACTGATGCATGAATTGATGTGAGTAATATAATTTTATTTAGCTATTGAATTGTAAAAACCTTCTAAGACAGTAGAATTTTATAACGTGTAATTATAAGCCTTGTAAACAACACAAATCACCCAAACTAGATAACTCAAAGCCTTGTTAGAAATGTACATGTTAACTTTACCCAGAAGTTGGGAAGCAAGACACGGGAACTTTCCTCGGGTCTTGAGGAGCTGCAGCATTCTTTCATGGATAAACTGTACATTTACTAATACAAGGCAACTTAACGGCTAATTTGTTCTTTGCTCCAACACCTGTATGCTCTGAGTGAATCCACCACTCACTCACTCAACCACACACTCGCAGTGCACACATTATAGTAATATGTAAATGTGTGGATTGCACTCAAACCAGGGGATGAAAAAGAAATGAAGCCAATGCAAAACTGCAGTTCCCTAAATGGCCACTTGAGGCTGGCTCCACAAGCGAGTCAGTCCTCATTAGTCTGAGTGGGCGGAAGTTCGCTGCAGAGATCAGCCTCTCATTGGGCGGAACGAGCCACCCGCTGAAGTCCCGCCCTACCACCTCCGGTTGTGTAGCAGTTTTCAACTGTTTTCAACACGTCCTTTACTAACTTTTGCGGTGTTTGATCTTGCGGGGATGTAGCCATTTTTCTGCCATGGTTCGCGTCCTGTAGGTGATATTTTTGTGGGCGTGTTACACCAAAACCTGTTTCCCCCCGGTAATATTTTTGCAAGCGCACTGTTGCTGTGGCACCGCCCAGAACGATTGTGATTGGTTGAAGTACAAGTACAAGCAGCCGGGGCGTTTTTTTCTCCAATCTCAAAGTGAGAGTCGGCCCAGCCAGACCTTTCTTTTCTTGAGAAAGGTCTGGTGAGCGAGACTAGTCCTCATAGACTCCCATGTTAAAATGTGCAACTTAACAGCAGAAATAAACATGTTTACGGCCTGGTACATAAAACGGTTTTGGTCTCTTTAACTAATTTCTCCCTTCATGACAGCTGTTTGACCGTTTTGAGTGAGAGGTGGGTGCCGTCCATTGGTAAGATTATACCACGATAACAACGTTGGTTAGGTAAGATTAAAATGTTGTAAACCCAATTTCAGTGTTTTCAAGATACAAAAGTTAATTGTAATGCTGTCATCAACTAAAACAAAAAAAAAAACCCTCTCAGGAGTCAAATTTTTCCGATAAGCAGACTTTGGTTTAACGGTTTTAAGCCTGTTTTTCACTAGTGAAAATTAGCATTAGCGTTAGCACAGCTAACTATAGCATAGATTTTCATAATAAGTAGATATCACATGCCGAGATGGCACCTATTCATTCACGTGGAGTTGCTTGCCTTACATGCCAAAAATATTCTAGCTTCTGGATTTACTTCCATAGTATGCAGCCCACTGAATATGCACAATACTGTTTCTCCCGCTGGCCCCGCCCACAGGTTCCCGCTCAGTTCTTAAACTTTACACTGGGATGACATCACAGATTGTTAAATGGCTTTTCTCAGCTTGAGGAAAGTTTTACAAATATAAAACGTTCATCTTTTATAATGGTGGTCTTTCGGGGAAAATGTTTTTTGGGTCGCAAGGAATTACTACAATACTGTGAGTGGCCACTGGGACAATTTGGCTACAAAGCTGAACAGCTCTCCTGGGGGCCTGCTGTAAATGCACCATGCTAACCTCGCTTATGTAGGCATTTGGGCCAACTCCACCCTCTCATCCAAATGTGGTCACTTCTGGCTCCAAAAATCCAAGATGGCCACAATGCGGAACTCGAGGCTTCGTGACAGGAGACCACAAACCAGTGGGTGATGTCACAATGGCTTCTTCTATTATCTCCATAAAGTCTATGAATAAAACCCCACCCTGGCCATTTTCTCACAGTAGTATTGCGTGCATCAAAGCTCACACGTGGCATTTTACAACTTGTTTTCTTCATTCACACTCATTCACATATGCCACATAGAGCTCAGGGCAGCATGTGTGCATGTGAACCCAGAGGGGCCAGTTGCTTCCAACTCTGGTTGGTTAGGTAGCTTTTGCGATTTGAAAATTGCTTTTTGTGACATCTCAATATCAGTTTGAATTTGATTAACAGTTCAGCCCTTATTATGGGACACTTGAACTGCAGAAACACAGCCAGTGTGGTCTCTTAAGCTTATATGAGTGAAGATGGAAGTAACAGTGAGTTCCTCCTCTCGTTTCAGCTGGCTCTGCAGCTATTCACTGTATGAGCTCTTAAGTCTTTATCTCAGTCTTTCTCTCTCTCTGCCTCACATAACCCTCTTCACACTTCGCCTGAGAGCACCTGAGCTTTCAGGAAAGGACTCACATACTGTATACACACACACACACACACACACACAAAAAGACACAAGAGACACACATATCAACTCCAGCTGAGCCCCCCTGCTTACAGTGGTGTTAGGACAGCATCTTTCTCCCTCAGCTGTGGAAATAGCCAGATTACTGATGGCTGGGAACTGAGACACCCCAACACCATGAGATTTTTCAACAGGGGAAAAAAACAGTTTGTTAATGTTTGTAAACTATATTTTTATGTATCATTTTCTTTCTTTAAGGGGTTATAAATGAGAAAGAGAAAGCATTGTATTTGCACAGATGTTTTGCCGTAGGGTTGGACATGTTATCACTAAAACCCCCATGACAGCAGTTTTAATATTAGTGTTTGCTTTCACTTTATTGTGGTTTAATTTTGCCGCTAGCATCTTAGCCAAACCTGAAATAACCTCTAATTATAATCATTCATCTTAATCTTGGATCTTGTTTTTACACCAAAAGTATGTCCTCTGCTGCTGACTGTGAGCCAAAAAAATTGAGAGGGAAACCAGCCAATTTAGATGAAGGAAGAGACCTCAGTTTAGAGAATAAAAGAAGAATTACTGTCACAAACATGAAAAAGATTGCCTCTCAGACCCTTTTCCTTCTCTGCTGCTCAGACTGCTGTCACATCAAACAGCTGTGTTGTCTGGAACAGGTCAAAATCAGCTAGAATCCCTTTGCTTCTGAGAAATCTTCCACCTTCATCTCGTGGCCTAATTATTTCACAACAAATGTGAAACAATACCACATTCACCACAAAGCACGTCTACAGTGGAGGGAGAGGAGTCCACGGAGAAATGTGACGAATGTTTTAAAACTCTGGAACTGAATTGTCACAGAACAAGAACATAAAATTTTATTGATGCCTTGAGGGACATTGGGTTTGTGCAAGGAACAAAATGAATACAGTCTAACAGGGAAGTATGAAATAGAATATTAGCACACTAATACAGTTTGAAAAATACCTATAAACCAATATGAGAAAGGAGAAAACATATTGTGCAGAGAGCACAACTGAAATTGTCAGATTTTAAAACACCTCTGGTTAAATCTTGTTAGTCCGGCTGCCTCACACCCACACGTTCTCTCATCTGTACTCCACCACTTCCTGCAGCCCCCCTCTCCCTCAAACATGCCTTCCTCCTCTTGCTAATTATCAAGTGTTCTGCCTTATTCCTCCAGCAGCTTGTTAAGCTCTCCAGGAGCATAGTTGACCCACTTTACATGCAGATCTGTAGGCCAGAACCCTGCTGATGGCTCCTTTCTCTCTTTTCAGTGAGCCTCACAACACTGTATGTATTAACTGTATATTAGTGACATTTAACCTGTAGGAGAGACACAGTCACAGGAAAGCAGCAGTGACTGTTGAAAATGTTTTAACACAGTGATGCTGCCTTATTATTTGCAACAGAAAGCAGATCCAGTAATGTAGAAAAACTGTAATGAGGAGTTTAATGTTTTGTAAATGATCCCTTCATAGATGATCTGGGTTGGCAATCATTTCAGCATGATGTCCTGCGTTCTTAAATATTTCTTTGTGTAAAATATGCAAAATGCTATTTCACTCGCCTGTGTAGTGACTGACAGAAAGGGGGGTCCCACTGTACTGTAACTACAGCAAATGTCGGCTGTTTGCCAAACACACAGGGACGCTATTGTTACAGCTGATGCCATTTTACACAGCACTTATCTGGTTAAATACAAATTAGTGTGCAAAATCCATGTGGTATGGTTTGCAGTCATAGTGCAGATTCACAATTCAGTAAATATTGTTGAGTGCAAACTAGACGTATTGTAGCTTGGGTCTAGTATTGTCTGTATATGCAAAGAAACACAAAGTAGTTACAGTCTTAACTTGTTGGTTTTACTGGGATTTATGCTGTACTGTCAGTCTCAGCGGTAACCATCCATAAGAGCATTAATGAATTGATTACTGGTCAGCATGTTAACGTGATAACGCTGTCAAAATACAACTGGGGCCAACAAGAACTTGGTCAGTCCTGGACATAGCCACTGTCACCCATTGGTTCTTGGACTACTGCTCAGAGACCAAGAGTTTGCCATTAAGTCTGTCACCATTTTGGGTTTTTGGAATCAGAAGTGACCAGAGAGGGTAAAGCTATTTCTGCGCTCCCTTCACCTTCGAAGTTTAAAGTGGGAGTTGGGAATGATGTCACACCCAAGTTGACGGTGTTCCAGTACAACAAGTCAAAAAACCAAGATGGTAGCAATACCAGTTTCAGCCAGGTTAGCTATTGTTGGCAATACTAGCTTATTACAATGCATTACACTGTGTTTTTACGCATTTTTAGCAATATATCCACAGAAAGAAGTTGGACTGTAGTGTGTGTATACAACTGTTTTGATAAGACGGAAGTGCTAATAAACAGTATATTACTACAGCTTTCACTACTATTGATGCGCAAAACAACCATCTTGGATTTTGAGGTCAGGATTGGTGATGTTCCTCCGACTTTCCAAGTTGAAATTTTCTACTAGGAACTCAGAAATTCCGACATCCTAGTGCAAATGGAACATGTCACATGGAGGAGCGAGGTGTGGATCTAATTGAGAACCCAAGTACACCGCTGTGGTAGCGACTTGTCAATCACAAGTCGCCACAGCCTAAAGCATACCTTGCTTTATTGTCTATTTTACTCTAAATGCAACCATCATTTACAAAATGAACATCATGCTGTGTTGACGAAGACTTTAAACAAGCGATTAAGACCATAAACTCATGAGGAAAATGTTTACTGAGGTAACAAATCAAGTGAGATGTTTGTACAAGCTGACATCTTGTTGTAACCGGTGGAGTCGCCCCCTGCTGTCCATTAGCAAGACTGCAGGTTTAAGGCACTTGAGTATCAGCTTCATTTTTCAGACCTGGAGATATCCCCTTGTTTAAGAGGTGTCCTGTGATGAAAAAATAGGTTACAATATGTGACCAGATGGTGGAGCTAAGTGAACTCAGGGGATCACCAAAGTCATTAGCATCCATCCTGTTAATAGTGTGAATGCCTGTATCAAATTTCATTACAATTCATCCAATAGATGTTCGATACTTGTCAGTCATACAAATGTTGGAGCCACATCACTACTGTGGGTAAAAATCTTTCATGTTATCAAATTAGTTAGTGATTTTCAGTGCAGTGCAGACATGAACTTGAATTTTAATTACGCAGGCATTCAAATTAACCAAATCCCACATATGACATTTTTATGATTGCAGCCACACCTCTGACACAAAACACATTTGTGGCTGCATTGACGTCTGTTGAGGCTGCGCTGAAGTATCAAATTACATCGCTTTGTCTTTGTTTTGTCTGTGTCATCAGCAGCTGTTAAAACATTTTTAATTTCTCTTCTGTTCTTTCACATGTATCAGACTTAGTATTCCACTGAATAAAAAAAATATATCAAGAAAACACAGTGTTTTGTCAAACCACATGCAGCCCTCCTGAATTTGGGCTAATCTCTTGTATTCCTATCTCTTGTTACAAACTACATCAATATTTACACATTAAAGCAAACAGAGACAACAGTGCATCCCATTAGCACTGCGAAGTAAATATCAGTGCCCCCGTCATGCTCAGGTTTGACACAGACAAGATTGGAATACGTAGCTCCAATTATAAACCTGCTTGTATATCCAACTCATCACTGCGGATGTTGCCTGGAGTCCCGTCTCAATGTCTCTTCCTTTCTGAAGGTTACACCGTGTCCAACTCGTCACACTGAAACCGCCATTAACACAGCTCCCTGTAAAAGCATGGAGTCATTCTGAAAATTTCCATCATTAGCCGTACCTCCTCTGTGCCTCCCCACCCCCACTCTTCAAAAAAAAAAATCAATAGCATCTGCTGCTGCACAGCTAAGCCTGCTCCAGTGCTGATGGAGACAAACAGTGGGTGAGCTAAATTGATTAAGTATCAAGCTATTTTTAGAGATGATGATTTCTAAGTTTGGTCCACATTGATGAAACAGTAAAATAGAAGCAGAGCATTGAATCCACTCATGTCCTGATGATTTATACAAAGAAACAAAGAAATCATCTGCTATAACTTTGTGATAAAATAAACATGAACATGTAACCCATGCCTGCCACGGCGTTTGAAATAATGATGAAAGGGCTTCAGCTCACTCGGTCTGTGTGCAGTGAGCATTTGTCACATGCCTGCAGTAGTTGTGGGTAATTAACGTGTGACACACAACACTGGAAAGCTAACAAACAATGCATATAACAGAGGTAATTGCATGTTGTGGCATATTTGCAGTAATTATCAACCCCACCCACCTCCACAGCCACCCATGCTCTGTTGAAATGTTAGCCTCTTTAAGTATTATCATAACGCACGTGACAGCAAACTGTTAATCAGGAAAGGGCTTTACTTCCTTCACCCTGTGTCCCCCTTCCCCCAGCTGCCTCTGTTTATTTGCTCTGCATCTGTTTAAAGTGTTTCTTTGCCTGAACGACAGAGGGTTGCTCTGGTGGAGGAAGTGTTTGTGTATGCACGTTTATGTTCAAACAACCACTATAGGTTTCCCCGAATTGTTGGAAGTTGCCGCAATTTTAATGAATCGTATATATATTCAGGAGCATCTTTGTCAGGCTTGCGCACCGTATTTGTGCACACCCTTGTGCTGGGTGCATTTATTTTTGGATGGATTCATCTGTGTGCCGATTGTCTGCCTGCGCGCATGAGAATAACATGGCTCAATTTCCATTTTTATGAACAATCCAGTTACCTCTGTCAGGGAGACTGATGGAGGGAGATCTGCTGGATCAATGTCATTGTGCCTCTGGCATGCCAAGGAGCTTGTCCACTGCATTACTGCTTCCTTTACTACCCCCTCCCCAACATACTAGCACACACATAGGTACATACACTTAGCCTTTGTCATACATGCACTAGTTCTCACAGATTCACATTCTTCCCTGAGTATTTCTCACCCATCAGTAGACAGGAGTTGTTGTGACATTTGACAGGCCCATCAGCATTTTTCCTCCTCTCACTCTTCAGACAGCTGGCCTGCAGAGACCCAAACATAACCTTGAGGTAACTTAACCTTGAGCTAAATGAGCTACTTAACCAGACCCATGAGGTTCCTCTGATATTTGCTGGTCATAACGTTCACCACGGGTGCTTAAGAACCTTAGCAAGAACCTGAAAATGAGCTCAAACTTGGCGCTCAAGCGTTTGCTAGAATAAATACGACAAACAAGATTGGTCAATTTTAAAGCCACAGCTGTTATTATTTTTGTCAGAACTGCTTCTCTCACCCACACACACTTACACACACATGCACACACACCATTTGGCGCAGGCTTTTATCCAAAGTAGTAAGAATTATGTGCAGTGGGGGTGGAAGCAGTAACCCTGGCAGTGTTTGTGCTCCTCTCTCCCCATTGAGCTGTACGGCACCACATGGAGCACACAGATAGATAAATCCTCGAGCAGTGTAAGATTAATCAGAAACGATGGTGGCTATTAGACAATGTCAGGCAAATAAAATGTGTTCCCCCGATTCTTGTTGATGTCAGTGCAAGAACACAACTTGCCAAATTAAACCCCCCTCTGGGCTTCTATGATAAACAGCGTGAAGATAGTCTGGCAAAGTCTAACGTCTTTGGATTTGACTGTCAAAAAGAAGAATTCATCCCCGTCACATGCTTGTTTAAGACATGTGAGGCACAGGTTTTGTTCTACCCCCCACTGAGGATCTTAAATATTTGAAAGACGTGAAGCATACTGCAAAGACATCATGCTAGCTTTGTGTAGATGCCATGTAATCCACATACAATATATATTTCATATATAAGATGAAAGGAACCCACAGAAACCAACAGTCATATTGAACCACACAGGCACTGTACATTTGCGCATATTATAAGACTATTCCGGTATCAGTGTTTACTAAATTATGTATCAAGGTGCATTAACATATCTGTTATTTCTCTGAGAGTGCTGCACAATCAATAACGAGAGCCTACTTGTGTTGTTTTCTCTCTGTTTGTTGCTGTTGTTCTTTGATGGTGCAGTTCGTCCAATAAATCATAATCAGTCAGAAAAGAAATCGGAGATTCATAAATGAGGCTTTGTTGGATTCATAGTGTTTCAACACTGCTAACAGAGAAACTCTCTGAATGCCAACATTTCCACTGATGACTTATGTTGTTGCCACAGATTGCAGAATGCCAAATGTCGCTTTTTTTTAAGGAATATTTAGACATTTAGACGTATATTTGCTTTTTTGCAGAGAGTTAGATGAGAAGATCAGTAACCACTCTCATGTTTACATGAAGTATAAACAGGGTCTCCACAGTCATGAAATTCCTGGAAAAGTTATTAAGTTAGAAAAACAGTTTTCCAAGCCTGGAAATCATTTGGAATTAACAGATGGTTTTGGAAAAGCTTTGAATATACATTGTTTTGGCTAGTGTTTAATACATGTTCATAATAATCCCAAAACATGTCTATTGTAGTGGAAATATGTTCCTAGCATGTGTGACTGCTGAAACATCTACAACAGCATAGTATCACGTGATACACATTGGTATATGCAGCTAATAGGCGTCCAGTTCGGACCAAAGATTTGCAACGACACGAGTTGAAACAGGCAACGACTTGCAATGTGCCATTCTGTGATGTTCTAAACCTGCCAGTTCACACCTATGCAACTAGATGAGACGGTGTATCATGTCTATGCAACAACTCTCTGTACTTCTGTTCTGATTTCCAGCTTTTCAGTCTTATTTTGTGTCTGAATATAATTTGTAGCTTCTTAAAATATGAATGAGGATAATGATAGTGAGATACTGGCTACAGCTGCATTTTTAGTAGTGATGAAACAGCAAGAAAACAGAAATGAAATATGCATTAGTTGGACTGTATTCATCATAAATACGCCAGAATAATATAAAAAAAACAGCACCAAATAATCAGTCAGTGAGAATGTGTGTGGGCGGGGCATAAGCACATACAGCGAGCAGCAGCAGCCACCCACCGTCCGACATTAGCACACCATGAAGATGGAAACTGAGGCCTTGGCGGGGGACAGAGCACCGTCTGCAGCATGCAAACATGCCGTCCGCGGTCATTTTGACTTGACCAGTGAACTTCACTACAAGCTGATTGGCTGTAGAAACAGGTGACGTGCTTTATGTTCTAAAACCAGCCGCTGGCAATTTGACCAGCTGAGTTGAAGTTGATACCATCAGCCGGCTTGAGTCGAGCTCAGACCGGCCAATTCACACCACTGCAACCTTTCTGCAACATTCGAGAACGGCTTCGTCTCGTCACAAATCATTGGTCTGAACTTGGCTTTAGACTCACTAACTTACACGTTATATCTGTAAGACCTTGAGATATGAAAATAATCATTTGTAGTTTGACAGGAAGCTGCCTGCTGGAACTATTTCTCTTTATGCTTAGGAATTTCCTGTAGTTTCGTTGTTGTAAGGTTGTCCGGGCAACCTTCAGAGACTCTAGAAAATTACTTCTTCTGGCCAAGAAAGAAATAGTCACGAAAAATCACAAAAGAGCACATAACTTCGGGTAGAATGATTTTTATTTGATACACAGAATAAACAAGATAGAACATGTTAATTAACGAGCTCAAGAGGTGCTTATAGGCAGATTTTGTTACCTTCAGACAGGGCGAGGCTAGCTGTTTTTATTCTAAGCTAAGCTAACTGGCTGCTGGCTGAAGAGATATCTTCACGGCACACACGAGAATGGTGTTGATTTCCTCATCCACCATCTAGAGCAAATAAACGCATTTCCCAAAATGTCAAACACTCATTTTAGCCGAGAAATTCTCTGAACATCAAGACTCTGGTGACTTCATTATTGTAAACTGTTTCAACAGAGTTTACTTTAACGTTTGAATAATCATGTCTCTTGTTTGTTTGCTTGTTTTTACTGTTAAATTTGGAAAAATCCCCAGTGCATGTTGGTGCACAGGCACTCCTAAGGTATCACATTCACACAGAGTATTCAAAGTTACACCAGATTTGTGGTTTTCCTCAGAAGCTTGTTGTTTTGTTTCATTTATTTCCACTTATTTCTCTGAAAACAAGAAAAAGTTGTGGGCCTTGCTAAACTAAATTTGTTTTAGTAGGTTTACCTCCCACCAATAGAACAGCGTCTGATTTTCACATGGCTTATTGCCCAGTGTTTGAAGTGCAAATGTGAGTGTAGCTGTTGAGTCCAAAAGCAATGTTATACAGTATTTATGAAGCGAGCTACTGCATGCACCGAGGTACAAATTCTATACATCTATATCTATATCTACAGCTTGCATGCACCGAGGTACAAATTCTATACATCTATATCTATATCTACAGCTCTCTCTATATATATATACAAATATTGTATACACATCTGAATAGTTTTGTCTCTGAGTGACAGCAGAGAATGGCCTCCTGGGGTCCATTCCTCAGAGGTGAGTCTTGTACTTGAGCTGACTGTTAAACAACAAGCACTACTGTACATCACTATGCAGGAACAAAGCAATGCACAAAGCTTCCCATCTCCTGACCTTAAGTCTAGTGTGTGTGTGCGCACGCGCGTGTGTGTTTGTGAGTGTGTTCCTTCCACCGTGTATCGGTGTATGTGAGGAGAGAGTGCCTGCAGGGGTGTCAGCGGAGGTTTAAGATATTCAGCTTGCTGTCAGCACCGACACATTTCTCCCTCTGCACCGCTGCACAGATATGCAAATCCAGCCTCCTCAGAATGCAGAGCACCAGATCAGCTTCAATTTATTCCATTCTGCTCTCTCCCTCTTTCTGCACTCACCCTCCCTCTCTTCTTCTTCTCTGTTTCTCTCCCCCTCTCCTTCCCTCTCCACTGTCTCCATTCTGTCTTTGGTTTTTCTGTTTGGTCTCAGCTGCTCTGTTCATGGCATATGCCCCCAATGAGGAATTGTATGGAGGTGAGAGGATTTCTACTGAGTCTAGGCTTAGTGCAAAGAAGCGCTTCATTCTTTCAATCTAGTACAAGGTACAAGAGGTGCAAGATTGCCTGAGTGTGTGTGCATTTGAGCACATGTACTCCTATGTGCATGCGTGTGTGTGTGTGTGTTTTATCCCTGGCGTTATCGAGGATTGTTTGTATTGTGCACACGCAACAATGTACCTCTCCCTTCCCTCGCGTTAATTACCAGCGATAGAACAGCGACGGCCTACATTGCTAGTGGTGAAACACAATTAGTCAGTTGCCAAGCTGCTCTCAAAAAGGCTATCTCACCAACACACAGTGTCATCAGTAATCTAGTCTCAGCATAATCTAAATGCCAATGTCTATCCTCTGTGATCCATCCACAGCCCACACTACATTTACATTCTAATTAGATGTGGCCAAGGCCGCTTTATAAGGACCCTTTTTAATAACACGGCTGCATTCACCTTTTCAGAGTCCCATCGCGGCTGTAAAAAAAGTGAGCTACACTTTATATTTTGTCCCTTTGACATTGTGGCTACTGAGGATTTAAGTAGCTTTTTAAAGCCCTCGGCGCCCGAGTGTGTGTAGCCTGACAAGAGGTTTTCTTGTCTCTCGAGGGTGAATTGTAAATGGAATTGTGAGAAATGGAAATGTAGTGTCAGGGATGATACGCTAACGCTGTACACATCACACCCAATTTGTCCATAATTAAGCATAAAGGACATGTAATTGTAGTCTTAGTGGGATTGTTTTTAACATTTGTTTGAAGCTCTTAATTTTTCTGGTATTTAATGTTAAAACTGTGGTACTTTAGTATGATAATACTAATAATATTATGTTGGGGGTTTTTTCAATGAGAGCTGCAACTTTAGTTTACTTTAATTAATCCCTAATCTGCTGGTTGTTTTCTGAATTCACATATGTAAATGCATATGAAATGTCAAAATATAGTTAAAAAAGATTTGATCTTGATGGATCACATCAAGTAAAGTTTGCCAAAGCCAAGTTAACGTATTTGAATGACTTATTTACAATCCAAAATCTAAATATATTCAGTTATTGATACTAAAAAGTATTGTTGTTTAAAATGCTGAAAAAGCCTAAAACCTGACTTATAATTAAATAGTGATAGGGCTGCCCCGACCAAGAATTTTCCTAGTCCACCATTAGTTGTCATTTAGGGCCATTAGTCGACTAGTCGCCCGCATGTTTACGATATTTATTTGATTACTAAATTATATATTTTGGGCGGGGCAACACAATGGTTTGAGTTGAAGGTGTGAGAAAGAATAGTATCAGTAACATTGTTAACACTGTGCTACATTACAGAGAAATACAAAACCGTACTAATGAACCTTCATTAATATAGGCCTATATTTTATCTACAAGTGCACGTCACACACTGAGCGAGCCGCCTGTTAATGACGCTGTGGGCTAATGGGCATGTAGCTACTTCCATGTTTCAGATGATACGTCATGTTTGTAGTCGACCAATGAAGATGAGTTTACATATCACCTTGGGTTCGTCCTTCACCTTCTCAAAATGATCCCACACTTTGGATTTCCTGCCCGACATGTTATTAACTAGCCTGTGGAATAACCGCAGGTACCAGCCCTGGAATGCCGTGTCTTTAACCACCTGGAAAACGTCAGGTCGGGCGCTGGGTGCTACCCTTGTTCCTTTTTTGTGCCAACTTTCAAGAGCGTGGTGGCAGGTTACGTTCTTCCAGAAGCTGTTTATAAGTGTGTAGGCCTATCGTCTGTGGGACAGATGTAAAGCTCTGGGTAGCCCTGCACTAACATGATCAACTTTTCCGCATTTATCAGACTGAATATTTACAGAAGAAGGGAAAGATATCTGTCGGCTGTGACTGGTTTGTAACGTGACTCCTGTCTGACTGCTGAGCGTGGCCACTTCCTGTGTCTGTCCTTTCAAATTAAATTCCCACATGGTCCAGTCATATAGGTTTGATTTATTTTGACAAGGTGCAGCTCCGAAAAGAGTTTCATGCTTGTTTGTTTGTTTGTTTTTCTGCAACTAAGCAACCAATGAACTCTTGCCAACTAATGACCTTTCTGGTCGACTACCTTTGGTCGACTATTTGGGGGCAGCCCGAGAAATGTCAAAATATAGTTAAAAAAAGATTTGATCTTGATAGATCACATCTAGTAAGGTTTGTCCAAAGCTAAGTAAACATGTTTGGATGCCTGATTAGTCTGACAAACAGTCCAAAATCTAAATATATTCAGTTATTGATACTAAAAAAGTAACAAATCCTGCAAGTATTCTTATTTTAAATGCTGAAAAAAGCCTAAAACCTGACTAATAATTAATTAGTGATCAGAATAGATACATTTTCTGTCGCGCCACCAATCAGTTATTCAGCTAATTGTTTCCCCTTCAGTTGTAATGCACTTTTTATGAAAAGAAAAATCTAGCTCACATTTCAAAAACCAATTTCAGAAACATCTCCCTCTGAATCAAGTTGCCTTTGAGCGGGTATTTGGTCCTGGTTTCACTCTGTTGGATTAACATTGTTATCTGGGTGTAATTAGCAGCTCTTTCTATAATTCTGTTTTGTGAAAACCCTTGTTTTCTAATACGCTGAGATTTGACAGCTGTTTAAACAACACGCAGTCACCAGGCTCTCGCAGTGTTTGGAGTATCTGGGACTTTGGTGACAACACGTTGTTCTAACAAGAAGATATTACAGAAGCTGATGTGGAAGGAATAAAACATCTTCTGGGTGACTGCCCTCATTTTCACTCTTTTGAATGCTTCCTCGAGGGTGGCGAGAAGTCTGATTGGGATACTAGATTATCTCATCACCAGCGTTTTCACTGCAGACTGACAATAGTTGATTTTACTGGCTGAGTAGAATACAGAAGAGAGAAGATTGGAGGTTTTTCTCGCAAAGTGTGCAGCTATCAGCAAACATCTTTATTGGATATTTAAGTTGTTAGTACCTCTGTGCTTTAAGGTCTAAAAAAACACAAACACAAACCACATTTTCCAACAAGTCCTCCAAATTAAAGGGACAGTTCACCTTCAAATCAAAAATACATATGTTTCCTGTTACCTGTAGTGCCATTTATCGATCTAGATTGTTTTGGTGTGAGTTTCCAAGTGTTGGAAATATCAGCTGTAGAGATGTCTGCCTATCTCTCCAATATAATTCAAGTGGAATTCAGTTTGTGGTGCTCAGTGTACCAAAAAATAACTCAACAGCAATGTCTCTTTCCAGAAATCATGACCCCGTTACTCAAGATCCACAGACCTTGTTGTGAGCAGTTGTACGTGGGAACTGTTTTCTCTCTGCTGAACTACACCTGCCAACTGTATCACTGCTCAGAAGGAAACATGCATCTACTCATGGACAAGAGGCTTGTGCTCATGAAAGTTTAGATTTTAATGGCATCCTGCTTGGCTGAGCTGTAACATTAGCTAGCTCAGTGATGCTAAGTGAGCTAGCAGTAGATGCACCCTTCCTTCTGCCCAGTGATTGGTGGGTATAATTTGGTAGAAAGAAAATAGTTCCTACATGAAACTGCTCACAACAAGGTCTGTAGATTATCTTGAGTAACTGGGTCGTGATTTCTAGAAACAGACATGGTGTTTTTCCAGTGTTTTGTGAGCTTTGAGCACCACAAGCCAAGTGCCATCTAGTTCCATTATATTAAAGACAAGGCAGACATCTCTACAGCTGATATCTCCAACACTCAGCAACTCACACCAAAACAGTCTAGATCAGTGGTTCCCAACTGATGGGTCGTAGGTCCATTCTGAATTGACCGCAAGTGACTTGCGAACTTGTCAAGAGTGTATAGAGTGAGTTACTAACGGACAGCTACTTGACAGAGATGGCCAATGAGTTCACCGACATGGCCTAACGCTAGTATGATGCTGAATGTGTTAAACCTTTGTGGACCATGCATTAATGACCAAGGAAAAATCTGGAGCTCGTGGATGGACCACTTGGGAACCACTAAGGGAACATTTGTTAACTGTAATTGACAACAATCATTGACCAGAGTCAACAGTCTGTAGAACAGGAGAAGCAGTTTCTCATGTCAAAGTTCGACATACAGCAACATCACACCAACTCCTCCTTCCCTCCCAACAGATGTAGAGTCATAATTCTTTTGGCCGCTACAAGGCGTTGTCTGCTGAACAGAAACATATAAGAAATTTTACAGTATTTGATAATATTTTTATGCTCTGACGTCATGTGAAATTCAAAGTTGTAGTGTGATCTCACGAATGTGAGTTTGGCATGTTTTGGCAATCTTTAAGTTAAATATGAAATGTATGTTTGCATTTTACGTGCTGCTCTTATAACCATATACCTGCATTCGTTCTGTCTTCGATTGCAAAATGTTAGATTTTGAAGTGTTCTGATGATCGTACGGTCTTAATTTAAGGTAAAACTATCCCACTGGAGTTCTTAACGTCAGAGCAACTTTCCTGGAAAAAAGTGTGTTTGACAGATTTCAGTCAGATTTCTTAATATGTTCAAGCTGGTTAAAACTCTCTTTTTAACAGTCTGATACGGCTTCTGAATTCTTCTGTGTGGTCTGATGAAGTTTGAGCCCTCATGGATAATGCATGACGGAGTACAATGATATAAGGGAAATGGAAATTCATCTTCACTCAGATGAGTGCATCTCTGAGTTTATTATTACACATGGCCACTTACAAAGATTACTCTTAGCCAATGGTGCATTCTTGTTTAAACTCACAATTATATGTTTAACCGTACTCAAGTCTTACATACACAAATTTACCACAGATACATGGAGAAATGCACATTTAAAACAAAATATAGCCTTGACACAGCTTCAGAAATGTCTGTCCTAAGTCTGTGTATCTGAAGGCATTTAAATCTGAAGTGCCGTGAGCTTTGTCTGTATTACAATGACACTAACCCAACTGTGTCTATCTCTAGTAGAGCGTAAAGCCAGAATAGTGGATTGTGTTGAATCCAGTAAGTGAATTAGAAATTGAATTTGTTTAAGCAACATCCCAGAGTCCTCATGTTCTGTGGGATCTCAGTGAGGACGAAGGAAAACATTAATGCTCAGACACAGTTCTGCGGGGAAATGCTAAATAGATCCATGAAACACAGAGCGCTCCTGCTCATGATCTTACAATATATTCATACTTTAAACAAGAAGTGACACAGTGCACAGAATTGATTTGATTTTCATCTGCAGCGCTCATGTTGTCTCCAGCTGACTTCTCTGTTATTTCGCCGTGAGGTTATGAATGAAAATTAGAACCCGGTGGCCATGACAATACAATCTACTTAAAAGGAACAAATAACAAGAACATGTGCTTTGTTTCACACCACATACAACCTCGATACAACTCACTCCAAAGGCAACATGAAGTGATGAAAAATAGGAATCGCTCTGAAATCTATTGTTAAATCCAGAGCTTTATTTGCAGAATATGTCGATAAATAGAGAAATGTGTTACGATATGTGAAGTATTTCCTGTGATGCTTTATCAGCACTGCTGAGCTCCAGTCCCCTCAGTAACACACTGTTCTGAAGCACCCACCAGGTTATTGTAAGAGCATCTAAGAGAAGTGATTGATAAGCTTTGAGTCCCTGGTCCTATTTACTAGAATCGCTCATGTCTGCAGGGGAAACCTGCTCCCTCTGTTAGAGAGCATCAACACAGGCAACCTCTCAGTAACTGATGGACCTTCAGGCTCAGTCATTACAGGATTCCCAGTGATTGTGCTTGAAAAGCCAGAGCCGGTGTTTCTTTTAAACTGGTGATGTTTAACTAACCTCACTCTTCAAAGAAAGGGTCAGGCATCAGTGGTGCTATGACAGAGTAGGACATGTAACACATGGCTTCCAGAAGGAAGATCCATCTGCTCAGTTATTTGTATTCAACAGGAACGGATATGTGAGCAAAAAATCTCAAAATCTCCTCTTCTGCTGCATTATTTGTTCATGACAATTTGTTTGGTGTGTCCCTTACTTTCCGCCAAAAGTGGCTTTAATGAAAAACAAATAACATGATCTTCAGGAATCAGCTGTGATAACAAATGTTGAAATGTTACCGGTACCAGTAAATGAAGAAAAGTGAGGGTTTACCAGCTCTTAAATCCGAAATCAACTTAAAGTTGATGTAGCATCACCCAAAGGAGCATCTGTGTACTCTTACAGGTTAAAATATAAACACATACAGAGTCCACTGTGGCCACAAGCAGCACTTACGGAGTAAATGTATATGCTTTAAGTCCCCCTAATTCATTCATTCATTTTCCATAACCGCTTGTCCTGTTAGGGTTCAAAGGGGGGCTGGAGCCTATTCCAGCAGACACTGGGCAATAGGTGGAGTACACCCTGGACAGGTCACCAGACTATCACAGGGCTGACACATAGAGACAGACAATCATTTTCGCTCAAATTCACACCTACGGACAATTTAGAGTTATCAATTAACCTGCATGTCTTTGGACTGTGGGAGGAAGCTGGAGTACCTGGAGGAAACTCACACTGACACGGGGAGAACGTGCAAACTCCGCACAGAAGGGCTCCCCCACCCTGGGTTCGAACCAGGAACCCTCTTGCTGTGAGGCAACAATGCTATGCATGGGTGAATCTCTCCAATGTCCCTTCTAACGCTAATGCTAGCCATTTTGATGCACAAGGAGCTCTGGAAAAGCGAAAAAGCAAAATCTACCACAAGCAGTGGTGCTGGGTGGGGAGCAAGACCTGATCTAGAATTTCTCAACAAGGGTGAAAGAGTTGATCTGCTTCCAGCCCCTTGTTACACTTTTTCTTTACCCTTGTGTCAGAAAACCACATTTAACAAAATATTAGTAGAAGTATTTTTACTAGGGCTGTACCCAACTTTGAATGATGTCAGTCAAATCAGATTCAGGCGTTTAATATGATTATTCGACGATTCGTTTTTTTGTTTTTTGCTTTTTGTTTTTTCCCTCACATAAAAAGTTTAAGTTTGAACGATGCTCAGCGGGACGTTCAGTGTGACAGTGGCATTCATCTAATGTAGGGTGCGTTCGTAAATCTAATCTGATGTTCTACACTGTTCAGAGAAACAGAGAGTACTATTTCTACATTGATTAACAAAGAGTTAAGTCAATCACACATTCACTCGACACTCCCAGACAGAGTGCCCAGAGTACGCTCTGCCACTCGGAGTAAGTATTCCCGAACGCACCCATAGTAAACAAGCTAATGCCACTAACGGTGGATTGGAGATGTGCAACAACATTTTTTTGCCGACACTAGATATCCATCAAAAGCCAGAGTCTGCGTCACTAATTCTGAGCAGAAGAGAGAAGATAATGTTTAGAGTAGCATGAAATTCAGCAATCTCTGACTGACGATTCGACTCTCCGACTTTCATGGAGCAGCCCTAATTTTTACTTTAAAACATGTCTGGAGCGGGACATTAAATTTAGTCCTAAAATAAATGTAACAAGGGCATAAAGCGAGCAAACTCACAGGAATACTTTAATGTTAGTTTGCTAACATGAGCCAATAGCCACTCAGAGTTACAGGTCCTGCCCGGCCAAGTCAGTTAGTGACAAACCCCTGAGCTGAAGTGAAGGATGCATTTTATTGCTCATGAGCTCAACTTTTCATTAGCAAGAGAATAAAAGTGCCATTTCATTTTACAATAGTTGTATATACTTACCAACAACCCACATCCAGTATGTGAGCAACTGTGGTCATTAGACGAAGCTTCATTTTGTCTATATGCTTTAGATATAATGTATTTTTATTGCTTTAGTGTCATGTTTCGGGGAAGCTTAGGGCAGAACAGGCAGTGAAATCTTATTAAGAGCCCATGAACATAAAAACCAAAACTTTGATGGGCATTAATTTTTAAAACTGACAGAACTGAGCTCCGAGCTGTTTTTGGAATATTTATTTCCAGAGGACTGAATAGACGCATGAACTTGCAGTTTGCGGTTGCCAGGATCTGATTGGCTGCTGACAGTCGTTTTAGTCGTGTCCAATGTTATTTGGCTGACAGACTTGAAACTGTTCACACATCAGCTGAGCTTCCCTTGTTCAGCTGCACAGGAAATGAAGTGACTTTTGGGAAGTTGTTTATCATGTATGTTTGTGAATGTCGGATAAGAGCAGAAGGAAAGACAAGTGCTAGAGCCAAGTGACTACAGCTTGGAGCTGTGACATCAGATCTGAGAGAAGAATGACATTCAGCATTGGCCTGTGAAAGATAACGTGACCGTAGTATGACAAAAATGTTTAAGCTATAAGTCAACACAATGCTAAGTAATGATCATCGACCAAGTCCTCAAACGTTTTGGAACAACAGTCCCGTTTAATGTGGGCTGATGTATTTATTTTTACGCCCAGCATAGCCCCCAGCATGTAATCAATATGTATAGTGTGTGACACCATTGTCTAACTCTCCGTACAAGCTCACACAATTGCATTGATTACCGCCAACAGGCCTCTTTTCCACGAAATAATCACAATCTGTGTATTGTTCAGCTCTGTTGTGGAGGAACTCATCCATTATGTACAAAACATGTATACATTGAATATTCTGTCCGGGCTCCACTTCTCTCTCTGCCTCAATTTGCATTTTGGTTTGGCTCATACTTGCTGAGGCATTTGGGAGTTCACTGGAACACAAAGTCTTATGTTAACTGTCGATGAGCAGTTAAAGTTTATACCTCCAACTAGAAGCCCTTAAACACTAAACTTGTTAAGGACCCAGATTTTGTCATGGTGTTTGAACTGCTAACCCTCCAGATATAAGCTTTATTCACTCACCTCTAAGGGCAATACATATATACGTCAAACAGTTCTGTTCCCACAGTCTGAAGGCAGTGAAACACTGCTCTGGTCAGCTGGAGGTGGTCTTCGTCACTCAATTTTTGAAACTTTCAGAAACTGACAATCTGACAGTCACGCTCGCTTTCTGCAGCAGCGAGCCAAGTGCGTGTTGGAGAAGGAAACGGGCAGAGCTCCAAACACTTTGCACATTTATTTTTTTCCCTCCAAATTCCTCACATTGCTGCTCGTGCCTCTGTGCTGGTGGTGATGGAGCCATTGTGCCTTCAGAGAAGAGGCAGGCGAGGAGAGACTGAAATTAGAATCAAAACTCCGAACAAAAGCCGAGAAAGATAAGCAGCACTTCTACCTTTCTCTACCCTTCACCTCTGCCCCATGTTTTTGAATCAGAGTTGTACAGCTGGTAGTAAACACACACCAGGGAATACAGAAACCTTGGTGCTGCCTGCACATACAAGACATTTTCTTTTCTGTATCCTGGTTATTGAAGTCCTGCACTAACAACTCTCCTTACCACGTCAACCAGTTCCTCACCCCAACTACGAATCCAGTGGCTCATGAAAATTATGTACAACTTCAGTTTCCTGACATGAAATATCTCAAAGTTCAACTTTCTTGTTGTTTTGAAGGAGCAAATTCCTGAATATGCCAATGATACAGTTTGACTGGAGGTGACTAAACCCTTTATACGTAGAGATTCCACGATAGATCTGCAACGAAGACCTTTCATTACACCAGCTTTGCTTTTTTTTTACAGAACCAAAAAAGGCAGGTATAATAACTGCCCCAGTGTGGGATCACTAGACAGCATGTCAGTCACTACGTTTACATGCAGCTTCAGAAAATCGAATTATTGGCTAATTCCGACTGAAGCCTGACTTTTGAATGCATGTAAACAGCTTAGTCCGACTGAAATTGGACTATCCATGGCTTGACTAACACACCTAGATAATTGGATTGAAAATGGAACTATTGCTGCATGTATCCACTTAGTCCGAGTCGGACTCAGCATTTTGCGCATGCACCACTTTTTCTTTCATGGGCTTTCACCGGGAAGAAGAAGGAGATGACGTAGCAGCAGTGCAGTAACTCCCGGAAAAAAAAAACAAACAAACACCATGGCGACCGAGAAGCAGAAGACGTACTTCTGGTTGTACGGGAAAACTACATTCATGCTCCGCCATCTTCATTCATCGTTAGCTTCCTCTTCGGGTCAACCAGAAGTAGTTTAATACGCACTATATTAAAAAGGACACAGCGCCACTTAGCGAGGCGGAGTCAGACGAACTTGGTCAGAAATTCGATTTTCTCTTCTGCATGTATGCTCACACAGGACAAGAAGTCCGACTTGACTGATCAGCCGAGCTGTGAGCTTAGCTCGGCTACTGCGTGCATGTAATTGTACTGACTGTTCTGGAGGCAAAAGAGGCATGTGACATGTATCACAACAGCATCAGCCTCTAGTGTGACATATAACATACATGTTGTGCAGAGCTTTCTTAACAATAACAACGGCATAACATGGCAATAACCACACATTGTGGCTGTCGCTGTCAGTTGATCTTATTCTCTGCTTGGGGTCTAAGAAGCTCCCAGACCTCTTTGTCTCTCCAGTTTGCAATTACATTACATTTTGGATTACTGTTCTTTTTGAGTTAAGCAGGATTTATACCTCTGTATCCAATCAATGCTGTACCTCCAGCATTGGCTCTGCCTAGACACGTAGCCTACACCATAGCCTACGCTATAGCCTGACATGCACCTCCCTAGAAATGTAACCACATGCTGCGATGGTCCTGTGTGTGATTTATCCTGGCTTCATATGAGTGAAGGAAATCTCAACTCGTGGCAAGGCTAATTCATACAATGTAAAATGTCATAGGCTTGTGCTAAAAGTGTTAGCATGTTATATTTGTTTTGAAAACGTGTTTCATATAAGACAGTTGTCAGTGAACCTTGTGAGTTGTAATGGAGCCAAATTTTGTAACGTTACCTTTGTTAAATGTTGCTGTTGTCCCTTCAGGGTTTAGTGTTGCCGGAGTCTTCAGGAGTGTCGCTCCATAATGCATTTTTTTCTCTGAGTGAGGAGTAGAGTAAATGCCGTTCACAAAACCCAGTCAAAATTAATATATATTAACGCTTGAAGATCCACTCATTACTAAAAGTATATGTCTTATTATAACTAAAGTAATAGTCAAAGTTGTCACAGTGAAATTTAAGGTGTGTTGATGGATTCACGTCGTCAACTCATGCATTGAGTAACATTACAAGTTAACGTTCCACCTTAAAAGTCACCAGCAGTCGGCCCACTGAATTAAGTTATTTTTTAACTCCGACTCCAGCTGCTGTGAAAGGCAGCAAAACATCCTTTCATTTTATAGTTATCCTTTCATTTTATAGTTATAGTTTACTAATAAAACTCTCCACAGTATGAACAGTGGTTACATGAACCTCAAAACCAGCCACATCTCAGCCCTGAGCAGAGTGACCGTCCTCTATTGACCAATCAGACTGCAGTGTTCACAGCTCCACCTTTTAGTACCAGATCTGTGTGCTAGGTACCCCAACAGAGGGGGGACCAAAAATGGGGACGGTACAGAACGGTTCCATTGGTACCATCCACAACTTTTCACAGTGGAAACAGAAAAACAACGTACCAAACCGAACCGTACTGCGCGGTGGAAATGGGACTATACAGAACAGCAAGGTGGAATAACAGTGCAACATTCCCACCTTGAACAGGCAGTGTAAAAGGGGTTTAAGATTGCTGTAAAGGCATTAACAATGAACTGGTAACACTTTAAGTCCCTCTATTTAGCATTTATAAGCCCCATACAGACATTTATTAAATGGTTTATGACACACTGCAATAAAGATGTGAGCAAATGTAATTATATTTTTAAGTGTTTATTCATTTACATTTGTCATCAGTTATAAATTCTCCCGTGAAGATATGTTTAGATTTTTATAAGTGTATTCATCTGTCTGTTTATACACCAGCCTACACTGACAGGTTTGCACAGTAGGAGTTATAGCTGTTGACAAATACATGAATAAACAGCGACATTATAATGTTTACACAGCTTATGAATGCTGAGTAGTGTTCTTAAAATGTTGCCAACAAACTCAACAGTTAATCGTAGTTCTTTAAGTGGAACAAAATCTGTTAAATCAGTTAACCCTCGTGGTGAGGTGTGGGCGGATTATTATGCAGCACCAAGTGAGTGGCGCAGATAAAGTGCATTTCACATATTGTAACCAGCACTTTTTTCTTACCATTACCATTAATATGAGAAATCATATTAATCTAAGACCACATACGAGATCATTTAAAGCAGAACAAACCACAAAAAGCTATCAAACAAGAGAAACTAAAGACGTGTTAGCAGATATAATCTATGTTTCAGTTTGCACGGGAGCACTTTGGGAGCACTGATAAAAACCAGCTATCACCATGTCCTCACTGCTCCACATCCACCCACCAACCAGCGCCACCTTTGCTGTCCCTGACTTGTCAGACACTGGTTCTCTAGCGAGTTGTGACGAACTGTCATGTGCGTGACTAAACCGGCTCAATGCTGTGCTGTTGGTTGGAGAAATCACTCAGCCATTACAGCCCCTCAGTGTCTGTGAAAACAGCTTCAGGCGGGGAGGTTTGGACCAAGAGATGGAGAGAGACTGTTTTCTCTGCAGTGGGAAGCATGGTTCATGCTTCTCCCTAACCCCTTGCAAACAGCATGCCAACGCAAGTCTCAAACAGCACCTTCTCTATCCACTTGTAAATTCACCAGCTCGGCAGCACAGGAAGGGAATGTAAATTAGGTGTGACTAACAGCAAGATGGGAATTCAGGCAGTTTTTCCCCTCCTCTCTCGCTGTTCTCCCCTGGCTACTGAGAGTTTTGTACACATCCACTTTCCTGCAGTGCTCGAGGCTGTCGGCTTGGTTTCACGTACAGAATGACTTCAGCTGGAGGTGTACTAAGCTCAGGCCAGATAAGAAAAAGAAGATAGAAGGGCAGTGTTGCTCAGCTGAAGTCAGACTGAAGCCTTTAAAAAGAAACCCATTAGATTTATCGTGAACAGAGAGCCCTTTCACTTCATCTTCAAAACCATCGGACCAGTCACGCTGACTGAAATATGGGAAATACAACTGTCACATGTGATTTCTCAGAAACATTTCAGCTGTATTGACTGCTGCAAGCTTTGTTAACATATGTACACTAAATTCTAAAGGATCGGACTGACGATATTTTTGTTATTGCAAACTAATCCCATGAAAAGGCCAAACTGAACAATAAGTTGATCCCACTAACAGCCAGTACAGCCTGTGTAGCCAAACCCTCACACAGATTAGTCCTCTGTGCTAAAGAGCTCCATTGTTGTCCAAAACTATTAAAAACACATCAATGAGCCACACATTGTATTCATTACAATGAACATAGACACTGTAGATTCACAAACACAGTGCCATAAATAGTCTGTAGTGCACCCAGTGTACATTAATGCACAGTGGAAATAGTCCCCAAGGTATGCACTAATTTCTCCTGTTTGAGCAACCCTGCCAATAACTGCAGTACCCAGCAGACTGAGATATGTTTACAACTATTTCTTGGATTGCCATGAAATTTAGACATGAGCTGTTTTCTCATATGAACTCCAAACAATGCTCGGAGTTTCCCTTTCACACATGTAGCACACAACAGGAGACTGTGTCACAAGTGTTTTCACCCACGGGAGCTACTCTAGTTTCGGCATGGGGTAGTGCTTGGGTAGAGCATGCAGGCGACAGGACATGACACTGATTACACACCGGTCATGTAGCCGATTCGTAATTGGGTCATCCACAACAGTTTCTTGCCGTTTCATTGAATTTGTCTGCTGGTGATTTTGGCTTTGGGGACAAACCGACAGAAGTTTCCAGTTTGACGTTTTCCTTGGCGTCATCATCTAAATCATGGGTTCTTAACTGGTGGGTCATGCGTCCATTCTGAATGGACTGTACATGACTCACGAATGTGTCAAGTTTTTAAAAAAACAATGACAATGACATGGCCAAACACAAGTATGACACTAAATATTTTAAACACTGGACCTTGAACTAATGATGAAGGACAAATCTGGACCCCATGGCTGGACCAGTTGGGAACCACTGATCTAATTGACTCTTCTTCTTCACCCCGGTATATCTGTTTTGTTCTAGTTTGGCGTGATAGCAACATCACCAACACGCCCACTGTGCTGTTATTTCTCCACACAAATACCTGTCTATTCACACAGGCTCAATCGAGCATTACACAGACTTTGTACCAGGCAGCAAGCAGGGCGAAGTCTGTTTAATGTTTGATCCAACTGATTCAGACATTTGAGTTCTCACATGCACCTCATATTGGTAATGTCTAGATAATTTAAGGTTTGCAATGCATGTGTTAAAGGAGCTATAGACAAACAAACATTCATGGTGTCTGGAGGATAATTCCTAGTAACTTAAGTGAGTGCCTGACGTTTGCTTTTAGCACCACCAACAGGTCAAAGTTTTCTCATAACCACTGAAATAAGCTGACCTCCACTAAAATAATTGGTACAAAATTTCTTACAGTCATTCATGGTTTCCAGATGATGAATCCTACTGACTTTTACCACATTGGCGCCTGCATAACTAATGACATCAGCCTCTGCTGAACTTTGTGTTTAGTTCTAATCATCAATTGTGAGCATGCTAACAAGCTTAACTTAAGCCCCCTTTCCACTGCACAAAAAAATGCTAACATCTAGCTT
This sequence comes from Epinephelus moara, assembly GCF_006386435.1. Classification (NCBI taxonomy): domain Eukaryota; kingdom Metazoa; phylum Chordata; class Actinopteri; order Perciformes; family Serranidae; genus Epinephelus; species Epinephelus moara. The sequence goes on from NC_065506.1 coordinate 38,703,351, forward strand.
TTAAATGGAATGGGAGATGGTTCAATCGGCATTCACACCTGGGTCAAATGACTGTGCAGTAGTCGCAGGTACTTGTCAGCTCTGGCTCCGATTGGCAGTGATGGAAACACCCAGGTGAATGTGTTAATTTTAGCCCCTTAAGCAGCAAGATGCAAGTATACGCCACTAAAAAATACCACCCATCTCTACCCAAGCAGCGCTCAAACATCACTCTAGATTAGCCTGAATCGAGTTTGAAAGAGAGACTGGATAAGTAAGAGATATATAAAAAGAAGTAACTACTACATGCTGGTTTCACAGCTTTGGTCTACTGGCAATGAGAAAAGAGTCGTTTCTTGCCCTCTTCACCTATCCTATCAATAAAGGCATAAACCACCCAAAAATAATCATTAAAAGTGAAGCTATACAGTTATGAGCAGTTTTTAAAGATGTGTTTGTTATGAGGGAGTGGACTCTGGGTCATGCAGAGTGGAGAAAGACGGGCAAACACATCATTAGTTCAGGTTGATTTGTGGGATTTGTTGATGAAAATTAAAGTAACAGCAGCTTTATATACCAGACGTCTTATATAAGTGTGTGAACTAAAGATTCATCAGTTCATATGAGCTTCCCTATAAACTGCAGATGTGTAAAAGGCACTGGTGAAATACAGTCAACGCCTCCCCATCTGTTCCTCGACACCATCTTTGAATTCAAACCATTAAATCCTGCCATTTAGTTTCAGATTGTTAAAGCTTTTTCACTCTCAGCTTCTTTTTTTACTCGGCAGGCAGTATACTTGTGATAGACTCTGAATTGGTTATTGTGGGAGCCCAGTGGGAATCAATGTAGCAGATACTGTAGAAGGTGTTACATTCAATCCCAGAGCTGCTGCTGCTGCTCCACTTTTAACTTTCCCCTCTTTTCTGTGTCATCATTTGTAGGCATGAAGTAATTTCCTCGTGTCAAAGTGTGTCATCAGAGGCTGCATCAACATGTGGTTTAAGTGTATATGCATAGCTGTTCTAGGTTTATTATCCAGGTGCATTGGGACCGCCGTGTAATAAAAAGGCAGAATACAAAATTCAGTCTTTTTATTCTTCAGTGCGTAGGCAGTTACTCTCATAGAAAGAGAAACAGCAACCACCCAATTATTCTTGTGATTATTACTGCAAGGAAGCTGATGGGCCTGCATGTTATTGATGTCAGGGAGGATGTCAATGGACCTCTATTTCAGCCTAATAAATACTCTTTGCACTACTGCCCCTGGCTTTTCAAGGGATTATGTGAGTGCGCTTTCCATCAGTGATGAGCTGTATTCTCCCATTATGTGTAATGGGAATAGTATGCATGCAGTCATATTTGTGAGTATGTAAGCCGAGTATCCAAGTGGAGTGTATGTATGAGCATCTGTGTGGTAGAGTGTGTGTTCAGGAGTGTGTTTTACGGCCGCGATGATGGAGAGCCAGCCCTCTGCAGACAACCTGTGCTTATTTTATGGCCTCCTCCCCAGCTGCAGCATGTGGGCAATAAACCTTTCTCCAGCAATCTCCAAACAGTGCAGCAATCAATGGGAAATTATCTCAGCCAATCGATGGGCCAGCCTTTCTATTTCTCCCTCTCTCTACCTCTCCTGCTGTCCTATCTGTATCCCTTTCTCCCGCCGCCCCTCCCGCTCTCCCTCTCCTCATCCCTTCTGTCTCATTTTTGCTGTCTCTCTGTTTTTTCCACCCACTCCTTCACTCTCCTCCACCTCCCCCCGCTAATTCTTGCGTTCCCTCCAGCTCTCTCGGCTCCGCAGCACCTACTCTGAAATGCGACAGCTCAGCAGCTCCAGAGCCATTAACAAAAGTCGCCTTCACCCAAGGAATATGTACCATTGCTGGATTGACTTTCCTGGCGAATATAATGAGTCTGACTCATTCATACAACCACAGAATTATCCCTCTGACTGACATGACAACGAGGCCCATGTACTCTATACGCCGTGTTGTTGTTGTCCTTGGTCGTTCGTGGCCAGCTGCACAAAACCTCATTATTTCTCCATGTTTCCCTTAAAGATATGTTTTAATGAATTCAGGAAATTTGCCTAAAGGACACTTTTCAAACTGTTTCCCTGCATTGGAAAAAAACACTAAGTGATTTCCAACATTCAGTCCTCTAACCAGCGCTAAATACTCTTAAGTTGCTATGGTGACAGAGCTGACAAGACAATTAACTGTTACTTTGGCTTTATACAGACACACACCAACACAGAGGAAGCAGACTAACTACAGTGATTAACCCTAACCCTTTCTAAAGATAGATATCAGAGTCAGCTTTTTGGCCAAGTATGTTTATAGATACAATAAATTTGACTCCAGTTCTTTTGTTGCTCTCAATGTACGTACACAGAAGGGTAAGAACCAGGCGGCAGAGCTAAAAATGAAGCCAACACAGAAGTGCCAAAATCTGCAGTTCTTTGAATGACCACCTGAGGCTTGAGACTCCCATGTTAATATGTCCAACTTAACAGCAGAAGTAAACATGTTTACAGCCTGGTACAAAAACAGTTTTGGTCTCTACAGCTAATTTCTGCATTCATGACAACTCTACAGGGTGATTTTTTATAACTCACCAGTTTACGTTTTATTAAGGCTTGAAGTTACGCAAAATTGAAAGGGGGGCCACTTTAAGTGACCGGCTGTCTGACGATAGTGTTCTGGGCTTCCCAGTCAGATCCACTCTTCACTCCTCCACAGCGCCAGCCTCTCGCCCAAACATTGTCACTTCTCGCTCCACAAAAACAAGATGGCGACGGTCAAAATGCAGCACTAGAGGCTTCAAACAGGAGTCCACAAACCAATGGGTGACATCACGGTAGCTACATCTATTATTTTTACAGTCTGTGGTAACAACAGACAACAAAGCTGGACTACATAAAAAACAAAAACAATTGAATTATTATATATTTTTATATTTTATATTGACTACTTTTCTGTTTTAACCACGCACTTGGTTAATAGGCCGTTTACACCAAGAACAAAAGCTGCAACAATAACGATAACGGTAACCTCTCTTCCGCTAGGCAGCTGCCTCCGTCTCTCTCAGACTTACCCTGGGTCTGGGTCCGCAGCTGGCTGCACCCGTTAGGGACATCTTCACTGAGTAGATGAGGCGCCTTACAGTATGTAGGGATCTCCGACTGATGGTTCGAATCTCTTCTGATTGGCAGTGAATGTTTGTATCGTTTATCAAATTAACCTAAAAGTGATCCCAACGCTAATGTTTTCTACTGTCGTTGTTGTTATAGTTTTGGTGTGGACTCCACCACCCACTTCAGTTAAAACTATTTTTTTTTTTTTTTAAATATTAATAATTTTTGTTAAAGTTTTTACTCTTGGTGTGAGCGCTCCTTTACTTTTACACTGTCCATACCTCAGATTTGATACTGCACATACATGTGTACATGCAGCCCCATCTAAACTGATCTGTACTCTAAATAAATAGAAATATGCACCGTATTGTTATCTTAGACTTGTTATATTTGCACTTTTCCCACTTTGTATTGTAACTGCACTGCAAATTTCCTCAGGATAAAGTTTTATCTTATCTTACGTTACACGTCAAAGGAGTTGTTTATAGAGTATTATCACACAGTAATCACTTGACTGCAGTTTTCCTCAGCTCCACGGAGCTTTGTAAAGTTTTTCATTTGTTTTTGTTTTTTGGGCCTTAACTGTTTTGGTTCTCTCTCCCTGCTCTCGTAGCCCAGTTTCAGCCACAGCAGTCAGCTGTTTTCAGTGAAAAGACTCTAAAAACTGACTGTAAGCCACCTGCCCAGCTCTTAATAGCAAACAGATACAGTTAGTGACTAGCTGGTGAACATAGTGGAGTGTTTAGCAGCCAGATATTTCCCTCAGGAGTTGAAAACAAAAACAAGAGTGAATACTAGACTTACATCTGTCAGGTGGTGATGACTTTGAATACATTGCTCCACATGTGCTGGATGTGTAAATAGGCAACTGTTAAACAACTTCATCAAGTGATAATATGTCAGTGTTGTATTGTCAGTTTGATGGGCTGCTCCCAGGTGGGCCAAAAATGAATAAATGGATGTTTCCATAGCAGAGCACTTCAGATAATATCAGCAATTAAAGTGTCAAATAAGGAAACATGCATTTTCTTTATTTAATTGGTGGTATGAGTTGCTACTGACATCAGCGCATTTTATTGCACCTCTTCAGCCAGCCAGTGGCATGAGTGGGGTTGTAAAGTCAAATCAAGCATTGTAGATACATTAAAGAGTTTGTCTTTTGTCATGAATGGTTGAAACATTTTATTTAGTATAGACCGAATCACTGCGGCATAGTGCTGACACTTCTGGGTAGTCAACTGCCAATTGATTTGAATTGCAGAGACTTGTTTAGACAGAAACTTGTTTATTTCTGTTACCATTTTCAATCGTAACTGTAATCTTTAGAGATATACAGGGTGCTTTCACACCTGCCCTGTTTGGTTCTGTTCAATCGAACTCAAGTTGGTTTGCCCCCTAAGTGCAGTTCGTTTGGGCAGGTGTGAACACAGCAATCACACTCAGGTGTGCACCAAAACAACCGGACTGAGATCTTCTTGAAGAGGTGGTCTCAGTCCGGTTACAAACGAACTCTGGTGCGGTTCGTTTGTGGTGAGAACATGTTCTGACCTCGATCTGAACCAACTGCAGTCACATGACACATTGTTTGGGTTAAACATGAGCATGTTACAGTCCTGGAGGATTATTAATGTGCACCTCCTCCTGTACTGCCTTAATATGCACATTCAGCACATCCAATGCATCAAAACATTGTTTTCTAGTTGGAGCCGCGCCTCGTTTTCAAAATTGACAAAATTAGTCCCTGATTCAGACCAAAGCAAGACAACTCTAGGTCTGAAAGCACCCTTACAGTTTCTGAGTTGTTCATAGGAGAACCAGGAGCGCTAAAATGCTAACTCATTTCAGAATATATGTTGAGCGAAAATTTACTTTTTGCATGGTGCTTTTTTATTTCAGTCTCTCAAGGTGTTGTTGAAGTTAAAGAATCTTTCATTATGCTCTTCTGCACATGGCTAAATGAGTAACTAACACAGTGCAACTGCTAAATGTTTTCCATGAGTACTTGCTTTGACCTATTTCATCAGCTTGTATTCATATATCCACATAACATGACAAGAAAAACTGCCTCAGCCAATTTTTCACTCAAGCTCTCACTCGCACAGCACCCAAAAAGAATCAGGAATGATGCATATCTGTTTATTTATTATTAAGGCAATCTTGGATAACCATTTGGCAGCAATCACCCAAAAAATTCCAGAGGTGTTTCCATGCCTAAGCAGCACTCGCTCCTGGCAGAACAGACAAACACTGACAGCCATTCAGACAGGCTTGGAAATGGTGAGCAAACAGCACTTCTCCTAAACACCTTGTTTATGCTGCTACTACCCACAGAGTTCAGCCATAACGTGACAACATGAAAAGAAAGCACAAGTGACAACCACCACCCCTGCCTGTCACACTTGTATCATTTTTTCCCCTTGCCTCAGCCATGGGGAAAAACAGCCAGCTAATGCCGCGGTTTGACAAGCAGGAGGCTTGTGTTTGGCAGAGAGACACAGGGTTATTATTTGCCTTGCAGTTAAGGATGGGGTCAGCGCAGGTTATCAAAACCCAGCTGAGGTTGTTCTGCACAGAAAAGGACAAAGCAGCAGACCATAGTTCCTGAGAAGGAGCTGTAATGGAAGAATTTGAGATGCAATTGATATTGTAAACGCTGTATTGAGTGGGAAAAGTGTCAGTTACAGTATATCAGGAGGTCAGGTCCGGTCAGTGTCTGCAGGGGTTTTGTTTACACACCATAGCTACAAGCATTTATATAAATAGCAACTTAATAAAATCCCTCTTTAAGATTCTCAGCTGTTTTTATCTTTGTAAACATTCTCATTGGAGCTTTGCAAGAATCCGTGAGCTATAAATTATAACCATGGAGATTCTAACAACAATGGAGGCTACTGTTTTATCGCTTGGAAATGACAGTCTGCTAATCAGCAAGTCTGTGCAGGTGCTGCTTGCTGGCTCAGCTACAAAATCAAAACAAAGAGATTAATGAAAGAATGCTTGACTGTTAACATTCTTGGCAGAACAAGAAACATGCACAGACATTAACATTCCTTGGATGCATCAGGGGAGTCCACTGAGAAATTACATTTATTAGTTACTACTGATAGCACTTTCCTTTGGTTTTGATCATTCTGTTTACACCTGGTACAATTCATATTTGTACTGGAGTTCAGGCTATTGTTGCAGAAGCTTTCAAAAGTTGGTTGATAAAGGTATCCCACAAGGATCAATTATAGGCCCCCTAATATTTACTGTATACATTCATAACATTTATTTTTCAGCTGAACATTTCAGTGTCCATTTCTATGCCGATGATACCATCTTGTATGTCGTAAAAGACGTGGCAGGTTGCGTCTGAGGTTGCTAGGCAACCTTAACAAGCATCATATAGCCTATTTATCTGATATCCTGAGTGCAGAGCTGGTCTTCTTCCAGATGCTGTTAGTAAGTGTGTAGGCCTATCGTCTGTGGGACAGATGTAAAGCTCTGGGTAGTCCTGCACTAACATGATCAACTTTTCCGTATTTATCAGACTGAATATTTACAGAAGAAGGGAGATATCTGTCAGCTGTGATTGGTTTGTAACGTGACTCCTGTCTGACTGCTGAGCATGGCCACTTCCTGTGTCTGTCCTTTCAAATTAAATTCCCACCTGGTCCAGTCATATAGGTTTTGATTTATTTCAACAAGGCGCAGCTCCTGATAGAGTTTCACATTTGTTTGTTTTTTCTGCGACTAAGAGACCAATGAAATCTTGCTGACTAATGACCTTTCTGGTCAAGTAACTTTTGGTCGACTATTGGGGGGCAGCCCTACTAAATTGTGTTGTTGTGTTGTCGTATGTACACAGTTTATATAACACTTAAATACATTACAGGGTGCATTTACTTGTAGCTCAGTGTAATTCTGTTTTTTCAGCCACGACCATCAGACCTATCATTCGCTGTGTTGTTTGGTCGGCCAGTCCACAACTTTTCCCGCCCGCAGCCACAGTTTTAACCATATGAGGCCGAAATTTGGCATGGAGGTCAAGTGGGTGTGTGTGTATGCGTTCATGCCAGTTGGCTAAAATGGGTTGTAGTAATGGGAATGGCTTATCACAAAAAGGCGCATAACTTCCAGATGGATTCATGGATTTGCACAAGATTTTGTGGAAAGATTGGTCACGAGCCAAAGGACAGCCGATTAACTGTTCATGCCAACTGGCAAAAATGGCAACGGCATGGCAACGGCATGTATGTGGTCGCAGCTACTGCGAATTTGAGCTTGTATTTAATTAACAGTATATAATGTCATCATTTGTATGTGCGGTCTTGGTCAGCATTGGGTTATACTGAATGTACATCTATATAACAGATTTAAGACATCTTATTGTGCTGCCAACAAAAGCTGTGGTCTAATCGCTCTTTGCAGTGGAATAAAGGATCTCATTGGCCTTTTACCTCATCTCTCCTGTCTCTCTCTCTCTCTGTCTCTCTCTGCCGTTGTCTATCCGAGGCTGCCTCTAATCAGCAGGCCTTGAGCTCTCAGAAAGGTCACTGTCCCTTTGATGGTGTTTTGATTCATCCCTTCCTCTTTTCTCCCCTCCCACCCTTCCCGTTCACCCCCCTTTCTGTCACAGGGAAGCTGGAGAGTCACTACCACCAGGGTGCCAAGAAGGGGCTGGTCCCGTCAGCTGCAGAGTGATGTTAGGAGGAGACGCTGAGGAGGAAAAACAGGCTAATCTCACGGGAACATGGCACACAATGTTTTCCAAAAAACAGCTTCGCCCTCCACTGGGTTGTCCTGACATTTTATCAGGAGTTATCGACGCTGGCATATTACCAGTATCAGCTCTGTCCTTGTTTATAATCAGTTGCATTTGCATTTCACATCAGGAACACTGATTAAATGTATGCAGTACATGCACATATAATTAACATTTTGACAAATTTCTACATTCAGCTTTGTTTCTATTTGATTGTTTGAGGAAATAAAAAACAGATCATTAAGTTTCATTTTGTGCTTCTCGTTTTTCCAATTAAAATTTGATCTGTCAAAATGAAAAAAGCCTTGTATGTTATTAAATACGCATGGCATCTATTAGAAAATGTTCTGCTGTCGTGCTGGTTTCTCGGAGCACAAGAGATAAACTAGATTTTGCTTAATTTTGTTTTAATTTGGTTTTAATTTGCTCATGAGACAAAAATATTTCAGCTCCAGAGAAACGCTGTCCCTCTCTCCTTCTCACCAGAGGCAGGCCTGTCGTCACCCTTTTCACACCTCAAGCCACATTTAAAACAACAATAGCGCCACGTTAAAAAACAAAGCCCTCTCATTCATTTCAATGAGACCATTTCATTGCAGCAGCAGGGGGGGGGTGACGCAGAGGACTCCAGCACAAACAATGCAGGGTTGTCAAGCAAAAATGTTGATCCTGGCTCATCAGTGTAATCCAACGTCACCCGGCAACACACTGTTTAGACTAATCAAATACATGCATGTGCACATTCCATACCCTGTAGTGTGTAAAGTTAAGCATTGTGCTAATTCTCTTGTTTAGCAGGAGGAGAAAATTATTGCTGGCATGCTAACTTTTCAGAGTAGTAAATTCCTGCCTCAAAGGAGTTTAAACCACCGTCTAATGAGCCCTCAGACTCGTGGAGTTATTATTCCACCTGGACTTCTAGGGTGGCGTTTCATCTACCCTCCTGTACCTGCAGCCTCACGCCCACACTGAGGAAAGTCTTAGGTTCTTTGGATGTGAACGGTTTTCTTCCTTTGAATCTCTTGTGCATGTCATTTGAATCCAGCTCTGGACTGACAGACTCTGCCACTGACAAGACAAAGATAGTTAGAAGCTATAGCCGAACTATAGGCTACAGATCACAGTGTAAAATTGAGCCACCACATCACTGCTGATCGCCACACAAGACAATGAATATAAAGGGGAACTTTGCTGATATTGAACCAGCTGTGTGGCATCACAGTGTGCGCAGATGAACGGTGTTTGGCTTCGCCTCTGTGCTGCTGCCAGCACTCAGACCTCAGCGCCAGGATAGCAAGGGGTCTCCGGGGGAAGTCAAACAACGTTCATCTGCACACACTGCGATGACACACAGCTGGTTGAATGTCAGCGAAGTTTCCCTGCTTCCCTTCACTGGTTCCTGTACAGCAGGGTCGGTCTTTGTTTCCCTATTATAATCATTAAAAAGCAAAAGCAGCGTGTGTATGCATTCAGTAGGCTATATCTTCAGTAGCTACCCAGAAAGCAAAAAGCCATTGAATCAACATTGAGATATTGTCATGGCTTAAGATTGAATCAACATTGATGTCAGACGTTGAAAATAACATTGAAAGTGCTCGTTATGATCAACATTGAAATAACGTTGAATTTTCAATCAGTCTCAACATTGAATCAATATTGATTCAACCACGTTATGTTCAACATTGAAACAATGTAGAATTGTCAATCAATCCTGACATTGAATCAATATTGATTCATCTATATATGTATTGAAATTACATTGATTCTACATTGAAACAATGTTATTATTAAAGGACCATTTCAGCACTTTTCAACCTTCGTCTGTATGTTTTTAATATTTTTTTAATATGCCTTTATACCAGGACCCCATTTTACAGGGACATTTTTGGGGGGACCCCACACTTGATTATAATTATGTCATTATATTTGTGACCCCACCACCATCATCACTACCAGAAATGTTTAACCTCTCAGCCAGTCAGTACAAATGTTCAACANAAATAAAAGAAAGTTGCAGTGTTCCATTCCAAAGTGACTTAAATGTCCAGTGTGTAGTTTTTAGTGTACTAGATTTTCACTCGGCCTTAAGAATGGATGCATCTCCCTCACCATGGAATGAGCCAGTTAACCCTACACTTTTCAAGGTTTGATTTTGGTTTTGGAACAGGGAAGAAACGTATATCTTTTTCCAACCTCTGCAGGTAACGAGTATCATTAATACACGACGTGCCCCAGGCCCAACATTTAGCTCCAAATCCACAAAACCAGCCTGAAAATGAAGGAAATCTGAAACGCCTGCATTAGAGTCAATGGAGTACAGCTGTGTTGTTGTCAGCCCAATGCTACATTATGATTGGCCAGTCTGCAACCAGGGGCAGGATTTAGCGCAGGGTCAATGTCATTTCATTGCGCAATCTTGTATAATGAAAATAATAAATCCTTGAAACGGGTTTAATATGATGAAAATCTTGTTGCCATGTTGTGGGCAAAACTTTATTTCTCTGTAAATATTATTAGTGGCAACTTTCTGCCCTCTTCACTATTAATCCCACTTATTAATCACAAAGATGCTTCGACATGATCGTACATCACAAGTGTTGTATTAAATTACTGTATTAAGATCAGAAATCCTGCAGGATTACGCCAAATATTTTGCACTACTGAATCATCAGTATAAAAGCACTTTAGCGCTCACTCTTCAGTGCTGTTAAAACACAAACAATCAGACTTTAACAAAACTACACTCAAGTATTGAATGAGATATTAACTCATGAATAGTAGTTAGGAATTACTCATAAGACATGAGTTAAGCCTGTGTTTAAAAAGGGTTATCAGATCCATGGCAGGCATGTTCGTCATGCCAGCATCCTCACTTCCTTTAAAAACAAAGGAAGATGCCAAATCTTGAGTAAGATGTCAGTCTCTGCAGGAACACGCTCAGACTGCGACCTCTGAAAGCATTTATTTAGACTTCTTTAAGGTCTTGTGTGCTTATATTTAAGTACACACAGACTCCCAACGTCTTTATTATGAAGTCTTTCCTGTGGCTCCAGTGCTGTTGTGACAGGCTCTGATTGATATTCAGCTGCTGTAATGTAATTTTGTATTTCAACATTTTACCTGGTCTTGCGTTGCCGTGTGTTTATTTCCTTCCAAATGTGTTGAGTGGCTCTTTGACTAAGCTGTTTCTTGCCTGAGGGCGTATTTCACCACGGTTTGAAAAGCATAGCATGAATCACCAGCACACACACCCATCCCGAGCTGTTATGTTTTTGCCTGTGCCTGGCATTGTAATTCGCTGTTGATTAGCTTAGATTTACTCTTGTTTGAGTTGCAGATTAGCTACAACTCTCTGCTCCACTCCATTCAGCATGAGAACACATAATTGCACCAGCCCTCCCAGTAATCTCCCACCCAGAGAATGTAAGAGGTCTCCTTTGTGAAGTTTGTCCATAGAAGGTGGGTTTCTCTTCAGAGAGGCTGCTTAAGAATTTACTAAATTCAGCCCTCAGTGAATCAACGATGACAGCTACTTGCCCTGTGGGTGGCCTCTTCCTCTGTCTTCCACATCAGGGGCATTTCTCCGGATGAGAACAGACATCCCAAGTTCACATAAACACGGGCTCTGTGCCGTCATGCTGAACAATTAAGCACATGCAGTTTTTACTAAGCCTCTTTAGATAGACCGCAGGATCATGTGCTGTTGGTTTTTCATGCACAAAAGATGTGATGTACTTGTGTGGAATAAAATGCTGAAGGTGATCCATTTCAATATGGAAACAGTCATCTTGTCTGGGCTGCAATTCATATAAAAGTAATACCTCTCCTTAATTGTTTATGACCCAGAAGTGTGTGGTGATGTATTTATCTACAGAGACCCTGCCTCTGCCTGGAGGTTCTTATTTTCTTCTTTTTTCTACCACAATTAGAGTGTCCTGGTTTTTAAATGTGGATATAATCCTTAAAAATAGGTGACAGACTGCTTTCCCATTGCTAATAAACGCAGATGACGACATCTGTTTGTTATTTTTCTGATGCGTCTCATTCAAACTCAGGGATGGGCCAGAAAACAGGTTAGCAAACAACAGAAAGAAGCATGGAAGCCAGTGAGAATGTTATGGCAGTGACTTCTTTTTTGAACAATGTTTGAGTGCTGCTAGGATGGATCCAAAATCCATATGCTGGCGTTAGTGGGTTTATTGTCCAGTGGGAAGGGTTTTTGGGTTGTTGTTTTTTTGCAAGATTTGGGACGTTCTTGGCCACAGAGTTGAAGTTAGGTCGGTTGGTGGACTGTAAGCAGCACGTATCCAAGAGGAAGCTCTGAATATCGTGAAGACGGTGCCAAAAAAAGGCAACTGTCATGAGGCAAAATGCCATGAAGACAAAGCTTGTTCCAAACAGGAAATATTGGATTGGCTTTCACTTTTGCTGATGATACTGTTTACGAACAGTCACCAACAATCACTGCTTGGTGTATTTAAATATGAAACTACAGCCAGGAGCCAGTTAGACTTGCTTAGCATAAAGACTGGAAATGGGGAAACAGCTTGCCTGTGTCTGTCCAAAGATAACAAAATCCATCTACCAGCACCTCTAAAGCTCATCAAATACCGATGCTCTGTCACATTCCTTGGTATCTCGTAGCGACAAACGAGGGCAACCTTTAGTGTATTTATGTGAACACAGCTGATACACATTAACACATGGGTAATGTTATGAAACGGTCGTGGTTAGGTTTAGGTAACAGACCTACTTGGTTAGGTTAAAAAAAGATCATGTGTTGGCTTAAAATAAGATTGTTACGTAACAAAACATGAGGTAAAAATGTCTCGAGTGATGTATGACGAGCGTATGACGACTACGTGAATTGCGTAATGTTACAATTAAAACATTGACTTTTGGTTTCGCGTAGGATGCAGCACATAAGTGACGAAACCTTACGTTGAAACAATATTGACTTTTGCTAAGTGCTATATCGTAGGCAACTGGACTTGCTTGAGTTTCTTGAACACGTTTTACCTCTCATCCAAGAGGCTTCCTCAGTTCAACTGAAGACGTTCAAGAACTGAGGAAGCCTCTCGGATGAGAGGTAAAACGTCTTCAAGACACTCAAGAAAGTCCAGTTGCCTACAATATAGCACTTAGGATTACCGTGACCTGGATGACTGAAGATCTTCACCGTATTGTAGAAAACAGGTGTCGCACACTCTGGCTCCATATGCATCTCCTTTATTTTGATGATGTTTCGGCTTTGGGCCTTCTTCAAGATCAGCAATCGAGAATCTTCACCAACATTGACTTTTGGTTTCACATGGGACATGAACATCCTGGATGAAAGTCCAGTTTTCTTTAACCTATGGATTTCTGCTGTAAACCATGCCAGCTTGCTTTCAATGGTGTTTTTGTGCTTGATCACTGAGGCTTCTTCTGCCATATCACAAACCATCCACCCTGCTGTTAATGACGCTGGCGGAGAGGGCAGAGTGGATGAAGGAATGTATCAAGCTGGGCATCATCTAATTTTGAGCACCAGTAAGAACTCCAGCTAAAATCCCCGTCCCTGTCCAACTTTCATCCAGTTAGCCAAGGTTTTAAATTAAATTAGACATAAAAAAGGTTATGTATTTATTCATCATTTGGGCTGAAAAAGATGCCCAGCTGAATCTCCTGAATGAAATTAAATGCAATTGACTCCAGTCCAGCACTATGCCCTCCTCACCATCAAGCCAAGTTTCCAGTTGTAGAAGCAGCAGGACCTTTGTGTGCTTGCTGAGAGACTGATTGGACTGAGGGCGCAGGGTCCCATCCCCCCATCCCCACAGGCCTGGAAGAGGAATTAGGCTTTGGAGCACTTTAGAAGAGGTGGCGGCAGGCTGGGGAACAATACAACCTGGGAACAGCTTGTGGCTCATCCATCTCATAATGTGTCACGGAGCGCTGCCTGTCGAGCTGGGGTGGATGTACAAAGGAAATATTTAGAAAGGGATATTGTCAGGAGTGGCTCATTGAATACAATTTGGCAGCAGAATTTGATGCACTGAAATCATCACAATAATCCCTCATCACCTTAACAACATCTCAGGACTTCACACATACAGTACCTGGCCATTTTCACCGAGCCAGCAGGAAGTAATATCAGCACTCTGTGGTACTGTCGGTAAATTAAAGGAATCGTTTTGGGAAACATCGTATCAGGCAGAAAATGTGTTTTATCCAATAGACCTCCCAGGACTGTAAACAGACCATCTGACCTACTAATGGAATAATTTCACATTTTAGGAACTGTGCTTTTTCGCTATCTTGCCGTTAGTTAAGGCCCAGACACACCAAACCGATATCAATGAACTAGTGGTGACAAAGGCCGACTGTTGCATCGCCTCATGTCGCCTGTGTCTCTGACAAAAAGTTGCACATGAAAATGCGCGAAGACTACAACCAACGACCAACTAGCACGTCCATAACTGTCCATGCCAGCAGGTGGCGATAGTCTGTATTTGTCATTCAAAAAGGGAAACCAAACACAGACAGGACGGATTCAAGGTGCTAGTTAGCCAGTTAGCACATTAACAACACAACCCAATGTTGAAAGAACAAAGAATATTTACTGTGCGCTTGTGAACAACAACACAAACAATTACAAACTGTTTCTGCTAAAGAGCTCAGTGGCTAAAAAAATAAGCTTACGTAATATGACAAGGTGGTTTTGATTTCATTCCCTTGATTTTAGTTATTTGTTTACTTTCCTCACTCCCGTTTCTCTTCTCATGTGCTGAGCCAAACTGCCGATCAGTGATTACAACCACAGACGAGCTCCCATGCCAATTCAACACGCTGAATCGGCAGGAAAAAGGCAACAAGAGCCGACTAGTGCCAACAGAGCGGGACACACTAAAAAAGCCAGGGCAACAGATGCTCACCAATGGACCATTGGCCTGGTGTGTAAGGGCCTTAAGGGCCATTGGTGAGTGTTAGTTTTTGCGGTGTGTACCACCCTGTTGGCCATCATCGGTCAATGTCTGCTATTTTTTTTCCAGCCAATTCAGCATGTCTCTCCCCAAACACATTCGAGACTGCACTGACCTCTTCCAGTTCAAATCACTCATCAAAACTCATCTGATCAAACCAGCTTTTGATGTTATGTTTGAATTATGTTGCGCGTATTTTATTGTAGTCTATTTCATGATTTTTTAAACTAATGTAAATTGTCTTTGAGTACCATGAAAGTGCTCTATAAATAAAATGTGTTATTGTTATTATTATTATGTTGAATCAGAATCATTCAGGGGAATGAAATCACTCTGATTGACAGTTCAGCTCAGAGCACGAGAAGAGAAACAGAAGTGAGGAAAGTAAACAAACATCTAAAGTCAAGATGGCGTGAGATCAAAACAAACTTGTTATATTAGCCACTGAGGTGTTAAGCAGAAACCATTAATAATTGTCTGTATTGCTGTTCACTGGCGCACAGTAAATATCCTTTGTTCAGTCAACATCAGGTTGTTTTGTTAATGTGCTAACTGGCTAACTAGCATCATGAATCTGTCCTGTTGGCCTCCTGGTTTCCGTTTTTGAATGACAAATACAGACTAACGCCACCTGCTGGTATGGACAGTTATTTCCTCTCATGCAGGTGCAGAACATACGTGCTAGTTGGCCGTTGGTTGTAGTCTTCGCGCATGTTCATGTGCAACTTTTTGACAGAGACACAGGCGACATAAGGTGATGCAACAGTCGGCCTTCATCACCCCTAGTCCCTTGATGTTGGTTTGGTGTGTCTGGGTCATTAAATGAGAAGATTTATACCACTACATCTAACGCTCAGCAAGAAAGCAAATTAACAGTTTTCTAAAATGTGAGATTATTCCTTTAATAGCTCAAACAGTCTGTTGCATGAAACACATTTCCTGCTCTTGCCTACGACTGCCTGATAGGATGCATTTATGTAGGAAGTGGGCTTTGTAGAGTAGCTAAGTGGAGCAGAATGCCTTTGTGCCGTCTCCAGAGTGTCATGGCTCGTCGCCTTTGGTTAGACCAGAGGTACAAGGTGGGCCCCATCTGAGGAGGGGAAGCACAGGAACTTTTGAAAGCCTTCATCCCTCAAGGCAAGTGAGTAAAACACAGAGAGATATCTGAGATGTGAATGTCTGTATGTGCTCTCTCTTCATAAGAAGCTCAGACCTGTTTGCCCTTGAGGGGAGGGCAAAAGTAAATGTTAATATCTGTTCTATAAATTACCTTTTTCCACAAATGACTGCGATAAAAAAAGGAAGTCTGTGTTGTGCAAATATCAGTAAATCTGCACGGCAACCAAGGCCAATCTGACTTTACAAAAGGCTTCTGGCTCAACGAGAAAATGATTCCTCGAGTCCTCCAAAGGAGAGCAGATGCATAAATCCAATTAAAAATGGATTTCCCATCACAAATGGCTCTCACTCGCTGCCATTTCTAAAGATCCACTGATAAGTGATCAATTTAGTCCGTGACCTTTCGACCTTGCTGAATGAAACGGTACCTGTAACAACACAAATAGAGTCAGGGATATTTAAAATGATGGCAACATCAATTTTCCAAAGAGAATACCAAAGAAACACAGAGTGAAATAACGAGACTGTGTGTTCAGGGTATTATGCCCGTCCACAAAGAGCCCCCCCACCAGGGCGTCTTCGCAGCTTCTCAGAGCTTTTTAACACACATGACGCCACACAGAAGACAGTTCAGATCATAGTCTGTCTTCAAGACTTCTGCTGTCACGAGGGCTAAATCTCTGAACACTGTGATTTGTCAGGCTTTAGTCTCTTGAATATGTAAAACAGTCGCTTCCAGGCTTCTGTTTTATAGGGGCAGGCACTGTAACAGATACATAACATGATTACTCTGGATTAACTATTAGCATATTGCTATATGATAGACAGTAAATACAAACCCGGCTTTGCCACAGGCCTACAAAACGCGTTTTTATTCTCATGACGGTTCAATGTAATAATATAAACAGATATAGATATTTGACGAAATTGAAATTCGGAAAGACGACAAAAGAAAATTGTTAGAAAAATACCTTATTATCTCCATACTGACAATAAATCTGTCTTTTTATATCGGTTACATTCAGAGATATGTTTCCTAAATGCGTCATGACTGTGGTATGAGATCTGTTATTAATCGGGTAAATGCCTAACTATAAGATCGAGTAACAAAAGTCATGACTTTGACATTTGCTCTTTTTTAATAGTCTTTGAATCAACATTTTTTCCGCTTCCTCTGATTTTGCCTTTTTTTATGTCTTATTCAACACACAGAGTCATCGAGGAACCAGATCTGCCTCACAACTCAGCTTTAAAATCATCTCCTCAGCAAAATGCATCCAGCATTACTGTATTGACTTTACTGTTCATTGCTGATTAATTCTTGGCTCTTGGCCGATCTCATGTTCACAAAAAAATGATTTCTCCTGAGCTTAATGCATGCTGTTGTCTGCATGCCTCCCATCCATTAAGCCCTAATGGTGGACGACCTTCGCTGGTGTTTGCATGGCTATAACCAGATGATCAAACCACAGGGGAAAGAAACAAACACAAGACTCCTCTCCATCTAAATGTTCGATAACGAGACCATGGCTGACACTCCCTTATTCACTCATTGCTCCCTATTTAATAGACACTCAATAGTCAGTGTGCATGCCATGGGTTGCTCTTTTCTTTCCATTGTTGAGTTTTACGCACTCAGAATTCAGACACTTAGATAACATGTTGGAGGGTAAATATGGTGCACTATACCATACAGTAAGTAGTAGAAAATTTCACACACAGTCGAAAACCCTATTCACATGGAACTAGTATTGCTTTGGGCCCTCTAATAATTTGTATTGATTGCTATGGTTGTCTGTGATCTTAATGCCATGTCCATAATCCCAAATTACCAACCATATTGTGCCATAAACGGAAGTTATGTGATAATATTAGTCCTTGTGCACATTGGCATCTCTGTGATTTGGGGTTGTATTTAGGTTTCTTGTTCTTCATCATGCATTGTTCTTGCCTCTTGTTTCTAAATCACATGAGGTATTCTTGTTAATACTAGACCCATGCCAATAGAGCTTTAAAGTCTACAGCCAAGCCAACAGTTTTATGTTGCTGTGCTTTGAGCTAAATGCTAACATTAGCATGCTAACATGCTGGTGTTAATCTGGTTTAGTTTTTACCATGTTCACCATCTTAAGTTAGCCCTTTAGCATGCTAACATTTGCTAATTAGTACTGAAGACAAAGTACACCTAAGGCGGATGGGAATGTCTTTAGTTTTGTTGGTATAAAGGTAAACTGGAGTGTTGGACAAATTTAAATTTTGGACCTAATAATGGCACTAAATGAAAAATAAGGCATCACCAAAGTTATTCCAATCTATCCTGAATTGAGCATGAACGTTTGTGGTTCATGTTCTCACGGCAGCATTTACAAGCGGACCAGATCAAATGCCTTGCACGAGAAAGCTGCTCTTGATTGGTCAGAATTTCCATGCGGGAAAAATCCAGGAAGTAAACAAAACCTTGAAGAAGAGTACACTTGCAAGATAAATGTGACACTTTCTAATGTCACAATGGAGGGACAACTACGCAGGCTGATTTTAGCGCTGCTCATCGTGGACTATATTGCTGTCATTGTTCATTTTAGTCAAACCATACAGTTTGAAAACGAGGTGCGGCTCCAACTAGAAAACAATGTTTTGATGCATTGGATGTGCTGAATGTGCATATTAAGGCAGTACAGGAGGAGGTGCACATTAATAATCCTCCAGGACTGTAACATGCTCATGTTTAACCCAAACAATGTGTCATGTGACTGCAGTTGGTTCAGATCCAGGTCGGAACACCTTCTCACCACAAATGAACTGCACCAGAGTTCATTTGTAACCGTACTGAGACCACCTCTTCAAGAAGGTCTTGGTCCGGTTGTTGTGGTGCACACCAGAGTGTGATTGCTGTGTTCACACCTGCCCAAACAAACCGCACTCAGGGGGCAAACAAACCTGAGTTCGACTGAACTGAACCAAACAGGGCGGGTGTGAAAGCGCCCTTATTCCCCCCTTTGCTCACTCTGTGAACGGGAGGCGAATTGTTGCCAGTGATAATTTCGTTCATATGTGTCCATATCCTTCGGCTTTGTGCCATTTTGAATCATTGAAATCTATTAATAATGCCACAGCACTGTATCCTATTATGCTGTTTTGTCATTGTAATTGTAATGATGTTATCTAGTTGTGGGACCAATTTATTCTTCTGTATCTTTGTTACGGCCATTTATGAACGTGCTCTTGCGCTGCCAGTTGTCACAGATCTGTAATTTAAACATGTGCTAAGGAGCAAGTCTCTTTCAGGAGGGTTTCAAGGCTTTACAGTTTCTTTTATAGAGTAATGGAAAGATGATCAGACGCATCAAGCCAGCCCCTCTGTGATTCCACATGGCTGGCTGATTAGCCCTTTTTTCACTGATGGAAAACACATGGCGTCCACACAGCTTGTTCATTTCAGGTTTTTTTAGTTTGTGTGACGCTCAGCAGCAGCAGCGAGAGCACTTTGGTTTTTTGGAGCTTCAGCCTTGAAGGGCAGTCATCATCAGAAATCCGTCCCCCCTCCAGTCCCCACTTGCCACTGACTGTTATTTAGCTTTCCAATGGAGGTTGGCTGTTCCCTTGGGAAGGCATGAGTGTGCCTGCCAGCAGGAATGCATTGGAGGAAGATGGAGGATGGATGGAGGATGGTGAGTAGCTGCTGCTGCTGCTGCTTTTCCCCCTCTGTGTGAAAATGAGTCCATTAATTCAGCCCCCCTCCCCTGCCCCCCCCCCAAGCCCTCCCTGTGCCTGTTGTCTCTGTTTGTTAGTGAGATGATTCCTTCTGTCATGTCAAAGGCAACATTATCATATTCTTGTTGCCTGGGAAACCAGCGCTGAGAGAGACAACGACTTAAAGCCTTCATGGTGTTTGAAGCTGGTAAACATGAAAGGTTATCCGTGGAGCTGTGAGAGTTAGAATGCTAACATATATGAAAGGGTCTCATTGTTGGAAGCTTTTTTTTTATTTTTTCCAGCTCACTGTTCTCAGAGATATTCCCTCTCCGATGTTTGTTAATAGATTCAGTTCAGTGAAATTGGAACATGGCTCAGAGAGTCGCAAAGGTAACGTGTCCAATCTGCCCTGAAGCATGAAGATCAAGTTGTAACCTCAGCATTGTTTTCTTACTGTGTAATCAGAGTATTAACAGATTTAAAAGTGTTGACAGAAAATCAAGATGCACATTTGATAGTGTTGGAAGAAAGTGAGCCAGCGATTATTTACAGATGATATCAATGACTACCAGAGAGAACAATATTTCCTATAGTGTGTTTATAATTACACTCACTCTCCAAACCAAATGCAATAAGTCTTTATAACAGACCCTTTTATAGTCAACATCAAAATGATGTCAGTTTGTTGGCTGGAGGCAAAACATGACTCCACCACAGGGCTGTAGGCTACATAGGAGTCTTAAAATGTCATCTTGTCATGTTATTGGGTGCTAGAAGAGGAGTCATGGCTCAAAACTTAAATTCTATCACCAGCCGCCACTGCCCGTCAACAAAACAAATGGTAATGGTTAAATGAGATAAGACCAAAGGACTGGGTGGAGGCGATCATCAAATATCAGGTTAGGGAAAAAGTATTTCCTGTTGTAGGGATGAATAACGTTATGTGTATTAAGGGTTATCATGTCCACCTCATCAGAAACTGGGGAGGTATT
Organism: Epinephelus moara; assembly: GCF_006386435.1. Taxonomy (NCBI): domain Eukaryota; kingdom Metazoa; phylum Chordata; class Actinopteri; order Perciformes; family Serranidae; genus Epinephelus; species Epinephelus moara. Next base: position 38,723,982 of record NC_065506.1, read on the forward strand.
AAGAGGAATATTGGATTTCTCTGTAACGCTAACTTTTTAGCACATTAGCTAACGTTAGCTTTGATAGCAAAACAAACTGGAGGAAACCGTTCAAGTGTCGTCATCCTTTGTAAGATTGGCACAGCAATCAACCACAAAGCTTCCTGTGACATCATCCATCCACTGAGTGAGAGCATACAGGTCGGCCAATCTGGTCCCGTTGGCTAGTCTTTACTTATTCAAGTAACATTGCCGGCGGTCCCAGAGAGTGAGTGACCTGACATGGTGCGTTTGTAAATTCAGTCAGACGCTCTACATTAAAATGAGAGCCCTTGGTCGAAGAAATGGAGCGTAATTAACAAAGGTTAAGGTAATGACACAGTGCGGTGCTCTGAGTAACCGAACTGTACATTCCGACAGCGTTACAAATTTACGAACAGTCCAGTTGCGCTCTGACACACTGAATGAGTATTTCTGAATGCACCACTTGTATCATCTTCCTCCATTGTCTAAAACAAGCCAACAGAACTTGTTAGCTAGTGCTAGCTAATGGTTGTGGAGAATTGTTTTGCCTGAAGCTAAGCCCCGCCCACCAGAAAACATCGCATTGTTTACTAACAGTAAAGGGGTCTATAGGCTGCTTTAACGTTACCACTTTCTAATTACATAATTTATTTGAGGTTTCTAAGCTGTAGATAGCAGCTTTATTGATGATTAATATATCATCTATTTTGTTTAGTTATAAGCAATTAATATGAACAAATATTGGGTTGCCAGGTTGTGACGGATTCCTTTGGCTGGTGTTCGTTGTCCTCCAACATTACACCTCCTTTATCTTTTCAGATAAGCTCTTCAGTTCATGCTGTGTAAAATGGATCTCAATCTCATTACTTCTTCCATTACTGATGTCAGTAAAATCCTGGCTGTGGCTCTGTCCCCGACCACCAGCTAACTGGCTGTAACTCAACACAGCAATGTGCCAGTTGTGCAGCTGTGGAATGTAAATAAGTGTATTTACTCAAGTACTGAAATGTTGTACATTTCTGACATACTTGTACTTTCTACTCCTCTAGCCTATACTTTAAAGGACAAATAAAGTACCATTTATGACACTAATAGTTACTTTTTACTTAAATGATCTGCTTATCTGATGCAGTATATCTGAAATTGGCTCCACACCGACAAAACTACAACATTAAAATGCTCTTACATGTATTTGTTAGTGATAAACACAAAATAACAGACAGAAGCTATAATATTCTATAACGGCTTAAACTTACAGCCCATGGGCCAAATTTGACCCGAGAAGTTCCCAAATCCTAGAAACACCCACCTGTCCTGGGCTACTATGACTGGATTTGCCATTTGGCAAAAATTAATGAGGACCATAGACTGTGTAAAATAAGGTCAGGACAGCAAACCTCAAAAGGCTGAAAACAGGCAATTTGTTTATTATTTATAGCCTGCTGATAGATATTATTAATGTTTGGTTATTGGCCTCCTGTGCAAAGCAAGGTGAGTATTTCTAGCTGAATGCAACTCTTTGAAAAGAGCCTCTTTTGAAAGTCTACTTCGAGCAGGCTTTGTGTTGCTGATAAATTTACTTCTGTGCATTTTTCTTAAGTAACATTTTGAATTTGAGTTATCTCACTCTCTTGGAAAAAGACTGGTAAACCAAATTCTATTAATTGGATTAAAGAATTATCCATAACTCAACCTCTGGAAAAGAATACAAACAAAAAGTATAGAAATAAGTTACTATTTTTTATTATTGTTGTTTGCATTTTGTTAAATCTTATGAGGTATTTGAAAATTAATTAAGATAATGCTGGAAAAAAATCACCAAAATTGCACCATTTATCACAGCCAGAAACTGTAAAAAATAGAAATTATCATTGAATTTTTTCACATTTCTGTCGTTCCTTGGACACATAATGTTTGACAGACACATCTGTCAGAAAAACAGAATCAAATCTGATCTTAAAATAGTGATATTTCATCGAAATTACTTTATTGTCAGTCTCATTTGGCCAAAAATAAACCTTTTGCGCTGGCTTACCATTTTCTTTTTATTTTAATGCACATTTCATTATTTCTTTATTTTATTTATTGCTTTATATTTGCACACTTTTATTTCATACTCTTATTCTTACGTTTTATAATTCTCTATTCTTTACATCAGTGCAGCTGTAACGAATCATAATTTCCCCTTGAGGAGTGTTTCTGATTCTGATGCACAACAAGACTGTAAAAACCCAGGCTTTTTTTTTCATTTATGTTGGAGACAGGGTCATGCAAGTCACTTGGAGAAGCTCATGGAAAAATATTTGTATCTTTGGGGAAGGTCAAAAAACTGAAGTCACGCCCCTGCCTCCTGTGATAGGTAAAGAACAGTCCCTAATGGAGTATTTTTTTCCCCCAACAGTATCTTTATTGATTTTAACAACAGTAAACAAAGACCTACACATACACACATCCGGTATGTGTACATTTACATCCACAGACGTGTAAAAGAAAAAGACAATAAAAAATAAGGAAGAAAATAAGTAAATAAAAAGGAAGAAAATATGTAAATAAATAGGAAGTGAATAAATAAATAAAAAAGGAAGAAAATAAGTAAATAAAAATAAGGAAGAAAATGAGATCACAAATTACAGGTTGAGGATCTGGTTAAAGTACATGCTTTAATGTTCAAATTTGAGGACCTTTGACAGATTTGGACATTGCAGAGGGTCACTTATAGTATACAACCCAACATGTGGGTTAAGTCTGTCCTCTCTAGATAACACATGAAGGGACCCCAGATGTTCTGAAAGAGTGATTGATTACCTCTGATAGTGTATGTAATTTTTTTCCAAGGGCAGAGATGTTGATAGTTCAGAAACCCATCTACCTAGACTCGGCTTACTGACTCCTTCCATGAAGGAGCATTAACTCTTTAAGCCAGCAACAGGCGCATAATGGAGCATGTGTAGGATATATGTACTTTAAGTTATGTGGAGGATCTGAGTCAGGTTGGCTCAGCTGGGGTCTATAACTCTGTAAACAAACACATGTAAATCACAGTCCACTCAGAGTGCTGATCCAGTTCCGTGTCTTAAACCCGGTGCTCCGTGGAGTGTGACAGTTCAATCCGACCGGAGCACCTCCTCCTGGGTTTCCTCCCCGCTCCCTCCCGCTGCTGCTGGTTGGCTACATTGTATCAGTTCCCACACGAAGAACCACCGCGGCACTCATCCAGAAACGGTGAATACGGGGGGAATTAACCTGGATGGGAAGCTCTCCGCTGTGGGATTAATCGCCAGAAGGTCGCGGGAGAGGACTGGACTTGTGTCGGGCTCGAGGCGGCGCCGATAAAATGCCCTCAGGACTCGGGGTGTTTTCGATGAGGACGGTATCTCGAAGTGTGATGGCAGAAGTCCAGTGAATCGCTGGCCTCCCCTCCTCTCTTGTGTTGGATGTCTTGGGGAGTGCGCTGCCACTGGTTTCTGGTGCTCCAGTCTTCCTCAGAGCTCTTATCCTGATTCACACTCTTGATTTGTTGTTTTTATGGAGTGCACACCACCATGGACGGACCAGGGTTTGGAATAGGAGTGGCTAGCTAAGTCGGTAAGTTACTACATGTCTCTCTTCTATCTCTTTGCCCCTCTCTTATTGTTGACTACGACTCGTTAGCCATTTAACGTTAGCCTTGCGTGCAAAGCGAGCTGGCTAGCTTCTCCACCGTATAGCCAACACAGCATGCAGCAGCAGGCGAGCTAGCCAAGCCTGACTGCACTCTGAGCTCATTGTTTCACTCTGCCAGCTAGCGTACTAGTCACATTAGCTCATTACACCGAGCTAACTTAGCCCTGCTAGCTTCTGGAAGTTCAACCAACGTGTAAACATGGAAAACGAGTACTCAAGTAACGTTAAAGCACCTAAATGCTAACTATTACTGTGGGTGCATGGGGAGTAACGGTCAGCGCGTGGAGAGTAACGTCCATTACTCGTCACAAAAACACTTGCCTTCATTTCTAATTGCCATTTAAAGTTAAATATTAGACAGTAAATGTGTTGGACAAAGTTAAAGCTGCAGATTCCACCAGTGTTTGGTGTCTAGTGTTTCCCAAGTTGGGCACCGGGGACCCCAGGGCACCCATTAGAGGGTCACCCCCATGTTCCCAGGGTGCTATGTCTCTTCATATAACCCAACATTGTAAAAGATTGGTTTTGGATAGCTTTGCATTTTAAATTGCAAAATAACCAAAGGCTATGGAGGTTTAAAATGCAGTTTGAATTGTAAATATCCGTCCAGCCACTTTGGAGGTATCAGTGTCTAAAGTCAGGAAAACTGACTTGCATTGGATACAAGTTAAAGCAGGGGTGTCAAACATACGGCCCGGGGGCCAGAACCAGGCCGCCAAAGGGTCCAGTCTAGCCCACTGGATGATTTTACACCTTATGTTGATGCACAGAGGTTTTAAGAGCAGTTAAAACCAGTGAGTCGATACCTCCTGTGAAATACTGCCTCAGAGGCTTTTCCACTTCGACTGGAATACAGTTCTCTGAAATAACAATGAATACTCTTGATATAATCTAACATTGTAAAACACTGGTTTGGGATATCTTTGCATTTCAAATTGCAGAATAACCAAGGGCTATGGATGTGTAAAATACAGTTTGAATGGTAAATATCCGTCCAGCCACTGTGGAGATATCAGTGTCTAAAGTCAAGAAAACTGAATTGCATTGCATTTAAGTTAAGGCAGGGGTGACAAACATACGGCCCGGGGGCCAGAACCGGCCGCCAAAGGGTCCAATCTGGGCCACTGGATGGGCTTGCACGGTGTAAGAGGTTTCAGTGAGTAGATATTTCATGTAAAATACTTTTCACTCCGATTGGAACACAGCTCTCTGAAATAACACTGAAAACTTTCTGTGGTCGTATTTAAAAATATTGAATTTTGTGCAAAATATTATCAACCAGCAGCTTCAGTACAAAAGAATCTGGATCAGACTTCTGTCATAAAACAGTATTGGTGGCACCCTGCTGCAAATGCACTGACAATACTTGAAATTGTAAATGGTTTGTCAGGCAGGGGATGACTTAACCTACGTCTTCAACAGCTTCCACTATAATGGAAATTAAAAGTCACGTAATGAAAGTAAGTAGTGGACTGACTGAATGTGGAAAAACTGAGACATACTGGTGAATTTGCACATCATTTTTCATAGGATAGTTTGGGCTGTTTGTCACTTGTTTTGTAAATGGACAAACGTTTTCTGAAAAGACGTATTTACTGTAAAAAAAAAAAAAGGGAAAAATTTGAAGGGGTTGTTATGAAGTGGGTTCCGGCCCACTTGAGATCAAATTGGTCTGTATGTGGCCAATGAAGTAAAATGAGTTTGACACCCCTGAGGTAAGGGCGTAGGTTTCAACGAGTATAAAATATTGACCCAGGGAAACATACATTGATCATTTTATCAAGGGAGAAACATTGCTGAGAACATCAAACCCTTTGAAAGGTCTCTTTAACTTATCAGAAAGACACTGAGCAGGGGAACACCGATATGTTTCCTCACTGACTAGGGGATTTTATCTCAGGAAAAACAGAAAATGAAACATTTTCACCAACGTGTCACTCTCGAGGTTTCAACACAATGTGAGAATATGTGTGAGACATGACTATTTGAACCTTACGTTTCACTTCCGTTCCTGGTGCCACAGTTTGTTACACTTCTGAAAACATCCAGAACAAAGTCTTCTCCGAGGGGACAAGATCTCATTAAAATGGTGGATTGTGGTCTAATAAATTTTGGGACCCTTCTCTCCCGATTACTCAGATTCTTTTTGTTGGCTGGTGTTACTGGGGCTGTCCCATCTCCCCTGAAGTGAGTCATTCAATTAAAGTACTTTTTTTTGTTTAACTAGACCACTATGGGCTAACCCTGTGGTCTGTGCTGCTCCATGGAGTATGACAGGACCACATGAAAGACCGGCCAAGTAGTCTACAGCCCAGTACTCTGTTAAAGCTTGCAGAATTTCCTAATTTCTCTCAATGGTTAACTACAAAACACTAAGAAGAAGTTTCTTAAACACTGTCGTTAACTACAGGTTGCCTTTGAACGGAGCAGTATTAACCTAAAGTTGAATTAGCCCTATTTGAATTGGCTAAATGACACATTTTTGGAGGACATAAGTGTGAGATGTGGTTTTAATTACAACATACAGTTGTCATTGTTCCCAGTGCACCACTGCCAACTGTTAATCAGTTGTTAACATATGTTATTTGTGCTTCTGTTTTGACTAATGCATCTGCATAGTGCTTACAATGCATCTCTAAAGGTCCTCCATCTGGTGTGACTAAATCAGTGGCTATCTAGTCGAATGCCACATCCACACTAATGCCTGTTTAATTTCAAAACGATGTTACGAAACAAAAACAGTCTCTGTAAACACAAGTATTGTATCAGAAATAATCTCCGTCTATACCAACATGCCTGAATATGCACACGACCATTTATGTACACTGGACATGCCAGTGTAAACGAGAAGCAGATATTAGATTGTTTACTCTGTGGTTAGTTGCTTAATTACAGAAAATACTACGGAAATGGTGAAATGTAAGACCAGAGATTTCTTTGCTTGGACCCACGATGAGGTTGAACTGTTACTGAAAGAAACACACGAGTATAAGGCAATCAAGGTGGCATTAAACAGATTGGGATTTGTTGCAAAGCAAATACGGCAACATAGTTCAGTGGTACCAGGAGCATTATCCATCGCTGAAGAAAGCCATGACAATTGGAAAGAATTACCCACAGAAGAGAGTTGAAATTACAGAAACTAATTGATACTTTGGCTTGGCTCAAAAAAGGGTTTCTGCATCGTGATTTTCAAAAGTCTTCTTTTCCGCCCTCCTAGACTCAAACGCAACCCTGAAATTTTTAAACGAAGACAGGTTCAGCAGCGTTTTCAAATATCTCCATTTAAGGGGTTTCAAAATGCCAAAGTAGTGTGGACGCTAGATTTAAATGTAGCAGTAGTTACGTGTTTAAAATGAAAACGTTTTAGTGTGGGCGCAGCCTAACTGAGTGTTAAGCATTACCTCACAGACACATATCTGAGAGAGGGTCGATAGTGTTTGTAAAACGGCCATCCAATTCTGCATCAAGTGTTAAATGCATAAATTGGCTAACCTAGGCCGATACATCCGTGTTTAGATCACTGCAAATCCACTGGTTATGTACATGTTAACAAAAATTGCCAACATAAATGCCAAACTACCCGCAAATATTGATATCGGTATCTGCCTCAAGAAACCAGTATTGGTTGGGTTATAGCGTGCACTTACCCACACAGGGATAGGCAAATTTTGTCTATAACTGAAGGCGAGAGCCGCCATAAGGTGTGTTGTCAGTGAAATGGTTGGTTTGTTTGTTCATTTCAGTTGCTTGCCAAAATTTTTTATCGCCTATTGTCAATATTTGTCTAGATAATTGCACCAATAACCAAAGCAAGAGAAGGGAAACTTTCAGTATTTGTTATTGAAACATTTTCCTTGAGGGCCTTGAACATTTCCGGCTAATGCTGCAGTTAATTTGAAATATCAGTTTGGCAGCTCTTTTGTCCGGGTGTGGCAATAACTCTGCACTGGGGGCACTGGTGAAGGAATGAATCTTCCTACAGACAATTGTAGTTATAGCTGTAGTGTTAATCCACTTTGCTCTAGTGTGTCATGGAATAAACATGGCTGATTTACGCCATCAGTGTTTTGGATCTTCTTAGTTTACAGTTAGCTAGCAGCAGACTTTTTCATGTGTAATACTTTAGTCTTTGTCACAGAGGTCTGTAGGTAACAGTTTGTTTTGCTTGGAGTGTAGCCTTGGTATGCTGCAGCAGCCACTGTTTGTCTTTGTAGTTGAGAATGATTTTCGGTGTCATACAGGAAGTAATGTCTCACACAGCACCTAAAAAGCGATGAATTAATAGTGTGAGTCACTCACCAATAAAGTGTTTCAGTGTTCGGGACATTTCACCATTGTACGCAGCCAGCCACAGAGGACTATTTCAGTCCAGGGAGCAGTGAAGATCAACTTTACTAGAGCTACTGTAATTTGTCAGCTGTGCCTATAAATGATTCAAGCCTTTCACTTAGCCTGTAAGAGTGTTTGGTCAGTATTGATTCATTACTGACTCTTTTGTATTGATTTTATACATTTTAAGGGTGTTTTACGTTGAGACCTTTTATTACTTATTCTTCTCATGCACTCGTTCATAATGAAATCAATACAAGATATAGTAATATAACACCATCAAGCCCAGAGGATTTCACAATGCCAAGGATTTTTTTGCCCAAAATTGAAATTATGTAGCTGGCAAAATAGTTGTTGGCGCAGTGGTGTTCCTGTTAATAACTGTAGAACTTCTTTAGAACAAACATGTTCATTTGTTCCTTTCTATCTTTTCTTATGAGGAAACTTTGGCTCAGTGTGAGGCAGGGAGCTGGTACCGCTTCCTTTCCAGCTGACTACCTTTTCAAAGGCAGCTCCTCTCCATCTGATTACCCTTTTTTTAGTAGTAATTTGTTCTAATCATTGTAAGGGTGTTAGGAGCCTTGTTGTAGCATGCCAGACACATTTTATACAATCTGACAGCGCCATCAATTGTAAAGTGGAAGGGAAATTTAAGACTCCAAGCCCCACACAATAGCATGACAGTTTATAGTTGTTAGAGATGTGTAAATTTGCCCAGTGCTTGGATGAGAGCCTGAGGTGAACATTAGAGCAATGCCACTTGAGGAAATAACTATTTCCTCATTCACTAGTTTGATTTTTGTAATGGCAGAGCTGCTGGTATGTTTCAGTGGGGGAGCAATGACAACAGCTTTCACACAGACGTGTTTCTGTTGAATAGAAGGAAATATTAAGTTTCAAGGTTCCGCAAAAACAGTGAAAGTTTGTGTATTGTTTTGTGTTTATGTTGACCAGCCGTTCACCTTTTTAAAATCTGCTCCGCATCAGGCTGGGTATCAAAGACACAGTGTGAAGGAATAGAATTTAATAGTGTTTGTTTAGAGGTCCAGGGCATCAGATTAGTCCAGGACAAGGGGATTATGTTGGCTTTGTAAGGCTCCCGTCATCTCATGGCCTCACACCAGCTGATGGCAAAGTAAGAAAGGATTTAGCCCATATCCTTAAAGGTAGCTGGCAATTTGAAAAGGCTTCCAGGCACCTTTTAAAAGCACCTGAATGAAGCCATGCACTTCAGGTGAATGTATACCCACATATGCGCCTATGTTCTTGGTTTTTATTTTGAGAAGAGTGTGCATTCCTTCATATTAAGAATCCATATTAAGCCTCATAATATAGTTAGTGTCATTAAATAGGTTGTGATGCGATGGAGCACCTTTTGAGGTTTAAAACATCCTGCAGCATTTCCCCAAGGTTGAGATTTGTTTGAAGTGGTCGTCCCTAAGTGATGGGGGTTGGGCTTGTTTGAGCATGGATGGGAAGCTCCAACATTCAGCTCTCGAGAGCCTGCAAAAAAACATCATTACATACATGACCTGACTTCCAGATGGTAGTCAGTAATTGTAAATTCAAATCAATGCAATTGCACACAGCAGGCTTTTTTTACTGCATTAAATAGGTAGACATTAAAAGGGAAGAAGTAATATTAAGATTTTTTGGGGGGTAGAGTCTCAGGATTTCACGGTCAAGCTCTTTGTCCCTTATTCTGATGTTAGCCCTTTAGATATCTGTCAATACACAGTAGAGTTGCAACAATAAAATTAGTTTAATCTGCCATCCCAGCTGCCAGAAAAAATGTTGGCATTGTATGTTTCTGCAATCCACGGATATGTTACATTTATAATTTAGGAGAGACATTGAAATCTGATGTTTTAACAGTGCTGTGGTTAACGTGCGGCTAGGTTTAGGCACAAAAAACACTTGGTTACGTTGAGGGAAAGATCCTGTTTTGGCTTAAAATACCCGGTCTTGGGGGGCACAACCTCAGCAAGAAAGGCTGTGATGACTCAGAATAAAACAGCGGCTTTTCATGCAACTATCCTTGAAGGAAAGGCAGCAATGTGTCGGTAAGAAACAGCTACTTTTCATGCCACTATCCTTGAAGGAAAGGCAGCAATGTGTCGGCAAGAAACAGCTGCTTTTCATGCCACTATCCTTGCAAGAAAGGCAGCAATATATCGGTTAAAAAACAGCTGCTTTTTTTGCCACTATCTTGGCAGGAAAGGCAGCAGTGTATTGGTAAAAACAATTGCTTTGCATGCCACTATCTTGGCAGGAAATGCACTGATGTCTCTGTAAAAAACAACTGCTATTCCTGCCACTATCCCTGCTGGAAAAACACTAATGGGTGACTACAAAACACCTATGTTTGGAGCCTAAAAAGCTGCAGGAAATGGCACTGTCTCCTCCACCTCCAAATGACAGCTCATGTACTACGTCACTTTAGAAACGTTGATATATTGTATTCATGGTTTGCAGAAAGTACAAAATAGCTGCCAACGTTTTAATCTGGTAACACTGAATCCACAACTGTTTTGACAATCTGTTAATTGATGTAATTTTTAAGTAAAAAATTCAATGTGAAACTCTCCAATGCTGCTTTTATGTGTCTTAACAGTATGGTAAATGAAATATCTTGGGGCTGTGTTTCACTCGATGGCATCACCTGTAAACTATGTTATATAGGCCAAATGAATAACTGAGAAAATATGCAATGCAGTTTTTTATTTTCCTTCAGCTGCATACAGCACACTCGGCCTAAAGTGGGCTCACATTACAATTTAAGTTCTGTAGATACTTGTTTAAACAGTTGAATAGGTCTGCATTAGAAGAAAGCCTGCATCAAAGCTTTCCTGTAATGGGTTAAGTGTTTTGTATTGTGCTCTGTAGTTTTCTGTGAAAAACCTGTAGTGAGAAGTGTCATCTGGAGCTGCTGTGGGTGGAACATTTGAACAGCGTTTGGATCGTCTCTTCCACAGGAACAAAATGCTGAGGTTCAAATGCAGCTTTCAGCCAACAGCAGTGCTTAGGAGGCACCTGAGAAATATTTAAATGTTGCAGAAACGGTACCAATGGAAACAACAGCTCACTTCACTCACAGACCTGCACCCGCCTCTGTAAACATCATTAATTAAAACGGCTTGTTGCTGTTTTATTTGCTCTTATTCAAACGTTAAAGCGCAGCGAGGCGTTTTTCTGACAGCTCGTGGTTTCCTTGAGATGCACCGGGTCGGAGTAAACAAAGGATCTGAAATGGATCTGCGTTTCTATAGTCAATATTGATCCACCCACCCATCCATCCACCCATCCTGTGAACTGTTGTGTTAGCCTGTGTGAGAACACCACCTCCTTTATTTCCTGGGGCTGCTATTTGTAAAGTTGACCAGATGTGACAGTCGTTATTTGTATTGTTGAGTCGAACATGGATTGAAAAAAATATGCAACTCTGCTTTAGTTTTTATAGCATTGAGTGGATTTCTCACAGGCGAATTGCTAATTACAGCAAAAAAAAAAGCACACATTGAATGCTTGTTGCACAGTTGCTGCTTTGCCAGAGACTGGTGATCCATCTTTTCCTGGGATGCGAGCCCAGGTTACACTCAACTCTCCCCCACACAAGCTATAAAGATATTGTCAGCTTTTGTGGCGCAGCACAGTCTTGAGTGCTACGAAAATGCTGTCTCATTTGCCTTCAGTTTGAAGTATCGCACTCCGTGTTCTTAGAGAGGAAAGCCACGGCAAAATCATGAATCAATACAAGCTGCTTTTGATAGGTTTGATTTTATTTTTGTGTTGTTGCTGTGATAACGAAGCCCCCGTCAAATTGCATTAATGTATTAGACACACAATTGCTTTCAGTACTGTCTTCATTCATCCACTCATAAGCAACATGGCCTCGTTAATCACTCTCGCTTCACTTGTTCCTGACACTGGTGATCTTTTCACTGCAAGTTACACGCGGCAATTTTCCATCCATAAATGACTGATTAATACACCAGTGTACAGGAAATGATATGAGGTTGTGATATTTTAAAGCTGTTCTACACTTGAAAACATAATTTGTTGACAGAAAGCAGAAACTCCAGTGTCCTCCCAGATGTATGTAAGCTTGATTTTAACTGTCTTCTATAAAGATGCATTTTTTGGGTTGAGCTTATTGTCGAGAAAGAAAGTTGCGATGTGTGGGAATTCCTCAGAGCTACATCAATACTTGAGCGTGGCGGCAGTGGGTGGTTCTGAGACACTGTCCCTGTTGCCCTAATCATACTGCAGAACCCACTATCATCTGCAGAATCAAAGGGAAACCGTCGTCTCTCGGATGACACATGCATCACTTGTGATATTGACGAGTAAATGAGAGAACATCCACAAAGGACAAAATTGCTGCAGTCTAAAATGGAAACAGATGATCAAGTGGAACTTCAGCGTGAATGTCAATACTTTCTGAAAAAGTAGGTTTTTTTTTTTTGCTTCCCACAGCTGTCTTAATACGAACAGAGATCTACTATCCTGTTTCAAATCACCGCCTGAGCACACATGGTATCAGAATTGTTATATCCATTTAAGTTTAAAACATTCCCATCAAAGCTGCTTCAGTTTATAGACCACTGAAGTGTTGTAATTTCAGGCTCACAGTGATCATGTCCAGTTATAAAAAATCAACTGAGATTACAGACTTCAGTTGTTTGATTTTTGCAGAAGATATAAACATCACGGGGCGCGTTTATGAGGCAATATGTGTTTTCACTTGTTCAGTAGTGGGAACATCACTTAAGAAACGAGTACTGGATGTTTTTTTTTTTTCAGCTTAACATTTTATAGCGTGACTTAAACTGGTTCACATCTGCGTTATCAGTTCCAAGGAATCCCCATAAAATCTACCAGTTTTGAGCGTAATAGTCAGTGTTGGCGTGCAGTTACAGGCAGTTGTGTGAGTGCCCTCAGGGTCTGACAGTCATGGTTGGCCATTTGCCCTCTGCAACCACACTTGGACCAGTGTCAACCATTTTGTGTAGTCTGGTTGCTGCTCTTGGTAACCAGCACATTGATTCCTCTGTCCTTGGCATGAGATCTTTCACATGGGCAAAAAAGAGTGTTGCTTTTGTGTTTTGTTGGAAATGACAGAATATGTGTAAAGTTCACATTGAATTCAAAATAAGTCAGACTTCAGTGATAAACCCAGGGGACATTTTTTTGACACTGAGGGAGGTAAACCCAACGAAAGAGTTATAAACCAAGGTTGGGCATAAGAGTGTAGTGATACATTGATGTCAATCAACATATCAACTAAACAGTCAAAGATCTAATATAATCAATGCAAAGTAAAAACATTGATAACTGTCGTCATCTTTAAAATATGCCTTTATTTTGAAATTCCCATGGCACTTCTATGTCACCATTTCCATCCAAGAGAACCTCCTTCTTAAACATTCAAACATTAGTAACGTCCCAGCGCCAGGCAGACAATGGTGAGCAGTCAAGAAAATGGCATTGAGGATATTTACTGATAACGCCATATATTGAATGGGAACCCTGAATTGAATTGAAATAAAATCATATGCTGAAAAACCTTGTGACATCAGCAAATGACGCATCGTTGTCCAAAGAACTGATATTATGTCGTATTGTAATGAAACTTGTGATTTACCCTGTGAGTTGGGGAATTGGACAAATATGTTGACTCTGTGCGATTGGCTGAGCACATTGCCTGTTATTATTTTGGGCATATTTTTTTGCCCTGTTTGGTTCAGTTCAATCGAACTCAAGTTCGTTTGCCCTCTAAATGCGGGTCGTTTGGGCAGGTGTGAACACAGCAATCGCACTTGGGTGCGCACCACAACAACCGGACCGAGACCTTCTTGAAGAGGTGGTCTCAGTCTGGTTACAAATGAACTCTGGTGCAGTTCATTTGTGGTGAGAATGTGTTCTGACCTCAATCCGAACCAACTGCAGTCACATGACACATTGTTTGGGTTAAACATGAGCATGTTACAGTCCTGGAGGATTATTAATGTGCACCTCCTCCTGTACTGCCTTAATATGCACATTCAGCACATCCAATGCATCAAAACATTGTTTTCTAGTTGGAGCCGCGCCTCGTTTTCAAACTGTATGGTTTGACTAAAATGAACAATGACAGCAATATAGTCCACGATGAGCAGCGCTAAAATCAACCTGCGTAGTTGTCCCTCCATTGTGACATTAGAAAGTGTCACATTTATCTTGTAAGTACTCTTCTTCAACGTTTGGTTTACTTCCTGGAAATTCTGACCAATCAAGAGCAGCTTTCTCACGCAAGGCATTTGATCTGGTCTGCTTGTAAATGCTGCCATGAGAACATGAACTAACTCTAACAAAATAAGTCCCTGATTCAGACCAAAGCAAGTGAACTCTAGGTCTGAAAGCACCCTTAATAAGACAGTTAAGCTAGTCTTAGTTCAGTTAAAAAAAGCGCTAAGAGAGCCTGTGGAATGTTGTGAACTCAGCGTTCATCTCCCAGTTGAAACTATGGGTCGCACAGGCCTGTATAAATATATAGGCAGTCAGCAGTTGTTGGGCGGACAATTGCCAGTTGGAATATTTTAACATAATGCCCAACCCAGTAGAATATAGGCTTGTAATGATTTGTCGATCAAATCAGACACAAGTTAGGAGCTACAGATCTGATGAGGCTGCAGGAAGTCATCATTATCTGTCCCTGTTCATTTTCCAATTAATCCGACAAGCTGATGGAACCAGATTCCCTTATTTGGGCTGAAAATTACATGTCATCCTCTGAAGGAAAATCAATCGAAAAATCATATTAAACATGTCAATCTCAAGAGAAGAGATCTTAAACAAAGCTCGGGAATGTGATTAGAGAATGGAGTTAATAGAAAACAAGTAAATAATGCACACATGCAGTAATCAACGCTATTCATTTACCCATTATAGAAAAACAACCAGTAATGGCCCTGAACAGATCACAGTGAATCTGCAGGCAGTGTACATTGTTTTGTTCTGGCTTCAGAGCAATGATGCTAACAGCACATGATAAAAAAAGCATTTGCAGTGTGGACATTTGTCTAAACAGTCAGAGAAGCGATCTTGTGGCTTTAACATAAGTGGATTGGACTGTCCCGACTGGTTTGGAAAAATATGGGTGGGTAACGTTTCACTCAACAGCTTAAGGCAGATTTATGCCTCTGTGTTGGGATGTTGTGGTATCTACGTGCGGGGCAACGGGCTACATGGAGACCACAAGAATTGCAATTGGACAGCTTTGTCTGCTTTGTGTTTTCGACAACATTTTTCCATTGCTGGTGGAGTTTGTTGATAGGGAAGACATCATGGAGCAGGTTGAAAAAAAAGTGCTGGATAATCCTCCTTTTCAGTAATGTCAGACAAATGTGTGTTTTGTGATCTTGCAAAGCTGTTTCCACTGAAAGCCTCCTCCTAACCACGATCGGCTCTGCCTATAACAAATGGAGCAAACGAGGGCGAACCCTAATTACTTTGGGTGTAGAATAAAAGCACGACACATGAAAGCACGACACACGATGCCACAACAGTCAACGGGTTAAATCCTACGCTCAACTATAAATCAGTTCCCACGCCGTAGGCATCTAGTGCAGGAGCAGTGAAACAACTCGACAGAGGAGCATAAATTCAGCTTTAGTGTTATTAGTCGTAAAGTGAAATATTGGGATCCTTCAAGCAGTGAATATATCAGACTAAATATGAATATGTAGCTGGAAAAGAGCACTTGTGCCTCTGTGGATGGTTGTCGTGGGTTTAAGATGTACCATACTATTATCTGCCAAAGAAAATAGATTACATGCTGACATAAAAGGGAGAATATGATGTCTGACAGTCTACCTGTTTGCTTTGCATTTTAATTTGGCAGGCACTATAAAAGAAGATTGACGATGTTGGAGTGAAGGGAAGCAGACAGGCATGTAGGCCTAGAGTGCGAGAGGTAGATGGATAACTGACGAGAGAAAGTTGACATTATTTACAATCTGACGAAAAAGGAAGTAAGCCTGCTCTCTTTAGTTTTCACGATGACAAAGCATTTGAACCCTGACCTACCTGACTTGCATTTTTTGGAGGTGGGTGCACATGTGACCTTGTCATTTCCTTTAATGGATGACTCATGGATGGATCATGGTGGCAGCAAATGTGTAAACAAGGCTGTCAGACGTCTGAACATATTCAGACGTACAACAAAGTAGAACACACTGATTGGTCCATCTCTCCCAAGACCCCCACACTGCTGTTTTACAACATGAAAACTATGGTTGTTTACAGCAGCAGTGTCGTTCCAAGACCAGTTTGCTGAGGGATAATGTGAGATGTAAAGCGGGAGAGAACATGGTGAAAAGGTTAAGCAAACATCCAGCTCCAACAGGCAATTATACAGTATCGGAGTTTAAAAAATATGAAGGCATCGTAATACACAAGTGTAGTTTTATCGCCACACTGAGTTTAACTTTCACTATCAGTGAAATATAGCATTCTTCTCCTCCCCTGCCTCACATACATTTTCCAGCGTTCCAAATGCCAGCAGTGATTGAGTGTGTATGTAAGTGTCAGCACTCACTGTCAGATGTTACTGCCTACTTTTTAAGAGCTAGATGTCAGCTGCAAGATGAAGCTGCATCAGGTGAAAGGAAACAGGCCGAGTTAATGTAATATGCAAAAAAAAAAAAAGTAGAAATAAAAATAATTGGTCAGTAATTGATTCTACGTCGTCAAAAACTTGCAGTAATTCCGATCAATCATGAAATGGGTCCAAATTGGTTCTCGCTCCTGACACTCATCAATGTTTGAATGTGACACTTGTGCCTCTCAGGAACAGATCACTGTTGCATTGATTCTGGAAAGCTACCATGTGAGAGTGACAACGCTATTTCAAGCCCCGCTTGTTGACTTGGCCTCTGTTAAGCAGCTGCTGTAAGAGAGAGGCTGGCAGTTATGTGAGGTTAATGGTTGTCCATGCCCTCTCGCTAGTTAGACATTCACATGGCAACACCTCAACTGTCTGGGTACAAACAGTAGTGCAGTATATTAGTCACTCAGCAGTGGCCTGTTGTCTTCTCATTGCCTGGGTCCAGACCTTGGAATACGCCCACCCCACAGAGTTTGAGTTGATAGATTCAGCTGGCATCCTGACATGAAATGGTAGTTTCTCAGTTGAAATAAAAAACAACCAATGAATGCTGCAGGGGTACCAACGATTAGCCAGTCAGCGCCACAAGCGGGAGATGAGTAGTAACAATGGTGGGTGCTATGATAAGATATTCACTGCTATGAAGGCTTTTGTAAATCAACATTTCTTCCTGATATCGCCCAAAATCACAGTTTGTTTTATTTAGCTCCATTTCACTTTTAAAACTGGACAAAAACTATTTTGGCATGTCTATGCATCACTGTGGACTGTGGACACTTCAAGTATGCCACCTTTGGAATCAAAAGTAACCCTTCAGACACGGTACCTAGACCGTAGGTCCGTTGAGTGTTTCCACTGCAAACAGTACTCTTTCAAGTGGGCGATGTTGTTGTCACTCACTGCTCCGTCCAGCACTCATTGTATTTTCTCCTTTATTAGTCTACACCTTGTTTATCGTCCACAGAACGAGGCTGCACGCCAACATTTTCAGAACAAAAAGAACAGACAAATCGAGTCTCTCTGTCCATATTTTAAAATGGCAGGTTTGTGCATTTTGTCCTTCTTAGGCAAGTGCAGGGGTTTAGTGTTGCCGGAGCCCACAGGAATGACACTTGATAAGGATTAGAATATATCACACAACCTGGTCAAAATAATATATTGTTAGATACTTGAAGATCCACTCATCACTACAAGTGTATGCCATATAGAAACTAAAGTAATGGTCAAAGTTGTCACAGAAAATTTAAGGTGTGCTGACAGATTCCCGTCATCAACTCATGCATTGAGTAATATTTCAAGTTAACGTTACACCTTAGAAAGTTGCCGGTAGTCGACCCAGTGAATTATTATTCTTAGACTCCAGCTGCTGCAAGAGGCAACAAAATATCCTTTATTTTATAGTTACAGTTTACTAATAAAACTCTCCACAGTATGAACAGTGGTTACATGAGCCTCAAAACCAGCCACAACTCAGCCCTGAACAGAGTGACCGTCCTCTATTGACCAATCAGACTGCAGTGTTCACAGCTCCACCTTTTAGTACCAGATCTTTTCACAGTGGAAACGGAAAAAAGCGTACCGAACTGTACCGTACCGTACTGCACCGTACCGTACTGCTTGCTGGAAACAGGAAACTGGAAACAGGAACTAAAGATCTAGTGTGAAGGATTTAGTGACATTTAATAGTAAGGTTGCTGATTTAAACCAACTAAAACTTGTCCTGTGTCCCAAGTGTGTTAATGAGCTATGGTGGTTGATGCGAAAAGAGAATGGACCTATCTAGATCCAGTGTTTGGTTTCTCTGTTCTGGACTACTGTAGAAACAGCATGGCAGACTCACATTGTAGACATAGCTGTCTCATTTTAAGTTAACAAAAACACACTGATTCTTAGTTTTAAGTGAATATACAAAAATGAAAACATAGTTATGAATATTTTATTCAATTTGTGCCAGAATATCCTCCTGGGCTAGATCCGACACTCTGGACCTTTCAAATTATGAAAGATTCAGGCAGATACGTTGGCCAGTGCTTAATTAGGGAGAATCCCCCTCCCCCACTCAAATCAGTTAGAGAGTACGCAATGTCAGGCTAACGATGGAGACAAAGTGAAACAAGCTAACAGTTCTGGTATCAGGCAAATCCTCTCAGAGTTAGACCAGTGTTCTCCGTAGTGCTCTTGTTCCTATAATACAGATTTCTGCTGATCTGTCAGTAGTGGAACGATTAAACCAGTTAACATTTTAAAATGCACAGAGAAGTTGTATGTAGATACCATTAGCTTGACTGAATGCTCTGTGTGCAGATGGTTATTTCAGTTTTCAGTAAGAGTTTGCTGGAATCCGGCCTGGCAGGCTGCCTGTGCAGGAATGCATGTAATAAACAATACACAAAAGACTGGAGAGAAAAAAATTCTGTCTTTATCTTATTCTAGTACGCACACACACTCACAGGCCCATAAACACACACACACCCAGCAGTGTTAGACAAGGGACTGTCTGCTCCTTAGCCTCAGGCCTTGTCCTTTCACAACTCTAACTTCTCTCTCATTTGTCAGTCAGTGCTCAAGTTGAAAAACAAGCTTACTTTACACAACAAATTTATTTAACTCCTCTTCTGTTTGCAGTCTGGATTGAGGCATTGATTGATTGATGGGGAGAATATTCCACATGTAAACGTTAACATGATACAGTTATAATCAATTATTCAAATAATCTGACAACACACACAATTAATTATGAAACAGGCTGTCGTTTAGTTAGCTGAATATAACAGTAATAGTTACTGTCAGATTGGGTCATGGGGAAAAGCTAACCACTGGTATGTTTTGCTTACATGACGAACAAAATGAAATCACTTTGCTTAATTTGTTAATCAGTTAACGGGTAACTCTAGCTGGTGATGCTTAAATTATTGTAGTTAAATAGTTAGATAACTTTGCCTGTTGTGCTATAAAATGAATTGGCAGGCAAATAAAAAGCAAAGGCTAACGCCAGGTGAACAGCAGATCTGCTAACTGCAGTCACGTATGAATCAAGGGACCACAATTTTAAAATAAGAAAAACAAAGCCTCAGATTTAAGGTGATTTTTAAACACCACTTCACCGCTAACTTCCGTGAATGCATGAGCCAAATCCCATGGCAACAAGAAGTGCGTCGCAGCCTTGTTCATCACTGTTTATTGGCCCCTGGAAACAGTGTGTTTGTGTTTCTTTTTTAAAATGCTGAGCATGTGTCGCCAAATTGGAATTTTTCTGTCATGAAGTCGACGTTTTCGTGTGTCCTCATGTTGCTGTTTTTGTGTGTCATCAAGTTTGTGAATGTTTTCTAAGTGCTGCTCATGTGTTGACAGGTTGGTGATGTTTCTTAATTTCCTTGTGTTGTGCTGAGCCAACGCAAGAGATACGAAACCAAAACATACGTGATTTTTGAACAAATATACTCACAAACTCCTTTTTGTAATATGTTAACCTGCGAGTGTAACGTTCTTTAAATAGCGGTGCTCTTATGGCATGGAGGTGTAATTATGTTCAGCAAATGCGACAAAGCTTTAGACAGAAAATCTTCATAGTGGGTGTTCGGCATATGGCTGCAAAGTGCTGTATTGTAAATTACTTGTTGTGGCGTTAAACATCTTGAAGATGGCCTGTTGAGTTTCTCCTCATACCATTTAGATCTGCTTTTAATGTCTCGGGAAGAAAATGTGGCACAACATCCAGGGTCCATCTGCCCATTTCAAAGCCTCAATACCATCTTTGCCATGTTAAGTTTTACAGCACGAGTTCTCTTTTTGTTTTTCAAATGTGCTGCTTTTCTCATGAAACTTGTACAGTGGTGCCTGATACTGTCTTTATCTTTAAGTTCCCCTCTGTATTTCGGAATTTCAAATGTAGATTAACACGTAAATGCTTTTTGATAATGTCGAAAATGGACCCTTCCGGCACATACTGACTTTCTGCTGAATCAGAAGAGGGGAAAAGGAAACATGCATTAGACTGGTTGAGCTTAACTGTGTCTTCACATTAGTTACTAATCTTGATTTGAAGCCTGACTTCAGTCAAGCTAACGGGAGGCAGTCAGGCGCAACCGTCACACTGATTATCCTCTAATGAGAAAGAGCTTGAGCCTGCCGAGTTGACCGGCCACCCCAACCCCCAACATCGCCTGCTGATTCCTGAGCCTGATAAAATCAAATGTCCTTAGTGCTGCAAGCTGACCCAAAGTCTGGGCTGTTTATTTTGAACGGTTCAGTGACTGAAGTTTGAGACCATCCCAGGAAAAAGCCAATGAGGTGCTGAAGAGGAAATGCCCACTGAGAAGGATTTATCCTATCATTATAGAGGGCATGAGCACACATAAAAATGAGAAAGTGTCAGTGGGCTTACCAGGGAATATTATAATGTTATGAGGACTAGACTATTTTATAGTATGCTGTTGGCTATTTTTGTCATTTGGCCCAACAAGCCTTTTGAGAAATCACGTTCATATTTATCCAGTAATGTTTCTGGTACAGAGGTCCTGGGTTGGTTAGGTATCAAATTAAATCCTTCCTGGTATTCCTATCACTGCTATACTTATTTGACATCACAGATAAACATAAGATGCCATAGTGTCCATGACAATCAGCACACATCAACATCATTCCAGAAAAGCTTTAAATTGGCTCATTAAGAATATTTTGTTTCGTAAGTCACTCTTTAATTTGTCTTTGCACGTGAGCATGTTGTGCTTAACTTGCTGTTAAGTTGCATATAATGCACTGGGTTATTCCTGACAGCTGGCACAACCTTAGCAAACAAATTAGAAATTGATTAGACTGTGTGTAGCTCCCCATGAGTTGATCCATCCAAAACGGAAGGTGCTGTTCAGTTAATGAATAGTACTGACCTTTATTTACAGTATTTACATTACAGTCACAGCAGACAATGGACAGCGGCAATCACTCAGGAAGTTGCTGCCACTTCTTTGTTTACTACTGCTTTTGTTTTGGGTTGGTCTACTTACACTTTTGAACCTTCATCTCATGTTGCTGCGAGATCTTTTTGTCTTTTGTGACGAGATGTCAGAATCTTGCCAGGTGGTCTTTTTTTGTGAACCATCATGTATGAACACTGTTTTATGGGCAAAGTAGGACTGATATTAAAGACCAGTCGTGAAGTTCAAAACATCTTCACAGTAATGCTTAATGGGAAGACACCCTGAGGTTTTATTTATACTAACTTAGAATATCTGGCTGTGGAGTGGATGTAGTTGTCAACCCTAAAGTCAACACAAAGCACTTCCAGTGTTCCCTTGTCTCCACCGGCACTTTTCCTACTTCTTATTGTGAATAATTCAGTGTAATGGCAAAGTTCTCTTGCTGTTTTTTCAAGTGCTACAGCTCCTATCCAAATGTAAAACTCTGAAAACCCTTTTCATCCAAGTCAGGATGTTAATTGATAGAGTTTTACTAGCTGGGACTTTCAGCATATCTGATTTCTGCAACCTTTTCTTTTGTGTTTCTCGTCTCGTGATTATTTTCTTGTGGTCTTTTCTTAATGATGTCAGTTATATTTAATGGAACGGTGGGTCTCAGCATTTTCTGTCAATATAGATACCTCTTTATCATTTATAGTATCTGACATTATTGCAGAAGTCATGATCCTGTACTCAGCATCTATACAATTCAAAGGTTAAATATGTTGCGCAACATGTTATGCAGATGACACCCACTTATTCTTTGACATCTTGAAACCTCCTGCAGCTAAGTAAAAGCTAATCAAAATTGTTTAATTCAACCATGACAACGTACATGATGTTAATTATAACCAAGACAGTTGTTCCTTATATTATTAACATCATCATACAATCCAATTTGACCTTGTCTCTGTGTACGTCTCAGTTGATAAACACGGCCTGGTGTTGTTTTCAGTTTTCTGTTCACAGTTTCATTTAATTTTTTCTTTGACAAGTTTCATGACATTCACAGATGTAATGTCAGATCCAACTAATGAGCATGGAGCAGCATGTTGATGCTAAATATACTAATAAATGGACCTTTGCTTGTATAATAATTTCACTCCAACGTTGGAAGTAAATCTCACATTGCAGAAACAGATAACAAAGCATAAACGGTTCTGGTTTAAACGATCTGCTGCAGCTAACTACGCTACATCTTAAAATGGCCAGCAATAAATTTACATTGGAGAAATGGACACTAATAATTTGTCCTATATTTATAGTTGTTACTCATGGAAATAGAAAATTGTAATACTTCATAATGGTTGATTAATGGCGTTACTTGAATATAATTTCACAGTGCAGTGAGGTTGGATTTTTGGGGCTGATGGCGATACCATTATAAGATAAGTTAAGAACATTCAGATATCTATATATCAGTTGTTATTCCTGTATGTGTATATATAGCCGACCTTTTACTTGTGTTTAATGTGTCTGTTTAGAACATGGTGGCTGATGTTGGTTATTGTCATTTTTTGTGCTGGTGTATAGTTTGAACTAGGGCTGCCCCCTAATAGTTAGACCACCAGAGAGGTCATTAGTCAGCAAGATTACATTGGTTGCATAGTCGTCGTCATCTTGATTGGTCGACTACAAATATGACGTATCATCTGAAACATGGAAGTAGCTACATGCCTGTTAGCCGACAGCGTCATTAACAGGCGGCTCACTCAATGTGTGATGTGCACTTGTGGATAAAATATAGGCCTATATTAATGAAGGTTCATTAGTACGGTTTTGTATTTCTCTGTAATGAAGCACAGTGTTAACAATGTTACTGATACTATTCTTTCTCATACCTTCAACTCAAACCATTGTGTTGCCCCGCCCAAAATATAAAATTTAGTAATTAAATCAATGTCATAAACACGCGGGTGACTAGTCGACTAATGGCCCTAAATGACGACTACTGGTCGACTAGGACAATTCAGGGGCAGCCCTAGTTAGGATAGTTATCAGAATTTAATCCATTCCGTCCAAAAACATTTGCAAGTCTAGAAGAGCTGCACAATTAAATCATTTATCCTCATTAAAGTTAGCGGAAGGCTAAACTGGAAGTAGCCAGGTCAGCTACATGCAGGCAACTAGTCGACTAATGGCCCTAAATAACGACTATTGGTCGACTATTAGGCAGGCCTAGTTTGAAACATTAGTGAGGCGGTTTCTGTGGTAGTTCCCACCACACTAAGTGTCTCCAGGACCACATTTCGCCATGATGACACGCACACAGAGCCACAAGTTGAAAACAATACCAGCTGTGCTGTGGCGGCTGCTAACAAGTGCTCCACAGTAGATGCTGCTGCAGTTACTATATCGATTTGCATCGAGACAGAGTGTCTCAATTATAGAATGAAGTGAGCAGAGATAATGAGAAGTGTTTTGATAATCTTAGTGACTGGCTTTTGTAATTCAGAAATCATGGCAGAGTGCAGTGGCTGAGAATGTTAATGGAGTTGCTCTTGTTTCTGCCAGAGTCCTCTTTGAGCACAGGAAAAATCAATCTGGCACCTTGTCAAGGTTTTAAGATCGGGGTTTCCTTACACTCTGGCCAGTGTGAGTGTTCTTTTCATCCTCTGCATCAGCTGTTGCCACAGACAAGCCGCAATTTGATTATTTATTTGTAGTCATGGGTGGGTCAGATTCCCAGTTAATACTGGTGCCACTACTTAGGTTTATGGTGGTCTTATTGTCATGCATTTTCCTTCTATAAAGAAAGATGTTTTGACTGTGCTGGAAATCAAGTTATTTCTAATAGTGTTTCACAGAGACTGAGCACTTGTGTGCTGATAGCGTACATGAATGAGGATAAGGTCATTCACCGAGGCAAGCATCTCCTCCATCAAGTGACAGCAAATGCACTTAATTAAGCTTTGATTCAGCTGAACCAAATACTTGTTTACTTCTAATAATTCCACTGTGATATTTAGCTCAATTTGATTGCAATTCACACAGAGCTGACTTCATCTGTCAGCTACTTAAACCTTGAGAGCAAGTCTTTGTTCTGTCATTTAATCTATTGATATCACTATTAAAGTGAGCGCATGCTGCCGAGCTCGAGACACTGCTGAGATTCAAGATTAATGTTGAATTGGCGGAAGTTTACTTTACTAATAAAAGCTGTAGTTTATCACCAGTTAGCCAACGTATCTATAATTGCCCCACAATGTCCTCATATTTTAAACTGGTGGCTTTTCTCGTGCTGAGTGATCATCTGAAAAACATATTTGGTTAAGTACACAACGTAATTAGAGTGCAAGTAGCTCTTCATTTCTGTCTATAGCCTTCAGTTGAATTTGTTGGCAGTTATCTCCATTTCCCCACTATTAGGCATTTCACTTCAAGATGTCAGCTCACTGCAGCCCACACATTTTCTTCATTAATGCACTTATCTGTCTGCATTAAAAAAAAATGCCTCTAATAAGATTTGTTTTTAATTTGTCTCTTCAAACTTTGTGCCTGACTAAATGCTTCCAGTGCTTTCAGCCTGCTTTACATAAAGAGTTTTTTGTGGTGCTCTCGTACTTTAGGAATTGAAATTTAAAAGTTTCTCTTTAGAGCTGACACACTGATCACAGTGACAGTGTCTAAACTTAAAAAGTAATTTGGTGTTTCTTTGCTCCAAGCCATAGTATAGCATCAGGAGTTATCTGACGTGCAGTTTGTTTCTCTGGATAGTTGAGGACAGATTTATTAACTTATGTGTGACAGTCTGTAATGCTTTAGGATTGTAATGTGTAACTGGTGTATTTATGTTTGGCTCTGGCAAGCTGATGTTTTGGCGAGCTTTGGTTCTGGCACAACTCTGTAATTAATACTTTATAAAGATCCAACACTGAGCCAGTTTCATATTTATGTGAGTTTTATCTGCATCTGAACTTGGTAATTTTGTTGTTTACAATGCTTTCAGCTGCATCTGAATTTTCATCCTTCTGGCTGTTTAAATGAGTAATATGTAACGTAAATGATGCCAGATATGTAAAATGTTAACACTGTTGTTGAGTCATTAATACAGTGCCTCTAGTTCCTGTGTAAATACTGAACAAGTTTTAAAGCTGTTCATTTTACTGAGTCAGGTACAATATGATGTTCCTGATAAAGGCAATAGCAAACATTATTCTTTAACTTTCTTAAATCAAACTTGGGATTATATATTCTTATTTTTAGTCTACAGTTTAAAGCCATTTCTCACTATTGTGGTGCCAAAATGCAGTGCAGAAATACGGAAAATTTACATGTGGATCAACACACCACATTTTGACCGGCGCAAATTATCTGTATTGCCCCCTCCCCCCCAAAAACAAACAAGCAACCAGCATAAAACCCCAGACCAAGCAAAGGAAAAGAATGACTTTCCGTCTTAATAGTTCCCGTGTCCACTCCACACAACAAAAACACTATGCAGACAGAGAATGTTATCTCAGAAACAAGCACCCACTGCTCTGAAGTCCCATTTCTCCTAAAAATACACTCAACCTGCAGTTTCAAATATTCAGGCCTGCAGTCAGTCCACCCTGCCTCCCAATGCTTCACACCCTTTCCCCCCTTGTTGATAAGGAGCATCTGTATATGATATATGATATGTATTACATGGCTGACATTCAGTAACTTACCAACCATCATTTCATTTCATTTATTTGACGCACGACTATATCACGTGGTATTGAGTACAAACATTACATACAATAACGAAACAATGGCACACGTCGTGGCTAAAGAACAAGCAATAATTAAACAAAGGAGTCTTCAAAAAAGCACCTAGTTAACAAATAGCTTTTGGCTCATCTGATCGTAATAAGATAATTCATTTAAACATAGATGGATGGTTTAGATAATACTTGAGCAAATATTTGTCTCTGTAAGTCATTAAGCTGACATTAGAGACCTCTGATTTGACAATCTATTGCCCCTCCATGATGAAACATGAGTAGCTTGTTCTTCTTTGGGGATTACGCCCTCATTGTGACATCACTGCTGCATTGAACCCTACATAGTGCCACCCAGGGATGAAGGGCTGTTTGATCAAGGTCTGACATGGTATCACCCGGTGGTCCGATGATGTCATTCTCTGTAATAATTGGGTTCGTCCTATGTTTCGTGAACAACGTATCACATTAGCAAGTGCATATTAGCTACATTAGCATCTTCATCTTCTGGAGCCGAAACCAAATTAATAAAATAGTCGCCATTTTGGCAGGAAGCTAACTGTGAACAAGGGTATAACATCAGTTGGAACAAAGGATTTGATTGGTCAAACATATTGTAGGCGAAAGTCTGCTGAAATTGAAGTCCGTCCAAGGTTTTCACAATCCACAAAATCTGCCTTTATAAATTTCCATGCAAATTTTTCAGATGAAAATCTGTGCTTGGTGCGAAACACCTTTTCATCTGTCTCATTCTATTTTAGTTTACTTTTATTTTACTCTATTTACATGCCTCCTCTTGTATTGCCTGGTGCTTCTTCTACATCACATTTGTCCCATCATAATGCCGTCGGTGTCTTATGTAAAGCGCTTTGTATAACCTTGTTGTTGACAGGTGCTGTACAAACAAACTTGCCTTGCTTCACTGAACTCAGATAGCAGTGTCTAAATTAGATAAGCACATGTATATCTACTTCACATGAAGCACTCAGCCATGTCGCAGTGAAGGTCTTTGTCCATTATGAAGTCATTTTTTAGTCAAAGCAACCAAACCTTAGGCTGGATGACAGTGGATAAGCTGGTTTTATAAAAACATGTTGGTGAACTACACAATATACGTGATTTTAAAAAGAGTTTTTCGGTGTTCCTCTGAAGAAGATCACATGAAATTGTTTTGATATTGTAGATTTCTTACTTACCTTGATGTGGTAATGCACAAAACAGGATGAATGGGACAGACTTGCGATCAGCAGGGATTTTAACCTTATCATTTTTTCTGTGTTTTGCCCTTTAGTTCACAGTGAGCTGCTGTTTTCACACCTAGAATTGAGCTTCTCAGACACACAATAGTTTTCACTTTTCTGCTTGTCATGGATTTAGTAAACTGTGTAAAACATACCTGCTCCGACACGGTAAGGAGCTCGGTGGCAGTATTCTGATTCCTCTAACTTTATCTGTGATCGCTCATTTTTAATGTCGGTATCGCTGATCACATGAGACAGTTGTTGTAATTAACCTGCATTCAATGTCGGACCACATTGCAAATAGAAAATAGCGGTTCATTCGACAGTCTGTGAAGCAGCGCAGGAATGACTCTGTGCCTGCTGAACAGGTAGAATTTATGAACTGTGACCGGATCAAATGACCTGAAAACTCTCTGTAAACTCTGTTCACTGATTTATCCGCCTTAGTGTGGATGTAGGCTTGATGTGACGGTGAACAAAGCATGCATGGTGTCGGGGATCAGTCACCTTTTTTCTTTTTTTTTTTTTTAACTGAAAGGCAAAGAGACGGATTGCTGTGTTATTCTTTACTGGAAGACTGCAGCAGAAGACGATTCGGTGTGAAGCAGTGTGGTGTGAGAGCTTTGTTTCTTGCTGCATCACACAAGAGCCTGGACATTAAAGCCTAATCAGCCAGAGAGCAATCTGCATATTTCACACTTCTTTGGTTGCTGTCGATTTGAGTCATACAACTGCCAGTCCAAGAGATGCACAAAGCTGCTGCAGTCAGCGATTGGAAGAAAAAACAAAAACCTTTTGGCAATTACAAATATCATCAACCAAAGTGACCTCATTCAGTTTCTAATTTAAGTTTTAATTTGATTTAAAGATAAAAAAAAAATACATGTTTTCAAATAATGTGGCGACCACCAATGAAATCATCATTTTAATATGTATTCATATAAGCTTTAGTGAGGTCCCACTTCTTTTTTGCGTCAACATATTCACTGATAAAGACACCGGCTGACCCACAGACTCCTGATTCTCATCACCTGGATTGGCTTGGTACGTTTCTATTTTGGTAATCAGCTCAAGCACACAATCCAATTACATGGAGGTTACTGTGGGGCTCTCTGGATGGGGACCTGCCTGTAAATGACCTGCGGAGAGAGGCATGCACATTGCCAGACTCTGTACAATTCAAGATTGTTTTTTTTCTTCCTGCTCATGTTGGTTCAGCGGGTACTTTTTAATCTGCTATCGACTCTTTGCGTTCCGTCCAAGTGACTTGTAAACAGAAGGCGTATCAGAAGGGTTTTGTAACCACTAATATAGTAGTGTTTTATGTTGGCGAGTACGCATAGATCTTTTTATAGTGCACATTGTGTGTGGTTATTATGGGCAGTTATGAGGTGTTAAACGGATGATTTATTACAGAGTATCTTCCCTTTAATAGGAAGTGATGGTTGAATCTTAAGGGAGAGTTTGTACAGCTAAGAAAAACATGAAAACTATCATGTTCTTACACAAAGGTCCATCTTGATTCAGCAATCCTTTGAAAGTGCACAGAGTACTGGGTTGTTTCAGTGCATCTAACAGTTTTAATTGAATAAAATGTATTGGTTTTCCTTTTTATAATCAATTAATTAGTCTTTAGGGGAAGAAATGGTGTCAAACACAAGTTACACATCTTAAAAAAATGTCTAAAAGGGGCTTATTTTGTCTGGCTAAAGTCAACCATCAAACATTCCCGATTTAAAAAGGATGTAAAACTGACATAAAATCAACAAACCATCTCTTTGCTTTATTGTTGTAGTTATGTGTGTGGTGTCGGCCCAACCCCAGTGCTCCTGCACATCCCTCGCTGTTCAACCAGTCAGCGCTTGTTTGAAACACGGAGCCACAGCTATGCGGGGCATGTAGTTGAGATTTTGGAGGTGTTACAATCTCCCCCGTGAGCTGCGACAAACCCAGACTCTTCCCTGTGTCTCTGCAAGACAATTTAAAGCAACTTTGGAGAAGCATCTTTCAGCGCTTAATGAGATTTGGAGTATTGGGAGCAGCGACAAGACAATAATCATTATGACCGCATATCTCAATAAAAAATAAAAACATCACGGCATAGTTTATTATGATTGTAATTATAGCACAAACAACCGAGGCCTGGGCCCAGTGGCATGCCAGTAAATACACATTTATTGTGGCGAAAGCAACGCTCATGTGTCTGTTGCTTTAATAATGTGTTTTAAAATGGTGAATTTTGTAATTTAAGTGGCTGCGTTCTAAAACTGATTTTCAGCTTACTTCAGTAATTATTGTGATAATATCATGCACTGAGATTGTTCTGGCCTAGAAAATCACACTGTGAAATTTTCATGTTGACACATGCCTAATTTGAGGGCATATCTCATTTATGCCTGAGCTGAGAATATTTTTTTTTAATCTGTGTAATTCAGACTATAATTACCTGCCCTGCTTTCTGACATACATTACTGGAAACATATGTTATCCATCGCATGCTGTTATTTTTGCTTAAGAAGATGAATGTATATTTAGTGAATTCCATGTGTTTTTGGGAGAAGTGGCTGCATTTATGTTGCTTTAAATGGACACAGTGATGTTTTAGCATTTTTTTAAAGAGGTAAAAGAAAGTCACAGTAGGAGGAGTCACATGTAATATTTTCCTTTGTGCTTGTTGTTTTCCACCTTGCTTTTGCAATCCCTCTGGATCCACACTGAGGATGTCAACACAATATTTTTGACTTTTTACAAAAGTCGGTCTACAGGTTAATTTTGCTTCTCTTTAATTTGGTTCATTCGAACTCAGGTTTGTTTGCCCCCACAGTACGGTTCGTTCGGGCAGGTGTGAACACAGCAATTGCACTTGGGTGTGCACCAAAATAACCGCACCCAGACCTTCTTGAAGAGGTGGCCTCGGTCCGACCTGGATCTGAACCAACTGCAGTCACATGACACATTGTTCGGGTTAAACATGAGCATGTTTCAGTCCTGGAGGATTATTAATGTGCACCTCCTCCTGTACTGCCTTAATATGCACATTCAGCACATCCAATGCATCAAAACATTGTTTTCTAGTTGGAGCCGCGCCTCGTTTTCAAACTGTATGGTTTGACTAAAATGAACAATGACAGCAATATAGTCCACGATGAGCAGCGCTAAAATCAACCTGCGTAGTTGTCCCTCCATTGTGACATTAGAAAGTGTCACATTTATCTTGCAAGTGTACTCTTCTTCAACGCTTTGTTTACTTCCTGGATTTTTCCTTCATGGAAATTCTGACCAATCAAGAGCAGCTTTCTCACACAAGGCATTTGATCTGGTCCACTTGTAAATGTTGCCGTGAGAACACGAACCAACTCTAGGCAATTATACAACTTTGTAACAAAATTAGTCCCTGATTCAGACCAAAGCAAATGAACTCTCGGTCTGAAAGCACTCTTAGCTAACCAGTGTAGACTAAACGCTAGGCAGTGGATGCTGTGTTTTTGCATGTTAATATGGCAAGCCGACTTGTCTGTTAGCAAAGCCAACAGAAAATAAAAGGCAAGATATTTACATGACAAAACATTAAAATTTCACCACCTCTAAATGGATAGCACTTTTAAATGTGGCGCCAAAGCTCACTGAGTCAGTGGAGCAGCAGACTAAAAGGAAAGTCTTCTTGTATTTCACCTATTTAGTTTTTTCCTGTTCTGAAGAAATAATCAGAGAGTTACCAGTTATTGGATTTCAGGCTATTTCCAAACCTCTCTGTCTCGTTTCAACAGTCAGCAAAATAGCTACATAAGTCCTGTGCTATGTGCCTGAACAGAATCGGTGCCCAAATATAGCCATCATCATACTCTAGTTTCTATTTTATGCACAGATGGTGTTCCTGACAGTCACATGCAGAAACCCACATTACTACAGGTCTGATTTAGTTGTGTTCCACTGCAGAATTGACCAGAAGTCGCTCTCCCTCTGTCCTTTCCTGCACTTTCATTGCAGCTTATGTGGCCTCTGTGATAGATTGCTGAATGAAACTGGATCTGTGAAAAAAGGACAAGCACTCTGGGAGTTGCACAGCCTGCATGCCTTTCGCTCAACAGGGCACTCACTGGGACATTTCCTCAGTGGGGCTTTTTCAAAAGGGCTTGCACTGCAGTTCCAAGCTGAGGGCAGTACAGTAGGTCAACTGCCGATAGAGTTACAACCTCTCTTTTGTGGAGGTGTTGGACAAATTAGACCTCACAACTGTTTACCCAGTCAAACAGGGACAGCTGCATCTCTCCACCCTCCAAAACCTGCCACTGACTGTTGTTCCTTTGGGGAGCCATCTGTGAGGAATAAGCAGGCACGGTGATCAAATGATTGTTCAACAGTTTTACCTCTGTCACTGCTGGGGGTGATATGAATGGCCCCTTAACTGAATCAACATGAGCTCTGTGCATTATGTGATCCAGCTGCCATTTTGGACTGTTGTTCTAAAGAGAGCTGAATAATGGTAGATGGTGCAAAATGACTGCTTTGCTTGTTACAGCCCAGCTTTAAGGACTATAGCAGCAGCATCTGCACTGTTACATTGAGATACAGCTGTATTTAACATCTCTTTATTTCCAGTGGAAGATAAACTGGGCTTGTGTGGTATGCTGTTTCATAACTGGACAAATGTGTATATAGAGTATTTCTTCGAGCTCTTCCATTATGGAGAGATTAATTTAATTGTACTCCCAACAGTAATGAAGCAGAAAATATGCTGATACCCCCATACAATCTCTTCGGATGCTGTCATAGTTATCGGAGAGGCTTCAGGATTTGACTTGATAAGCCCATCAGGATGAGCTGTATTTACACAAGGGCTAATAGTCTGGGGATGTAGAGTGAATGTGTAATAATTTCAGAGTTTGTGGTTTAAATGCCGCACAGGTCTGCTGACGTGTTTGTAAATATAAAAGTCTAATAAATAACATAGAAGTTGAATAGTCAAGTTTTTGTTAAGGAAGTGGAGCTTGAAATAACAAGGAAATTGCCTGCTTGTAGTTTTTTCATCAATTCTTAAGTTCAGTTATTTAATCATATTTACAGTAAGATAAGTGTGAGGGGATTTCCTCATTTTAAAACACTATCAGTAGTAAGTGTGGGAATACATAGCTGAAATCATGGGTGCACAGTATATCATTTTTCTGTCCTCATTGCGATGTTAGTTTGCATAACAAACAAAATCGTTAAAGACTGAGGGTGCGTTCTGAATCGCATACTTTTTTGTTTTACTTTTAATAGGT
This sequence comes from Epinephelus moara, assembly GCF_006386435.1. NCBI lineage: Eukaryota > Metazoa > Chordata > Actinopteri > Perciformes > Serranidae > Epinephelus > Epinephelus moara. Next base: position 38,756,769 of record NC_065506.1, read on the forward strand.
ACATCAGCTGCCCTTGAACAGCTACGTACTGTTGCATGCCATATGAACACAATTGGGACATACTACTTTCTCCTAACATTATGCCCTTAATTTTGACTCTTTTACGCATATATCTGTTACCATGGAGATAAACAAAATGCTGTTTCACCGAGATCGCCAGAGACGGAGGTCAACCTGTACATCTCTGATAGGTTATTTTGAGGAATCTAGCATATTAAAGTCACGATAGTAAAATTACATCGGCTATACATTTCTCTATCATCATTATTTAGCCTAATACCTATGCCCTTTTGTTGTTGGTTATATTTATGACTATTTTATTCAATTGACCAATCGATTAGTAATAATAGGAATATTAATTGGTCATCAGTCACCTTAATGCGCTGTCATCCATCACTGCGGCTTCTGACAGTCGATGTGACGTATCGTCCACTGTGCAGAGGATTGTGGGTCAGAATAGCCACAGAAACATGCTGGCTTACATACTGCAAAATCCGACTGGATGTAGTAGAACATCCTGGTACTTTTGGCATACTGCATTTGACATGCTATGTATTGGAACATACTAAATCTTTTCCTGGCATACTATATAGTATGGTAGTATGGGGATTAGAACGCACAATGAGATTGCACTCAAGGATTTTTTGAGTTAGTTTAAGGAGTATCATTAGGAAACTATTTTAAAATGTAGCTATCAGTCTTTTTTTTATTTGTACCTTTTGTGTTCAGTCCAGTGTTCAATTTGTTCAATAATAAAATGTCTGAAATAAGTTATTTGCTATATTTTAGCTGTGTACTGAAGGCAGCAGTAAGGCAAAACTGAATACACTTTAGTATCTATTTATTTATCACACGTAATATTGTAATCTTGATTTTGCATGTTGTATATTTTCTTCACATCATGCAGCACTGTCTAAAATATTAAATTATGATGGTTAAAATGCCATGGCCTGAATTTTGATACATATATCAGCAAAAGCCCATAGGTGTAGGTAGAAAGTATTTCACATATCCCCTAGAAAATATAAGATTCATTACTTGAGCTGCAACACACAAATCAGACACACCACGGCTACCATTCAGAAAAAATAACCCATGAACATGATGTTGTAAAGAAAATCTTTCCCGAGCTCCACTGTGAACTGTTTGGCTCTATTTTGAAGAAAGCACAAAGAGAATCATCAGAATTCACGCCTGTTTGAGGCGGTATTGATCTCAGCACCCTTACCACCACTCCAGAGTGTTTTGTGCTCAGGCTTCCTCATCCGTCGTGTTCTTTATCGCATGGGGGAGGTGAGAGCTACAGATGTGAGTCTTAATTATTTACCAACATGCAGTGAGCTCTCAGGGGGAGGTAAGCTCAAGATTTTTTAGAAAACTGACTCTTTCTGGTACCGGTTCAACACCAGTGTATTGACAGCTTCTGAGGGATTAAACTATAAAATGCAATGATACGTTTTTCCCCAGAACAGAGAGGAGTATCAAGTATCAGCACTTCATCTGGTGCACTGTTGTTGCCCCGTAACTGTCTCAGTTCTACCACGAGTACTCAGTCAGATGGTTGCAGTGGTACACAATGAAATGCAGTGGATACATGAGCAGTCATGTCAGTAATGTTTATTTGTTCAAGAAGCCATTTTAAAACATAAAACATATGGTACACACAGACTGTATAAAGAAGTGGGTGTGGCTTCCATGTCTGAAATGTGAAACCGATGGGGAAGTACCTTAACTACCACTGGTTGCAAAAAGAAGTCTGATTGTGTACAAGTGTGAGAAAATGACCCAACTTCTCCCAGTTCATGGTCTCAAACACTAGTTTCAAGTCTTCCTCAATACAGCACATTGTTCATTTTGTAAATTGTGATCCCATTTAAACCATAAAGCAGGGGTATGCTTTAGGGCGCTGATACCTTGTGATTAACAAGTCGCTACTTCGGTGACCTGTCGATCAGGACGGAGGCTAGCAATGCGCATCCATGTCATTATGTACATTTAAATAGCTGTGAATTTGTTCTTGGGTTTCGTCCTTGTTTTTTTGTCTTAAAACTTTAAGCTTTTCACACAGTTTTCAGTTCATGAAAATGAACAGTAACACTTGGGTCTAAAATGTCTTGTTCAGCGTTAAGACACTCAGTGGTTAATTTTTTCATTTCATTTTCATTTTAGCCCCATTTCCACCACTTTCAGTATGGTACCTTTGAAACCAAAAGTAACCCTTCAGACATGGTACCTAGACCCTGGTGTTTCCACTGCAAACAGTAAAATGTGGGCGGGGTTGTTGTCACTCACTGCTCCGTCAAGCACTCGCTGTTTTTCCTGGCTTTTCACCGGTGACACATAGGGAAGTCTGCACCTTGTTTTTCATCCACAGAATGAGGTTGCACGCCGACATTTTCAGAACAAAATAAAACAGGCTGCAGTGAGAGTCTCTCTCGATTGGACGTTTTAAAAATAGCGGGTTTGTGCATTTAGTCCTTCTCAAGCAAGCTTGGTGGTTTAGTGTTGCCAGAGCCCACAGGAACGACGCTCCGCAACACTTTAAAATACTTTAGAATATATGCAGTTCGCATAAGCCAGTCAAAATGAATATACATAAATGCTTGAAGATTCACGCTTGAATACATGTTAAACTCCACAGTATGAACAGTGGTTACATGAACCTCAAAACCAGCCACCCACAGTATGAACAGTGGTTACATGAACCTCAAAACCAGCCACAACTCAGCCCTGAGCAGAGTGACTGTCCTCTACTGACCAAACAGACTGCAGTGTTCACAGCTCCACCTTTTAGTACCAGATCTGTGTGCTAGGTACCCCAACAGAGGGGGGACCAAAAATGGGGACGGTACAGAACTGTTCCATTGGTACCATCCACAACTTTTACAGTGGAAACTGAAAAAAGCATACTGAAATGAATTGAACCATACCATACTGCTTGGTGGAAAAGAGGCTTTTTTCTGTCAGGTTGCGAGTGTAGGTGGGCATGTATTATGTCCTTGTATTCTCATTCAGATCCACCCCTTGCTCCTTTACAGCTCCACCCTCTCACCTAAATACAGCCACTCGTGGCTCCAAAAAACCAAGACGACAATAGCCAAAATGCCAAACCCAAGCCTTCAAAACTGTAGTCCACAAACCAATGGGTGCTGTCAGTAACTACGTCTACTTCTTTTATACAGTCTACAATGGTACAACGAACTATGGCTTTTCTCCTCTTAATCCAATACCATTGGTTTGAACAGACTAATTGGCTGATGCTGAAGGCGAGCACTAAAGAGCAGTAATGGTACTGATGCAGCTGCCAAGGCCAACTGTATTTATATAGCATGTGTTATTCACAAGGGAAACTCAAGTGTGCTTTACATTAATAATTGCTCTGCATGATTTCGATGTAGCGTTTCACTCAAAATACATATTAAAGGTGTTAGAGAGATTTCTTTTCACAGCCACTCACTCACCCTGACACATAAACAACAAATGAGTTGATACTTACTTTTTCCCTGTGACTCTTTGCAATCAATCGCTGTTATAATTTGCAAAGAAAGAATTGCAAACATTAAGATAAAACAAAAGGCACCTTCAGTTTTTCAAACCATAATCTGAAAAAGTGTGATCTGAATTGTGAGAATTGAGAAAGTAACTTATTAATTTCTTAAGGTTCTGTGTTGAAAACAAGATTTTTTATATCTGTGTTGATCTGAAGTTTTTCCAATGTTAGACACGACTGGATTTAGTCTTGTATTAATTTGCTCAAAGATATGATACATTGTGACCTTTTGGCTAAATTGTGTAAGCAAATACAACAAGCCGATGTTCTCCCGACACATACACTGGTTCATTCATGTCCTTAAGCTCCTCTGCTAATGCAAGATTACCATTGTGTGCTCAAGTTGAAAAGGCACGGCTCCATAAACCATGTGGGGGTGTGTGAGGCCAGCTACTCCTTATTTATCAGCAGTGACACTATCAGCAGAGCCTTGTGAAAAGAGAGCCAGTCATTCAGAACAGTGGGGCCACCTTGGCTGTCAAAGCAGGATTTAAGCTACATTTCCCATGGTTGCCATGACGACTGTGGGAAGTGATTATGAGGAGAGGGTTTCGGAGCAGAGCTGTCACACCAGTGGGTATTACCATAGTGGTTTGCGCAGTGATCATCAGAGAATTACTGGCTCGTGATCAAACGTTTTTTTTTTTTTTTTTTTTGGTTGTTTGTTTTGTGCCCAATGAAATGCTCTGTTCTGTGATGGCAGAGCCGTAGTACACTTCTTTCTGTGTCAGAATTATTAGACTAATATAACTCTTCTCTCTTTTCTTTCTAGGGCACAATGTGGTTAAATGGGACAGGAACGAGTAAACCGTGAGGATTCTCTAACCCCTGCCCCCGAGTCCCAACCGTCTGAGAGGGTGTCGGACCTCACTGAGGCAATCCTGGGCCGTTGGCACTAAAATGTCCCTAAGTGGTGGCACTGCAGGCGGGAAAGGTGTGGACTCTAATGCGGTGGACACTTACGATAGCGGGGATGAGTGGGATATCGGTGTTGGAAATCTGATTATTGACCTTGACGCGGACTTAGAGAAGGACAAACTTGAGATGTCTGGCACCAAGGACGGCATGGCGGCACCACCCAGTGCAGTGGCAGCGTTGCCCGACAACATCAGGTTTGTTAGTCCAGTGTCTGGCTCTCAAGGCAAGGAAAGCAAATCCAAATACAAGCGCAGTAAGAACTCTAAAGACAATAGTAGCAAAGCTTCAGCTGGAGATGGGGGCAAAAAAGAAACTACAGGACGGACTCAAGGGGAGCCAACAGGCGCAGCAGCCGGTGCAGGCGCTGCTGGCAACAATTCCACCTCTGGGAAGAACATGGAAAAAGGGGGCAAAGCCTCCAGAGGTGTTCTGGGTGGTAAAAAAGAGAAAGAAGGGGCTAGTGGGAAAAGTAAGAAGGACAAAACAGATGGAGCCCCAGTCGTGGCAATAGCTGCTGCGGAGAAGGATGTTGTGTCTCAAGCCCAAGTTGCTTTGGGGAATAGTCGTAATGCGTCCTTTGAGAACACACAATCAACAGACTTGGCAGAAGCCAATCAAATGGGGAATATTGCACTTGAACCTGTAGGGATAGTACCAGCATTGACCACAAAAACTGAACCAGAGGAAGTGGAAAATGGTAATAGTGACTGCAAGACGTTAAAGAAGGTGAAAAATGAAAAGGTAAGTTAATCTTTTTACTCTGTTTTGATGCTGCATGGATTTGTTTCATGTTGTGTCACATTTTTTTCCACTGACTCGTCTTGGGTTACATTTTTATTTGTCAAAGGAAGTTATTAAATCCAGGCTTCGTTGGTGACATGTGGAAATGCCACTTGTTTGAGAAGTTAGTGTTGACATAAATAGTTTATAAAAGCTTGATGAAAGTAATATGCAGCTTTAAAGGAGCAGAGTGTAAGATTTAGGGGAATTTAGTGGCGTCTCGATGCAGATTGCAACCAGCTGAAACTTCTTCGGGTTAGAGTTACTTCAGTGTTCATTGTGTTTTTACTGAGTGTCAAATTATCCACAGAGGTCTCTTCCTCTCCAGTATAGACAGACCAGGTGATTTAAACCAGTAAAAGCATTGAATAAAGCAGTTTCACGTTAAAAATCAGTGTGTTTTTGATGCTCTCAAGTTTATCTCTTCTGGGCTACTGTCGAAACATAGTGGTGCAACATGGCAATCTTGGTGGACAAGGACCCTATGTAGGTATAAACCGCTTCTCATTCTCAGCAAATCTTATTTTCAGCTGATTATACACAAATTAAAACATACTTATTTCATTATATTCAATTTCTACCAATATATCCTAGATCCTACACACCTAACCTTCAAAAACATTTGTATCAATAGGAAAATGATTTCAGTATTTATAACTGTAAAACTTTGATTAAAAGCCTGGGCTACTATTTGCTTAAATCACTAAAATCAACAGGCCTATATTTGGAGCAGGCCTTTAATTCCTTTCACACAAAACTGTTACTCAGTTAAGATCAGGAAACACAATGACATTCTTTATTTAAACCAGTATGAATATTACTTGTATGAAAATTAGGCTTCAGATCATATATCAATTATAAATCATTCATTTGATCTAGCTCCAACAGACAGACCATCAGAGAGAGTTCTGGCACTTGAGGATTTCGACACCTGGCAATACCACTTTATCGTGTTAAAACAATACTTGCAACTTGGATTCATTTTTATGACATTTTAGACCCTTACGGACTAAAGGAATATGAATAACTTACAGATTATTGAGGAATGGACACATAATTTGAGGTAGCCAACGACCCAGATTTATACATCTGAAGAACTTCTGTAAAAATGAACCGCTTGGCAATGAGACCAGGCGTCTAATTGAGACAGGCATTAATTTGTCCAAATGTGTAGCCATGCTGGGCTAGTAAAAGGGACTGGGCGTTCAGTTGGGAGTAGGCTTTTAATTGAAGTTTTAGGGTATTTAACTTTAACCCACATACAGACATTGCTCTTTGTCGAAAGTAGAACTCTAATTGAAGCTACGTTAGCTAACCTGCTAGCATATTCTGGTGTTTGTTGTATAAGTGAAATTGTGCCCTGAACTCAGTTGCTGTAATGTTGTTAGCAACAACTGTTATCGTGTATCTCCCAGAAGACAGCAACAATTAAAAAGTGGTGGAGCTGCATTTGTCTGTAGAAAGTATCTTTAAAACGATACAGGCTTTAATCAGTGTCATTATCAATAGGAGCGATCACTGTAGGGTCGTTTACAGCGAGCTTTGAGATGCACTCCACTCCCCGAAGCCATCTGACATGTTATGCATAAAAAAGACCTACTGCTGTTTTCTCTTTCATTACCACACCTTGAATAAGGGCACCCTTGACGAATATGATGCTGAGACCAGCTACAGGATTTTTTTTCCTCCTTTCTTGACAGCAGAGGCTTGATTCATTTTAAAGAAAGTGCTTTCATGTTTTAAAGATGTCTTGTGCCATGTTAAAAAATTAATACCAGCCAACATCGGTTGCAATTAACCATGAAAGTGTTATGTACTGTACACAAGCCAGCAAAACCAAGTACTAATGTCAGAGAAGATTGTAATAGACATTGTCAGCAATATACATCACATCACGCCTGTGAAGTGAAGTAAATGTCACATCATGTTCCACCTTTTTTTTCTCTTCACACAATTTCTACGCTGACATTATCTTACAAGAACAATATAAAGATCCGTGTAGCTATTCACCCACACTTATCTTGTTCACTCATAGAGTTGATCTATCGCTGTGTCTATTGTATGCCTCATAGCAGCCTTTTCATGCTCTGGCAGTATAAAAGACAGCAGAGCAGGGAGGTGCTGAGGACTGTTTTTGTCTGTCATCGTGTTCCATTCTTAATCCCACAAGCCCCAGCAATGCCTGGTGGAGCAGTGTGTGGGGGAGGGAGCTGGTGCAAAGCACGCCTTCGTCGTTTTTCCTGCTGCTCTGAAAGTGGCGTGGGGGATGGGCAGCGAGGAAGCCTGTTTGATTCCTTAAATCCAGGACACCCAGTCATGAACACAATCTGTAGAGTCTCCTTGGGCTGACTGCTATGAAAGGAAGATTCAGGGAAGTCTTTGTAATCATAATGTATTTAGAATGAAAAGGCTTTACAGGGAGAAGCACATGAATTGGTTTTCAACACTGAATAAAGCAGAGAGGTCACAACTGCTTTCAGATATGTTGCTGGTGAAAGGTATCCTTGAAAACGTGATGGCAAGAAAAAAGGATGTGATTATACTGCTGCACATCCGTTTCGGCTTAAAGAGCTGTTTTTATGTTGCAACCTCAGATAATGGCTCAAAATGCATTTTTTAAAAGTGCATTTTCTTAAAAGACAATCTTTTTTTAACGTCCTGTGTCATTTGGGCTTAGTAACTCAGTTTGACATATTTACCTCAACTTGGAGAAACTGGAATGTTTGATCACATTAGGAAGAGCGGCAGAGCAGCAATAGTAAGGATGGATTAAAACCTAGTGTTGACCATTGAGGTTTTTAATACACACTTAAATGACCACAGCCTTATAATTTTGGGAACTGGTATAGTGCAAGGTTAAGGACAGAAATAGACGTTGTGAGAAAATAAGTTGTGTTTAATATAGAACATCATGTGTGTAGTAAAAGAACTGGGTCCAGGTTTTAAAAAGATTTCCATCCAGTGACACCTGGCACATGCCCCGAAAAGTCTCCAAAGCTAAGATGCTGAAATAACTGTGACTTTTTGAATGTGTATTTGGCTCTAATGGCTCAAATTTTCATAATACAAAGAGTAATATCAGAGTTTTGCTTACACATTATGCGTTTTCAGACCAAACCAATCCGGGAGCCTTCAAGGGCATATTTTTCTGTTAGCATCCCCACTGCCAATAGGAATGCTGAAGTAATTTATGTCAGCCAGCGTTTGGTATGGCAACGTCACTTTGGCTTCGACAAGTTAAAATCACGTTCTGTTTCCTTCGTTGCATTTATGCTCAGTAAAGCCTGGACTTCATTGCCGGTGAATGCTGGTCCATATATTCTTCTGTTGTTTTTTGTTACAAGTTGTTTTTGTTGTGTTTTGTGTTGTCTGTTGTGGTTGCTGGTGCTGTATTGGCTCATGTGTTTGGCCAATCACTGTACACTTGCATCACTGAAAGTTCCTTTTGTGCTGGGATAGTACCTACTCTGAAACTGGAGCTAAAAAAGGCTCCAATTCTTGTGGTGTGGACCCTGAAGGCAAAAACACACTGGCGACGAACGCTGCGTGTCAAGAAATACACCCCTATTATTTTCAGTGTACAACTCCACACCAGCGGCAGCTAGACATGCATCAGCGCTCCCCACTTTCTCTCTGCTTGAACCTACCAGCTCCTGTAGCAGCCCTTCTTCTCTGCTCATGTGGCAGCTCGACTCCTCTCCTCACCATGGGTGCATAAAGAGAATAGATGTTGCTGGATGACGAAAGACTTGTTGTTGAGGTCGAGCAATATCCCGAGCTAAATGACCCACAAACCCGTCATTATTAAGACAATGGCCAAAAAGATATTGCCTGGTGAGTCATCGCTCTAGAGATTGGCTCTTCAGGTGAGAAATCAAGTCTAATTTCAGTAAAAGTAGTAATAAATTTGTGTGGTCGTCTGTTAACGAGCTGCAGTGCGACGCGACTGATGTGTGCAAGTGTGTCACATGACATGCTGCGGCGCCGGTGTGTAATGTTACAATTTTTTTACCTACATTTCAGAAATCAGAGAGAGGTTAATTGCAAAGTTGTTTCACCGCTGGGTGGTGCTATTGCATGTCACCAGTAAAGCCCCAGTTATCCGAATACCAACCGAATGGGCCATTTAACCAACAGTTACAGGCCGCCACACGGAAATATTGCCATTCTGACGGTCCGCCATCCCAAATTCTGGTCCCTGAGTCCTGACAGTAAGCTATGGCGAGCCTGTAGAAGCTGTATTCCCCATGCATGTCAGTGATTTTCACCGGGGTCGCACGTGAGTAATTCAGGCTGACATTACCTGTTTTTCAGTGAACTCTTCTGGTAATTTTATTAAAAGGCATGGCATATAGGTCCACAGTAACTTATTATTATTATTATTATTATTGGGTCTTATAAGAGTGGGCTACAATGAGTACCGGGCCATCAAATCACAGCATCCGCGGTGAGAGGACACGGAATTGTGTGCGCTTTTACGCACCTGTGTCAAGGCGATCGACGAGTCGTGTGCACCACTTCACCACCGACCCGTGCGTAAAAGCGCAAACAGTCCCTCAAGGAGGGACAGCCACGAGGCAATGAATGAGGAAATAATCGCCCGGGCGTTTAATCGGACCGGCGTTTAATACGCAAAATGGGGTCAAACCCCCGGCGGCTATTAGGTGCCCGGCGGCTATTTGCCACCAGACGACTATTTGGAAATATACAGTAAAACAAACTGACAATAAAAATGTTTCTTTAGTTATGATTGTGTATTCAAAGGAGGCAAACAACCTGCAATTCCAACTGTGACCACTGCTCAAAACACCAAAGCCCTGCTCTGTCCATGGGGTTCTGGGAGCCCCCATTTGACCGTTTGCTTGGTTGGCGTGACAAGTGTTAGCTAACATTTAAAATTAACATTACGATTAGCTCGCACACACTTTATTTTACATACCCTTTGAACTGAAACTGCACTGAATCATAATAGATATTCCCACTGACAGAAGTCAAAGCTAAGGCTGCTGCAAATGACAGAAGCTTCTCAGCCATCTTGACTGATGGACACCGCACTACATCAGTCTCGCTCTGGCTGTTACATCCCATCCTGAACTCCACCATCACATCAAGCCAGGACATCTCCACGCCTGAAATGAGCATTTCTTCACTGCACACTAGCCACAGAAGCTGGTGTCCAGTGGCCATAGGCGAGATTATTTGACAGACTGGACAGCTATGAAATTGAAACTGAATCTGATGAAAGAAACAGAGGAAAAAAATGACTGTTGACCTGAGTCACATCATCCAATCAGTGCCCTATGGCTCACTCACCTGCTTATGTGACGTCACACCTTTTTAGGAGCTAAGGTTTAGATAATGCTTTGAAATTTCTTACCTTTTTCCCAGTGATGTGACAGAATTATATCAGGTTGTATGGATCTTGTATCTACACCTGCTCTGAATGTTTGATTGCTGTACATATGTAGGTAAATATGAATAGTTATACTAAACATTATTTAAGACAAAGGAAGTAGATTTAGGAAGTAGATTTGGAAATTTGTCATCTTCAATACAAGCTGACTGTTATTAAGAGAAGTAGCTGTCCTTTGTCCAGTTTAATCCGAGCACTAATCAGTATGTGTCTCAGTAGCAGTCTTGTTCTCCATGGTCGAGGTGTAATAGCGAGGCTACATTGTCTGTGTCCTAAGTTAAAGCTCCCCGAAGCATTGCCTCTTGGATGCTGAATAAATCATCTCTACTTCCTTCGTACAAGTGCTAACCACCTCTGAGTGTGTCTCACTCTCCCACCTCTCATTATACAAATCTAGAGGAGTAAGGCATTCGTTAGCTGCCTCGATGTGCCACTGGCCTTGATAAATGGAGCAGCTCTCATGGAAAATTACATTGGCAGTGCTGCTTTGAAAGTGGCGAGAGAGAAAGGGAAGGCAGCACTTGAATGAAAGAGCACAGCCACCGCTCTGCATTGGATGCTGATGTCCAGCTTGGGTAGTGGAGGGATCTCATGAGAGCTAGCTTGAGTTTTTTTCTCTGTGCCTCTCTGAGTCTGGCTGACTGCTGCTATTGTGTTACAGCTCATTCCTTTTAAGTAGTGCCAGGGCTTTTAAAGGCTCTGAAAGAGAAGAGAGACTGTGACTTATTTTAAGAAGAGGAGTAAATTACATCAAGAAGCTCACTACAAAGTGAGGCTGTTAACTTACCTGTCCCTGTTCTAGTGAAGCAGAGTTGTTGCTTCATTAACAGACTGACAGTACTGAAGTGCTTGTTCAAATATGTTAGACCTCCTTTACATCTCACACATGTGGATCTCGAGCATTTAGATCTTACCTACAGTTACGCTCTTTGCAGACATTAGTGAGATACTACGCTGTATAGCCTATCAGAGCTGCTTATTGGATGGTCACATAGCTTCAGAAACCCCCTCCCCACACCTTTTCAACGCTGGATTAGGGAAACTTCACGAAACCGACAATCCGTCATTCACAACCACTTTATGCTGTGATTGCTCGGCTGTACAGATCTGAGGAAGGAAGCTTCAACTAGAGATGTTCCTAATGAGTTCAGTTATCTATCATTTAAATGGAAATTTAAAATTAGGCTAGTCAACGAGTCTAAATGTAAGAAAACACTCAGAAAATATTAAAAACTAGGGATGCATGATAATAGCGACACGTCACCGGTATCAGCCAATATTTGCTTAAAAATCAGCCAACATGCTTTTTCTTATTTTGCACAATAAATCAATATTACACACATTGAAAAGTATTGTATTTCATGTCTCCATCTGCTGGTGGGCAATCCTGATAAGAGTATTTATGCATAGTGTGATTTTCATTCCACTGAAGAAGAAATTTGATGATCGCTAAAATTAGGCGGGGAAAAAAAGTAGATATATCGATATTGGTATTGGCCTAATAAGTTGTTATATATCAGCATATCGGCAAAAAATCCAGTATCGTGCATCCCAAGTAAAAATTTAATCTCCAAGTTTTATGGCTGTCCCGAATGTGTTTTTTTGGGGCTTCAAATCTTCTGTGATAATTACCCATGAATATTCAAAACTTCAATATAGGTATCAATAGGGCTGACCTTCGACTTCATTTTTGAAAATCGAAGCTATGGAGCTCAGATCGATTTTAAATCGAAGCCTTCGACTACCCCCCCGGTCATTGAAGGCTTAGTTTCTTGCAACCCTAGAATTAAGATAAAAATATTCACAAACGAAAAAACACTTCTGGTTGCTGATACGTAGTGTTTAGGCCGAATATTTGAAAAAAAAAAAAAAAAAAAAATCCCAATCGAATCCCGTGTAAAAAAAAAAAAAAAAAAATCCCAATCGAATCCCGTGTCATCGATCGAAGCTTCGACTTTTTTGGGTCAGCCCTAGGTATCAATCATATTCATCTACGCCAACCATCCACCCAGACCCGGCCCGGTAGGACCTTCAGTAGGACGTGCTGCTGCATGTGTGAGTGAGAGCACAAGTGATAGAGATGGGAAAGAGAAGGTGGAAGGAAGACTGTTGCAGGCAAGGTTTCTGTAAGTTACTAATAACTAGTTGAAAACAAGTGCTTTACTACAGGCAGCAGCAGTTAACAGTCCATTAGAGATTAGGGCTGCAACAATTAGTTGACTAATCGATGACTAATCAACTATTAAAATAACCGGTGACTAATTTAGTAGTCAACTAAAAGATTTGAGTAAATTTTTTATAGAAAAATACTATAAAAGTACCCCAAAATGCTCTTATTGTAGCTTCTTACGTTCAAATATTGGCAGCTTTACTCACTCTCCCATGACAGTGAACTAAAACTCTTTGGCATGAGTATGAAACAAGACATTAGATGACATCATTTTGGGGTTTGGGAGAGACAGACTGACATGTACATTTTTCAACATTTTAACACATTTTTCGATAAAATGATTAGTCGACTAATCGAAGAAATAATCGACAGATTAGTCAACAATGAAAATAATCGTTAGTTGCAGCCCTACTAGAGATGCACAGTAATATCGGGTTGTCATCGGCCAACATACTTTTTCTGAATTTGCTCAATGAATGAAATACAGTGGTGTGAAAAAGTGTTTGCCCTCTTCCTGATTTCTTACTTTTTTGCATGTTTTCCGCACTTAAATGTTTCAGATCATCAAACAAATTTAAACATTAGTCAAAGATAACACAAGTAAACACAAAATGCAGTTTTTAAATGAAGGGTTTTATTAATGAGGAAGAAAAAAATCCAAAGCTACATGGCCCTGTGTGAAAAAGTGTT
>NC_065506.1:38771159-38903623 GCF_006386435.1 Epinephelus moara
CCATGTAGCTTTGGATTTTTTTCTTCCTCATTAATAAAACCCTTCATTTAAAAACTGCATTTTGTGTTTACTTGTGTTATCTTTGACTAATGTTTAAATTTGTTTGATGATCTGAAACATTTAAGTGCGGAAAACATGCAAAAAAGTAAGAAATCAGGAAGGGGGCAAACACTTTTTCACACCACTGTACATACATGGAAATATTTCATGCCTCCATCTGCTGGTGGGCCATCATCATCATAAGAGTATGCATGCATTAGGCTATATGTTGTTAATTTCATAACAAAGGAGACTTGATGATCACAAAAATTGGGGGGGGGGAAGGATATATTGGAAAGTGGATATATTGACATCTGTTATTGGATATTGGCAAAAAAAAAAATTCAATAGCATGCATCTCTGTCTTTCGCATTTCAGCTCACCTTTTCCTTTTCCTCATTGGACAGCCAATTAAATTGATTAGAGTGTGGGTCATTGACTGTGCTGAGGACACTGACCTTATTTGTGTCAGACACTTGCCACCTTCTTTTAATTTACTTCACTAATTCAATGGTAAAACAAAACAAAAAAGAGAAATATCGAATATTGAGTTGGACATTGATTACCATGGCAACAATTGAAGTTTTGAAGCATTCAGGTCAGTCCTACTAAGGTTAGAAATTGTCAGATAAATTATGTCATATATTCCATGACCCATTTTAAATTGCTAATCACATTTTTCAAAAACCAAATCATACTTAAATGCAGCTGAAATTACTGACATTGTGCACCGTGCATTATGAACATTGCGCATTATCCTAAAAAACATGACAACTCATTAAAGAAAAGTTAACAAATAACATTTATTGAATATAATATTCTGCAGGAAAATAGATTTACAGGAAACATGCCTGATTATAACGAGCATTTGAGCACAGTTGCATAGAATGATAATAATTTTAGTTTAACCGAATAGTTTTTCTGGTGCAGACTATCACTTACAATTTAATAAACTACCACACAAACCACACAGATCCCTGGTTTAAAATTCTCTCTCTAGCTCTCACACTTATTAAATTTGATGGATTTTATGAACAGCTCTCTTGGAGTGATATATTTGACCAACAGATAACACAGAGTTTGTGTATAATTAGTGTTCAATTCCAGAGAAAATTGATAAATGGAAGTATTGAATTATCTCCCAGCCCCAGTTGTTGTGGTTGCTGTTGTGAAATCTGCGTTTGTTGCCTCTGCCTGTTTTGAAGCATTCACCCTCAGGGAGTCCCTCACTGCTACAGGAAGAAAACATTTGACACTAATTGTTTTTCACGTCTGCCATTAGCAGCTGCCTTCACAATAATGTGAAATGGTTTGAGCTTGTAGGCAAAACAAACCACTAGACTACATAAAGTATGAAAATAAAACAAAATGTCGAACATTTTGTTCCTTTTAATCACTGAAAAGCTGTTAAAACGGATATAAAAATACATGTGGTAATGTTAACGGCTGGCTCTTTTATAATTTCACTAAATGTGAACGTGCATGTCCCAGGGATACTCCTTTTTTTTTCTGCAGACTACGACGCATACCGTGCATACCACTCATTTTCAAGGTTTACAATGTCTTATCCCTCACTGACACGCCACTGCAAATCAAAACAGCTAGAGGAATCACTGTAAATCAGAATGGCTTGTGTAATCACATGATGGGAAAAAAATATGCTGCAGCCAAACGCTGATATTTTCAAATGTCATTTTCATAGGCCATCCATTACTTTAACCTTAACCTTTTCAAATATATATTTAGTGGTAAAAAACTGTATATTTTTTAACAATAAAACCTCAGTACATGGTTTTTTTTTACTACATCTGTTGTATTTTACTGTTTGTCGCATGAACACAACCTCGCAGTTCCTAATAGAGGATTGATTCTGAGATGGGAATTAATTTTTAATATTTCCATCTCAAGCTGCCACAAAACACAGCAACACACAGCTTCCAAGATTAGTTGGCTCCCTCTTGTCATTTGGTAGAAACCCAGAATGCTGCCAAATTAAAGCAGTGTTCGCGCTTGCTGTGTTTTTTTCTTTTTGTTGAAAGAAGTCAGTCAGTCAGTGACGGTACTGAGGAAGAAACAGTTAAAACATATTTTTCAATATGTCATCTTTCCAGATAACGCCCCAGTCGTACAATTTGTACATGACTGGACCTTGAAAAACAGGCGCCACAAATGTAGACATAATTAAAGTTGGTTTATGTCTTTATCAAACCTCCTGGTAGTCATTTAATTAGCTTGCTTCCATCTCTAATAAGCATGCTGTAGCTCTACATAGGATATAGTCCAGTATTTCTGCACCCACGCTTCACTCTGTTGCAGTCAGGAACCTTTTACATTTAAAAACATTTTCAGATTCACATTGCTGCACAGACGAGTCACCAACCTCAACCCTGGAAATCCATATTAGAGAATCGTTGTAGCATAAACCACCGTTATACCAGATTCCTCCCAGCCCACACATCAGACCACAGATTCAGATATTGAATTAGAAGAAGACGCCGCGGCCCACAAAGTTTATAGCCTTGTTGCTCAGGAAATCCTCGTCAAGAGGAACCACAGGCTTTTTGTTTGGAAATATTCAACGCTGGAACCAGGTCTTTTCCAGTCGTAAACACTGCTGCCTGTAGTCACCTTGACCTCAGTGCATGTTTAGCTTGATTTGCGTCCCATCTCTACGCTTCCTGAAGGCTTTTGGGATTTGTTGTCACTTTTGATATTGAGTGTAATGTAAGCTTGCTTTAACCACAAGTGCAATCTGGAATAATGGAAACGTTGAAAGAGAAGTTGTGGTTGGAATGAGTGCGACTGGTCTCAGTAGTGAAAGGATCAGATTCTGCATTGACAGCAGTTTTTCATCAACTCCTTTTTATGTTTTTCAGGTTTTTTTCCCCCCTAAGATTCTCACAAAAAGGCAGTTTAGTGATATCACTTCAAACTTTTCTCCATGATAGACAGTCTTAAATAACAGAATGCTGTTTTTAAATCATACCTGGCAATTTTCCCAAAGCTAATCAAGGTGCATACAAACCTTGAGACTCCAGAGTGTGAATGCCATATTGTTGCCTCTTTCTTTTTTCTTTTTTTTTTACGAGGATAGCTTAGTTATTAAATGAGTGATATCACTGTGTGACTCCCACTTTCATGTATTATTCTTTCATTAGGTTTTTGTACTCATAATCTGAAAACTAGCGTTTTTGTATTTTGTAACATAAAACATTTCTTTTATCCTTGTAATTGTTTTAATATGTGTTTTTATAGATTTTGATCTTTGTGAATTTTGGATGGTTCTGTTTTGCAGACATCTACTGTGTGAAGTGTATCACAGAGACTCCAGAAATCTCTTTTTGTTATTGCATTTTGTCCCCCCCAAATAACCAGAAATTTAAGTTAACGGCCATATTCCATTTCATATTTTTACCCCAACCTCTTGTTTTTGAGTGCCACCTTGCCCCTTGTAACTCAGTTACTTTTAAAATACTTGTAAACATTTTAGTCCGACTGAAATTGAGTCGGACTAACACACCCAGACAGTATGATCGGTAGTCGAATTACTCCTGCATGTATACAGTCAGTCGGACCCAAACTTGCTAGGTACTCTGCGCGTGCTAACTTGTTTATTGATTGCTCAGTCTGTGACGCAATAGGTCAACCGAAACAAGGTCCAATATTAACAAGCTCAAAGGGGGCATATTGCCACCTATCATAGCGGAGTCAGACATACTTTGATCAATAAATTGATTCCCCTTATGTGCTTAGTTACTGGGACAAGGATTGTAGTCCAATTAAATGGCCGTGTCGAGCTAAAACTGTAGCTCAACTTAATTTTGCATGTACCAACTGTTATATCTTTGGTATGCTGGCATTTACATAAACAGATGCAGTGAATGTTGTCGGACATCATGAATATACTGTCCTCTGCAGTGGTGATTCCTCTTGCGTGAGTTATAAGCATCCTTTTTGTGGTTTTTACGACGCTTGCGATTCGTTCACAACTTAAGTTTGACGCTATTAATCGAGTCATCAAATAAAAAAGAATGCTGCTTCCTTACCAGGTAACGTTAGCTAGCTACCAAGACATCGACATGCTAGCAATTTCTTTTGTTATGTACGTAATGAAGAAAAGGACCAAAATACAATTAAACAGCATTAAACATAGATAATTATCCATGAAGAAAGTACATTTGTGGGTTTGTTTAGTTGCTTGTGCAGCCATTTACCGATGATTTCTAGTAACATTTGGTTTGAAGTGTGCCTCTGAAAAACCTCTGTTTAGAGGGCAATGTAGCCCTAACACTTTCGCCCTACCCCTTTATCCCAACAAGAATCTGGACACCCTACCCTTAGATGTGAAACAGAGGGGTAAGTGTGAAGTTATTGGGGCAAAGGGTGTAAAGGAATTGGACCGTATGTGGCATTCAGCACCTTGAAACTTGGTAACAGTTGTATTTTAACATCAGTATCATTTTTGAAACTTCATTTTACCTTCTGTTTTAAACACAGCATTAAGAATTGATGTGATGGTTTTCTACAGGGACACGAAACAGTGTTGGGCTCCTTTTTCGCAAAAAGCAATCACAGATCTGTCAAACAAAGCCGCTGTCATGCTTTGTCTTTCTCCCTCTCCTAAGCTTTCCACGAGGTGTGTTGCTGTGTCTGGATCCGCTCGCTATGAGGGGAGGCATGTGTGGGGGGAAGGGAGAGCAAAGGCTTGTACCACTAATTCAGCTCATGAAAGACTTATGCAGCAAGAGCAGCTGTCTTCCATTGTCAGGCTGCAAATTTCCAGTGTGCCTCATTTCGCCTCTCAATGCGTGAGTAGCAGGAGAGCCAGGGAGGAAACAAACCAGAATAAGAAGGGAAAACCGAGCGAGGGGGAAAGAGAAAGCCAAATATCAAGACTTTTGATGGAGGCCTAGTTGTGTTTTTTCTATTTAAAACTGTAGTGAGTGTGTGGTTGGACCAGTCTAATAATAAACCATGAGCCTATTCAGACCCAGTGTGCAGTTTGCAGATAGATAAAAAAAGGGCTCTGCTGTGGTGAGAGGGGAGAGAGAGGGCATATGAGGGGTAAGAGGAGGAGGAGGTGAGGGTAAAGAACTGCCTGAGATTAGGAAAGGAGGGAGGGAGAGTTGAACAGTGTTATGAATGGATAGAGTCTTTAACCCCCCAACACACTGAATAGTTTGTCACAGGCTGCTGCGGCTGTATGTGGAATGAGAGGAGCTGGCTGAGAGCTCTTGGATTCCTGAATCCTTGAGGCATGTGGTCTGATTAGCAGAACAAAACCCACACAGTGGGGAGGAGCAGACGTGGCTTTTTCCCCCCTCAACTGGAATTTTCTACCAGCGAGGGGAGAGGTGGTGGTGCGAAGTTTGTACTGACTTGCTACGGTTGTAAAAGAGTTTGCAGACTACGTTTGGGGATTTTGCAAGGCTTTGTTTCTGCGCTATTGTTTCGGCCATGTGAAAAGAATTTCCTCCTCCTAATTCTTTGGTGGTTAAACCCTTAAATTTGCACGTTTTCTGTTGGAAATAATAATCAATATCGACACAGGTTTGACCATGAAACGCTGGATGAGAAAACATTTGCAGTCCAAGAGCTTAACAGCTTGTGAAAGGTTTTTAGTTTAACAAAGAGGAAGTTAACAGCAAGGCAGTGTTTGAGCAAGAGTGATTAAAGAGAGGATTACGTTTCTTGCCCTCCCCCCTAATACTTTTCTAAGGGGATTGTTTGCAGCCAGTTTGTTTTTAAATGGAACATGTTCAGAAAATCACTAATGCTTCAGCTGTGAAATTCCTTACTTCATTGCAACATTGCCTGTTATCAAGGGTAGCCTGCTTCTGTCCTCTGAGGGAATAGTGCTCTTAAAGTACGTTCAGTTACACCACTGAGTTATGTTCTTTGGTTGTTTTGCATCAAGTTAAAAGAGTGGATGCCATTTAATTTTTTATTCATATAGAATTTGATGAAATTGCATTTTGAAACCCATCTTAAGGCTCGGACAAACCAAACCCACATCACAGTACTAGTAGCAACAAAAGCCCACTCTTAAGTTGCCTCATGTCGGCTGTCTCTCGGCCAAAACGTTGAACTTGAACACACCGCAAAGAGACAGCCAATGATCAACTAGCATGTACGTTCTGAGAAGAGAGGAGAGGAGAGGGAAAACGGAAAGTGGAAGCAGCAGAGGCCGGATAAATTCAAGATGCTAGTTAGTCAAGTATCACATTAACAAAACAAAGTTACAGATATTTACCGTGCGCCAGTGAACAGTAATACCAACAGGTAAAAAACGTGTCTACTAAAGAGCCCAATGGCCAAAAAAATAGTCTGACCTAATATATACCTAATAAATTTGTTTTAATCTCACGCCCTCTTGACATTAGCCGTTTGTTTACTTTCCTCACTTCTGTTTCTCTTCTCGTGCACTGAGCTGAACTGCCAGTCAGAGTGCTTTCACTCACCGATGGGCTCTGCCAGCTCTAATACCGATTTAGTATGCTGAATTTGAGTAACAGCCGACACGGGCCAATGGTATGGGACACATCGCAAAAGCAAAGGCAACAGACGCTCACTGATGCCCCGACTTTGATCAGCGGGCCAAGTGTCGGCTTGATGTCAGGGCCCTAAAACCTCCGGAGTCTTATCACCAACCTGCCGTCAGAAGGTCAACATCCTGCATTTCTCAAACATGACACCCTCGCACATTGCATCTCTATT
Source organism: Epinephelus moara (assembly GCF_006386435.1). Taxonomy (NCBI): domain Eukaryota; kingdom Metazoa; phylum Chordata; class Actinopteri; order Perciformes; family Serranidae; genus Epinephelus; species Epinephelus moara. Next base: position 38,777,916 of record NC_065506.1, read on the forward strand.
ACTGTCTGGGACAGACATAAGAGCAGTGACATAAAGACAAAGAAGTGTCTGGCTCAGTTGCTTGCCCATTCCCTCTGTCTGTGGGCTACAGCTTTAAATCAAAGTAACGGCTGTAAGCAACAATTATTGTCATTGATGGTTAATCTCAGATGAAGAAACACCTCAACTCCATCAAATTGTGCTTGTGGCCTTGTAATTCCTTTAACCATTATTGATTAATCTGCCAGTGATTTTTTTGTTGAGTTTTTAATCCATTGTTTGGTCCACAAAACATCAGAAAATCTCGCAGCCACAGTAGTACAAAGGCCTGCGAGGCTTGTCCATTAGAACTGAAGAAGCCTCGTAGATGAGAGGCGAAACATCTTCAAGAAACTCAAGCAAGTCCAGTTGCCTATGACAGAGCACTTAGGATCACCATGACCTGGATGACTGAGAATCTACACCAACATCAGAAAACAGTGAGAAATGGCCATCACATTTTGCTAGAGCCCAAGGTGACATCATTATTAAATGTTTTGTTTGTCTGACCATTTGTCCAAAACCCCAAAATATCCATTTTGATAAAATGTAAGACCAATCTAAGATATTCAAGAACCTGGGACCATGAAGTGTTTGGCATTTTTAAATGAAAATGGTGTAAATTATTAACCAACCATCCAAATATGTGCCTCATAATTATCTTTATTTAATTATACGGTTAGTGAAGTAATCTAAAAACAACACCAACTCAACAGCAGTTAAAGATAAGTTGGCAAGTTTACAAATGCTTACCTTACTTGTGTTTGGGTGGGGTGGTAATAATGAGATCTTGTCTGAACCTAAACATACCTTTTGAGCTGATGCTTTCTGCAAACAACATCTTCTAAATGATCATGTGTAAGCTTGTTTGCATGCACTTCCTTAAGCTATCATGTAATCTAAACAGGACGATATACTCAGTCCAGGAAGTCATTTCTTTGTGTACTAAAAAGACATAAGCGGACCAGGCTTGTCTGTATAGACCAGTCAGATTCTTAACTCAGTTCTGTGCACCAGCTCCCGCTGTGTGATTATCTATAATTGGCCTAAAAATACCACTTGACTGGCTGTATAGCCTTTTGGGAAAACAAGTATTTGTGGCTTGTTTGGCTGTTTTAGTTTTGGCGATGTAGTTTCATCGAAGAGTGTCTCCTCTGAGGTACCGGACAGTGGAAACTTTAGTGACGGTGAAGCGTCCTCAGTGTCTTTTCTTTTGAAATAAATTAAGGAGAGGATGATAAGTTATTTTATATGGAATATATGGACTACAAAGCACTGCTGCCACAAGGGTTTTACTCACCCTATTATTGTTTAACTTCATTAACATAAAGTTTCTCATGACTTTGCGGCAGTAAAACCATATGCCATAAAATGTTTATCCTGTAGGTAGATGAGATGTTGATGTTATTACAGTCGCACAGTCTTTGTAGTGTTCACTCCTGTTACTGCTAGGCTGTCCTGTCAGTTTACTCTCAGTTAAACCCCCACAGAGGTAGACAACTGAGCAAACAGACATAATGGCTAATCCATTTTCTTATCTGTCAGATGGCGTTGTTTTGGGGGGGGGGTTGTTTGACATTTTCTGGCAGAGGACCTCCTCTCGTCTTGTCTCTCTTGTTACATTTTGCTGGATGTCAAAAGGCTCGTCTGCCAAAAATAGAGCCGCGGTCCGCATTTCAGCATGAGAAATTGGAGACGCAAGTTAGATCATGTGCGTGCCCTCCTCTGCGCTCCGTCTGAGAGGTCAGCCTCGAGAGCAGCGCTTTTATACGAGCTTTTCTTTAATCCAGTGACCACCGTGCCCGTTTCCGAGCAGAAGTGAATATCATCTGTTTAAACATAAATAGCTGCTTCTTCTGTGTTCATAAAATTTTAACAACATAGAGGTCTTTGGCTTTATTTTTCGAGAAGTATGCATTTGAGGTTTGGTGCGTTGTGTCTGTGCATGCATGCTTCCAAGCTTGGAAGTACAGATCTGAGATGAAAGGATTTTCTTTCCTATTCTAATCCACACAGACAGCTAGGCCCTTGTGATTATTCCCGCCCCCTTCTCTCCACTCATCTCTTTGAATGCAGGGCCTTTCTAATTCACCCTAAAAAGGGTTTCAAAAGGGGATTATACTGCTGATAGAAATTAAAGGGAGAACACGTCCGTCCTTTGGGACCAATGTCAAACATTCATGAGTCGATGGATGCTTGCATCAAGCGCGATATAGGACTGAATTTGGAGTAGTTCAGACTCCCTTTTTTTCAACACCAAGCTGCTCATAAGATGGTGTACTAATGATGTTTTTGAGAGGTTATTGATGCAAATGTTTACGAGCAGTTACTGAAAAAAATCCCAAAGATTTGTTGATGCACGACACACAGACAGTAGCACCAGAGAATACGCCTACATGCAATTTGTTGTTCTACAAGGCTCCCCGTTACACAGAGAAATAAACAGTGTCTTCCTATAACACTGTTTTTCTCAAGTACCAGATTCACATTATGCAAATTGCAGTTTTTAAACTAAGAATTTTATCATTGTTCTAATACTATAAGTGATTTGATGTCTCATTAAAGTCAACAACTATTTTCCCGTCAATTTAAAAATAATTTAGAATTACCTTAAATTAAGATGTCATCAGTATAATGTGAGAAAAAGAATACAAGCAAAGTGCTTCATTCAAGGCTTACTCCTTTTGTTCAGCAGGATTTGCTTTAGACCTAAGTATTCTGCAAAGCCCAGGTCTCATGAGAGTTTTACAACTGAAGCCCTTCATGTTAAACATGTTGGGAAAGAGAGAGTTTGACAGTGAGGTAAAGCATCTTGTGGCTCACTGACCCGGGCCTCGGTCCAACAACTTAACGCTTCATCACCACCGAATCCCTTAAATCCTCACCCCTGATCTAATGCTGTTCAAGAGCAATAGATAAATAAATAAAACATATATGCATTAAGTGCACAGACACTGTTGGATTGTATCGTTCTGCCGCCCTAACTGAAGTTTTGCTTTGCTGCCAAGTCCTTTCAAACTCGATGACATGGAACTATTTTGACTTTGGCATCAAGGAGTCGGTCACTGTTTACATGACATTTTAAATTTATGCAGCTGGCAGAGGCTCTTTGACATGGGCTAGACTTGGACCACGATGGGGTGTGAGTATTAAAATAACAATATATAAAGAGCAATGATGAAGTTATTGTGAGCAGCTCTGCACTGCACATGACTCAGCCGAACATTAACTTCAAAGTCCATGTTGAGTTTGGGAAATACTGAGTGCCAAACAAAAGTCATAATAGGCCAAGCTGAGCTAGTCTCCCATCCAGTGTAGAGTGTGTGTAGGGTTGAAAAGGTTTGGAAAATATCTGTAATGTTTCCAAGGCCAGTTAAGCTTGGGAATTTGGGGAATTTTGTACAGTTTCAATAAAAAATGGCACAATTTTAACAGTGAATTTATTTGTAATACAAGGTCTTATATCATGTTGTGGTTACAGTATACACATTTCTTTAAATTGTAGCCGTGCTCTATATTCAGCAGCGCACTCTTCCATCACATGTACAGGTAATTTGCCAGCATGTGTCCTGTTAAATAGGAATTCAGTGGAATTACAACCCTCTGCATGCTCAGTGCATTCTGCCATCACATGTGCAGCCCACACCACTGCCAACACCACCGCACCATCTGAGCCAAAGGACTTCATGCTCTCATGTAAGGTTTTGATTATATTACTGGAGTGAATACATATTTTTTTTATAATATTCCAGTAAACTAGCAAATGGTAGCCTTAAGCAAAGTATAACTTGAAATCAAAACAGATGTGTAAGTTTTTTAATCACAAATGCCTTGCACTGATCATCACCTGTAGGCCAGGATCAGGGCCCAACAGTGATTTAAAAGAAGTTGTTTTGTAGGTATTCCTAATGGTATTGTAGAGTTTGTCATTTCCTGGAGCACGATAAATAATGCTGATGACTCATCCTACACTCGGGGGCGTATACTTATTTTGCATCCGATGAAAAGCCTTCTTTAATTGTTATGTCCCCCACCCATGACTTTAAGTTCTGTCAGTTATCAGCTGGTGTACAGAAGCCATGAGCTAGCTCAGAATTGGGGCCGTACACATGCCGCGTTTTTTGTGCCCTCAAATTCATGCAGGCGCGCTCAAACAGCAGAGCAATGCTGTCACGGTGCACATGCGTTCCCAAGCACCAACTTTCAGGGTGCGACAGCTGCGCCATGAGATAAACAGAGTTCAACTTTAGGAACGCAGCAGCGCACACCGTATATCATGTGATGAGGATCAACCAATCACACCTGGCAGACATCTTTTCCCCTCTTTCGTAAATATCAGTCTGTGGTAATTATGAAGGAGAAGCTAATCATTTTAGTGCAGGGCTTTACATCTGTCCCAGGGACAATATTTTATATAATACACACTTACAAAATAGTGCCTGGAAGAAGATCAGCTCTGCACTCAGGATTTCTGGTAAGTAGGCTGTGATACAGTGCTGGTTATGGTCGCTTAGCAGCTTTAGATGCAACCTGCCTCCACGTCCTTGAAAGCTGGCAAGGAGTAGGCGGACGAGTAGCACCTAACCTTGCATTTTCCAGGCGGTTAAAGATGCAGCATGTGTACGGCCCCTTATGGGTCATGGCTGTGTTTTTAATTGTGCTAACTCCTGGGGTTAGCAATGATGACATCGTCCTGACCAGTGGTGGTGGGACAGCGCCATCACAGAAGTGTAATGCCTGCCCTCCCTTTGGTTCCCCCTGTCTAGGTTTGCATGTAATGTTAGAATGGCTACAACACTTGGATTGGCTACCACAACTAGTCCCTCCCAAATGTCCTGTCTTTACAGAAAGCACACAAATTTGCGGAATCGCACAGCAGTCTGCTCGCTGTTTCATTGGCACTTTCTGCTAGTGTTTGCTAGCTAACCGTTGCCATATTTTTTTTCTTTTAGATTAGATTAAATTAGATTCAACTGTATTGGCATAGCACAGAGTTCAGGTACTGAGACCACAAAATGCAGTCTAGCATCTAAACTGAAGTACAGTGTGGAATAATACATACAGAATGAACAGTAATGTGAAAAACGCACAAAGCACAGCCCAAATTGTCATGTCAATTTTTCACAATTTTTCTTGCTAGCTAGCTAACTCACCACATGGCCCTTTGCACATTGTATGTATTTGACAAATTGATGGATTTATTTGGCAAATCAGTTTATTATATCTGCTAATTATAAGGTAAAAGTTTAGTTTCTATCTGCCATCGACATGATAATTTCAGTCTAAGCAGACAACGCTGTTCTATGGGATGCAGTAGGCTAAATCCTAATTTCCATGAATTACCATGAAATATTTCCAACTTGAGTATTAATGGAATTCTGCAACCCTAACTGTATGTAACAATATTTACGCTCCAAATGTTAAAAAATATTGGAAGTGACACCTCGTACCTGATCTGGGACTTTACCCTTTTATTTCTCCTCTGTGTCCAGCAAATCAAGTCTTCCCCATACCGCAGACTCCCTCTCCAGACTTTTGATCCCTCTGTATTTTAGATTATCTGCACTTGCATGATTTACTACATTAAAAGCCTTAAATGCCATAAGTGATAAATGTAGGTTGTCCTCTGCTTATACCTCTCCTCAAAAATTGGTTGTGTGCCAATGACTTTTATAGTCTCCAGTGTGTATGGAGGTTTGATTTTTCTCATGCTGTTTCCTTTCCTTAAACAAGAGTACCACATGCATCAAAGTCACCCCTGCCACAGCAGAGCCCTCTTATGAATGCTGATATGCTCAATGGAGACTGCATCAGTGTCCTTGAATACAGAAGCTTTGCATTATCTGTTGTAGGCAGAGAAAGACTCCCCCTGTCAAAGCAGTGTTCATCCCATATAATACTGTGTTTCTCTGCCATTGCTCTTCCAGACCCGTTCGATGTTTGTAATGTGTGTTGTACCTCTGGAAATTATGACGAAAGGAAAACAGTGAAGAATCCAGGTGGATATTACTCTTTATCAGAGTCCCCATTGGCCGACACCTTAGCATCTATTCTCCTCGGGTCAACACACATTTGTACCCAAAGGCATTTTATTTTTCCCAGTACGCCCAAAATTAATGTCTTAAAACTGGGAGAAAAACAGTACCGCCTGGAAGGAACCCATACAAACACTAGGAGAACATGCAAAGTCCACACTGAAATCGTCAGGCAACTATCCTGGATGCTTTGATCCCTTATTCAGTTCATTACTTTATAAAGTGGGCGTTCTACTGTTTACCTATCAATCTGAGTTTGAGGATACAGTGAGTGTGGAGTGATAACTTTCCAGAGCTGTAAAACCTGGCTTCATAGTATTATTAACCTTTGTGCAGCGTTGGCATCTGATAAGCCTTTAAACTCTTGGCTGCATCACTCAAACTGGCTTTCCAGATCGTATTGTGTCAGTGTGGCTGGATGAAATACACCCACTCAACCAATGAGCCATTGCAACAACATGTCATGCTAAGTGATCACTGTGTATTGACAGTGTTTCTGCAGTGTTAAATAAAAAACCCAAGACAAAGACAAAGACTTTACTGGTTCAGATTGTTTTTAACCGTGTTACTCTACCACATATACAACATCTGATTAGGATTTGGTACCGTTCACATTTGAACCAATACCAATACCAGTGCCAGTGTCTCGAATTTGGTATCTAACGGTACCTTTTGTCAGTACTTAACTTTTCTGCAATAACAAAAAGGAGTTTTTGAACAAGCTGCAGTCGACAAGCAATTCTGCTCCTGTGCTATTTTTCCAAACACATTGAGATAAGTCTCTGTCTGTCTATTTGCTTGTGTGCGTGTGTATGTGTGTGTCTGCTTGTCTCTGTAACTCTGTTTAGACTCAGCTGTCAAATATGTGGAATAAGTACGTAATTTAAAAACACAATCACAAACAGCAGTGAAACAGCATAAAATGGTGCTTCTGCCTCCTGTCTGAATCTGATGTTCTCACCCAGGTGTGCTCTTAAGCCCTGTGTTCACCAAGCAGTTAGGTTCAGTTCAGTTTGGTGTGTTTTTCTCTGTTTCTACTGTAAAAGTTGTGGATGGTACCAATGGAACAGTTCCGTACTGTCGCCATTTTTGGTCCCCCCTCTGTTGGGGTACCTAGCACACAGATCTGGTACTAAAAGGTGGAGCTGTGAACACTGCAGTCTGTTGATTGGTCAGTAGCTGATGGTCACTCGCTCAGGGCTGAGTTGTGGCTGGTTTTGAGGCTCATGTAACCACTGTTCATACTGTGCAGAGTTTTATTAGTAAACTGTAACTATAAAATGAAAGCATGTTTTGCTGCCTCTCACAGCAGCTGGAGTCTGAGAAAAATAATTCACTGGGCCGACTGCTGGCGACTTCTAAGGTGGAACGCTAACTTGTAATGTTACTCAATGCATGAGTTGACGACGTGAATCCATCAGCAAACCTTAAATTTCAATGTGACAACTTTGACCATTACTTTAGTTTTTATATGACATAGGACTTTTAGTAATAGATGGATCTACACGTGTTTATATATTCATTTCAACTGGGTTATGTGAACTGCATATATCCCAATCCTCACTTGGAGAAAAAGAAAGCATCATGGAGCATCGTTCCTGTGGGCTCCGGCAATACTAAACCCCCGAGCTTGCCTGAGAAGGACTAAATGCACAAACCCGACATTTGTAAATATCCCATGGAGAGAGACTCTCACTGCAGCCTGTTTTATTTTGTTCTGAAAATGTCGGCGTGCAGCCTCGTTCTGTGGACGATAAACAATGTGCAGACTGATAAAGGAGAAAATACAGTGAGTGCTGGACGAAGCAGTGAGTGACAAAAAACCCACCCACATTTAAGAGCACTGTTTGTGGTGGAAACGCTAGGGTCTAGGTACCATGTCTGAAGGGTTACTTTTGGTTCTAAAGGTACCACACCGAAAGTGTTTGGTGGAAACAGGGCTTCAAGTACTGAAATTTGGCTTGGTAGTAGGGCTGCCACGATTAGTCGACTAATTGATGACTAATCGACTATTAAAATAATCGGTGACTATTTTAGTAGTCGACTAATCAGTTCGAGTCATTTTTCATAGAAAAGCACTATAAAAGTACCCAAAATACTCTTACTGCAGCTTCTTACGTTCAGATATTGGCAGCTTTACACAGTCCCGTGACAGTGAACTAAAACCCTTTGGCGTGAGTATGAAATACGACATTAGATGACGTAATTTTGGGGTTTGGGAGACACAGACCGACATTTTTCAACATTTTAACACATTTTTCGATGAAATGACTAGTCGACTAATCGAAGAAATAATCGACAGATTAGTCGACAATGAAAATAATCGTTAGTGGCAGCCCTACTTGGTAGTACCGACGTAATTCGGTCAGTATTCTTCAGAGTAACGAGTTTGATGTTCAGCCCTATATCTTATTAGTTTGTAATTTCAGCTCTTTAAATGATCATTTATACTTTTCGTATCTGTGTGGCTATAAAGGTCCATGTGACGTAAATTTGGTCACCTGCCCATGTCCATGTCAAGCTGACAGTACGTACTGTTTGAGCACGTCTGTGTATGCAAACACACAACGTAACTCAGACCTGTGAACTTTATTTGAACTCTGTCTGCACCTCTGGATCTCCTTGTTGGAAGTGTGTGATCATTTGAAATGTAAATGAATCAAGTTCAAGGGTCACTGTTTTTATCTCTGAGTATTTTGCTGGTGCACAGATGGACTAAGGGGTTGGTGTGCTGGCATGTGAAGAATTATTTCCCTCTAAATTTATATGCAGGGTAAGCCTCCTGAATTAGTGATGCATGTTGTGTGTTTTTTTGCTGAGACGATTTTTCACCCTCCACTCCAAGAATGGACGATTCCTAAAGTATTGTTGCGTTATTGCACTGTTTGGTCTATGATAGTTAAATAGTCCTGAGTGCATTTCTTCCTGTACACGGAACTGTTTCCAAAAACCCCAAAAAGGACTTTAGGGTGTTTGTGTTGCAGCAAGAGGAGGAGGATGTGTGAGTGGATCAATAAAGGTGAAGTTAATATGGAAATGAGCTCCTCTTTGTAGGGGAGGCTGGGGAGTTGTTTAGTCCTTGGCGATGAGCTGAGCTCGCACATTCAATTATGTTTCGTAAGTGGGGCCTCGCTGTCCATCTGGAAAACTAAATTATATTTAATCATATCCATTAGGTTTATGTATCCCTTGAAGAGTGAGACATTTTGCTGTTAAATCCATTCGCTTAAGTCATATGTCACAGTTATTATGGTATTTTTTATTGTTAATAATATAGCTGAGGGTATTACTCCAGAGGTCCTGGCAATTTGGTTATTGCTGAATAATGTGACATTTAATATACCTTAAAAAATATGATGCTTTGTTTCTGCACTGCATGACCTTCAGACTGTTCCTCCCCTCCATTATGGTCTGAGGTTTGTCCTGATCGAGTTAAGATGAATGTCAAACCTGTTCCCTCAATGTCTCCACTTGATTTTTGCAGACCATATTTATATACTAGTACATTGTGTTAGATGTGCAATTGTTAGCTGCAGGGCTCGGAGGAAGTTGAATAAAATTACTTGTTAGCTGAGGTTTTTGTAGATTTTCTAATATATACATGGGTTTAATTATTCATTCTGCTCTCATCTCAAATCCAGTATGGGTATAAATTATTAAGATCCAGACAGGCAAAGTGTTGGGAATAAATGTACATGGAAAAAACCTTAAAATAAAATCCAAATATAGCATGAAAGATATAATATTCTGCCTGGTGTATTGTGGCTAATACTGAAAAAAAGGCAGAGACGAGACAAACTTATTCTTACATATTCCACCTTGAAAATTATAGCTATATTAGGGATGTCAAAGGTTAACCACACAGAACATTTTTTGACCAGTTATGCATGTCAGTCTATAGGTTCATTTTGCTACGCTACAGGTTAATGCACTGCGCACCAGCCACATCTGTGGGAGCTAGCTAGCTGCACTGCTCTGTTGGCGATTACCGTTAGTAACGCTGTCCTGACACAACAGCATTGCTGTGGAAACATTGCACCCACGCTCCAGTCTCCTATCAGGTCGCCCCACTGAGTAAGCAGCTACATTGTGAGCTGTAAACCCCCTTTAGCATTGTTAGCTATATAATCAATGACCGTTCGCACTGTTAGCTGCGTCATGGCTACTGGTGCTAACACAGTGAACAGTGCTAAAGGGGTTTTGTGGCTCAAAATGAAGCAGCTCACTTACCGGGGGGACCTGGGGGTAGACCGGAGGGTGGCTACCATGTCTTTGCCACAACCCTGTACTGCCACTAGGGTGTAAACCACCAGATCATCATGATGATCATGACAGCGATATGATATTTGCCGATATTACAAAGTCTGCCACGAAACGATTTCAGTTTGATCGATTTAGGGGCCTGCGATTGATATGAGATGATATTATCTGTCCATATAACTCATTAAGTTTCAGAAGAATTTGCCACCCTTTTTTTTTTGCTATTGGCCATGAAAGATAAAAACAACACTTACATAATGTAAGTAACTGTAACTGCTTAAGTGCAGTAAAGTTTACTTCAGACTGACTCCGCTAGCATTGGCTCGTTGATCATTTAATCGATATATCTATCCAGATCGATGGATCGTTAACACACCTAACCACCTCAAGGATGGCGTTACCTGCAAAAATCTCAAAATGAGTGGCGCTGCTAGGTAGCTCACACCCAACCTGGATGGTACGCAGTGCAGAGCAGCCAAGGCTAGTGTTACCTAACCAGTGGAGACTGGAGGGTGGGCACCATGTTTCTTCATGTTAATGCAGCTAGCATGCCATCTAATAGTAAGGCTAACACAAAATAAAAGGCAAATCATTAACATTTTACCACCTCTAAACTGATATCGCTTTGCAATGCGTTGCTAAAGCTCACTGAGTCAATGGAGTGCCGACGTGAAAGAAAAGGCCTACTGTATTTTATTCTTTGTAATTAACCAGTTAGTTACGAGTTGGTGTTAGGCTATCAAAAGCAAAATTGACTGAAACTGACGTCCCTAAACTACATATACAGATATTGAAGATACAGAAGTCATGGTACTTGAAAAGGCATATATCTTTAACCAGCTATATATTATTCTGACCCCCTGCAGCTCTAAAGACTATCAGTTTGACTGTAAGTCCCCAGGATAAATAAAGATAGAGGCATAGTCTGTGTTTATGGATAGCAGCAGGGAGGAGGGGGGACTACAATGACTGCACTGACTGTTTATTTTTATCAGGGCATTAGCAGATTAGGCACTCAAACTAACAAGGTCATCAAACTCTGATGGCTGAGAGCAGCAGACCTCTGCTAAGCGGCTGGCACAGAGAGAGGGGGGGCGGGGGAATTTGGTGTGTTATAGTGGGTTTCACTTTACTCCCTCGACATCACCTCGGCCTGACTTATTAGCGTTTTTAATGATCTGAAGGGCACACAGATAGAATTTCTTCAGAGATTCCCCACCGGTGGCAGCAGATGCTGACACGTCACCACATGTCCTTTGATTAAGCAAGTGTCTTAGGAACATTTCAGTCTGCTTTTGTTTCCACGCCAAAGTGCATCCTCTGAGTAGTTTCAAGCTGCTTTTAGATTGATTTGATACTTGCTAAAGTAGATTTATTTCCAGGTCAGCCTGTTTTGGCATGTTTGGGGCTTCTCACTTAACTCCCTGGATTATACTCAAGTCAGCTCCGGACTATAATTATCAAAACAAGTCATAGACATGCTGCGTGGATCGGAAAATAAACTGTGGTGTAACTTACCCTGCTGCGCTCTTCTAGTGACCTGCCTTTTCAACTATTTTTCCCCTCTCACCAGTAAGAGTGTTGAAATGTCACAAGGTGCGAGCGGCAGCGTTGATCGCCCCAAGGTGTATTAGGGTGTAAAAGTCTATAGGGCTTTGAGGATGCAGTGCAGGAACTGCTGGCACTCAGTAATAGTGCACATCAGCGTCCATTAAGATAGACATGGTTCAATAGGAGCTCTGTGAGACAGCCAGCAGTAGAGGTCGATCAGAGTGGCAAGCCCTAGTTAAAGTAGCAGCGTGAGGGACAGCGCAGTGAGTGCAGCTCAAGCAGTATCTGCAGAACAGAGCACTGTGTACTCCTCCACTTGTACAGACACATATTTCTACTCCCACAGCCATGGCCTTAACCTCTCCACCTTCATCACCTCCTTAATCCATCTGAACAGCTGAAAACTCTGCTGCATTTTTTCAAAGCTGACAAGCCTTGAATGGATTTGGAAGCTAATCAAAGGACTCCTACTGACTGTAATGTAGGTATATTCAGAGTTTTATTAGTGTGTTACCAATTCACAATCAGCTGTATTGTCAAATTCAAGTTAATATATAATCCAATACTGTAATTTTCATGTTGCGCAAGATCCCGCAGTCTCGCACCCACATTGAAAGTGACAAGTCTAGGTTGTGCTAAGTATAATATTCATTGTTTTCTGTTTGTTTGTGTCAGCCCGAGGAACACAAAACAATAGAAAGTAATTTGGCATTATTCAGATATGTTTTAAGAGCGTGTTCATTGATGTGTGGCTCTTGGATTGTCTTTCTAATGTTTGGAGAAGGCACCACCCACAGAAGAGCGTCAACACAAGGGAAACAGACTAACGGAGAACATCTATAAATAGTTTGAGGTTAGGGGCTCTGGGGAAATCTCGCAGCCTGAATAACAACTTGTTTTCCTTGAATAATACGTTGGACTAGTAAAATGTCTTTTGTTTCATAGCTGATAAGGTTTCTGGGTAGTGTGTCGAGGAGTGTTTCTTTTTAGGCTTTTACATTCAGGAAGGAAGGCACCTGAAACTGCAGTTTTTGGTCATGGCTGTCAACATTACGGTGGACTGTAAATATGAAGCACACCACACAGAGAGGTAGATTTCTTTTCCAGCCTGATCTCAAAGCCTGGTTCAAAGCCTCAGACTTGTAAGAGTGAATCATTGGTATTTGGGTGGAAATCTAGGTGGCTGAGCTGTTGATGACAGCCTCTCAGTTTGTTGTCAGGTTTCCTTTCGCTGTGAGATAAGGTTTATGACTATGGAGAGGGCTGGCGAGAGAGAAATCCTCATAGGCTCAGCTTAGTTTATCTGGATTTCTTCCTCCCGGCACAGCCCATCTTTCTCCCAGTCGGGCGCAAGTGGGTGACCTTGACAAGAATGTGGCTTATTGTTGTAATAGATACTGTTGTTGTCGACTGACCTATGGTCAGAGTGGGAGGATGAGAAATGGGAGAAAGGGAAATGGGAAGAGAATCACCAGTAGAGTCTGGCAGAGTCAGCGTCTAGATAGGATTTAGTACAGTACACACTAACAGTGAAACCACAGATTAATCGATTAGTCATTCAAAAGAAAATTAAAATTAATCACCAACTATTCTGATTATCAGACAATCATTTTTGTCATTTACAGGCAATAATGACAAAAAAACAATCTGTGGTTCCAGCTTCTTTATGTGAGGATTTGATGCTTTTCCTCGTCATATATAATAATAAACTATACATCTTTAGGTTTGGGCTGTTGGTTGGACAAAACAAGACATTTCATGGTGCGACTTGGAAATTTTTAGGGCTGACCTTCGTCTCCAGAACGAATTTAATTCGAAGCATTTGCTGATGGGGGGGGGACTAAAAGCGGATGTCCGCAAGCCCTGTGCGCGCAAAGCTCAGATTTTACGACCACACGGACTCCGCTCCGCGCACCAGTGTCTGNACAACGCAGAAGTGCGCTCAACTATGGAAGCCCGAATGACTGCGGACATTCCTCGTGGAGTCCGCTCCGCTTATAGTGCGCCCGAGTCTGTGAGCACCTTAAATTAAAACCCTCGGCGCACACTGCAGCACAAACAGATGCGCTCAGAGCATCAGAAGTGTCTCTGACACCAGCTCGTTGGGTTAGTGTTGTGTTTAAGGCCTTCCCCCAAAAAACGGTAAAAAAAGCGCAAAAGCTTCGAATTCTTTCTTTTTTTTCACAATCGAATCCCGTGCCATTAAACGAAGCTTCGAAGCTTCAAATTTTTTGGGTCAGCCCTAGAAATTTTAACAGATATTTTGTACTATTTTCTGACAAAGCAATTAATAGAGTCGGGTTCTGGTACCTGGAATTTGGTACTGGTACCCGACAGTACCTTTTTCTGTTACTTTACTTTTTCTGTACTAACAAAAATGCAATTTTGTGTTCAAAACAGCTGCAGGGATGAGGTAGTGGACTAAAATGCGATTCTGCTCCCCCGCGCTTTTTAAAACACACACAAAGCTAATCTCTCTCTCTGTCTGCTCGTCTTACAATGACACTATGCTAATACTAAAATGATTTAGAAAATAAAAATGACCAGATGCTGAAATTATCGCCTCAGTGGTTTAGGCTAACTGGGAAGTCAAAGGAGTGGCCGAAGGGGCGGCCCGCAGATGGCTTCCTGGCACTTCAATTCAATCAGTCAATTTTATTTATAAAGCCCAATATCACAAATCACAATTTGCCTCACAGGGCTTTACAGCATACGACATCCCTCTGTCCTTATGACCCTCGCAGCGGATAAGGAAAAACTCCCCAAAAAAAACCCTTTAACGGGGAAAAAAAACGGTAGAAACCTCAGGAAGAGCAACTGAGGAGGGATCCCTCTTCCAGGACGGACAGACGTGCAATAGATGTCGTACAGAACAGATCAGCGTAATAAATCTGCTGTCTGTCTGAAGTTGTACCTTAAAAGTACAGACTTCGTAACCCAACCCTTGTGATTATCAGATTAATCGAAGAAATAACAGGCAGATCAATTAATAACTACATAATCATTAGGTGCAACCTGATTAGCTAATATTCACTGTGCACTACAATTAAATTACATTGTATTATGTGTGTGTATGTGTGTGTTGCTAAGAACATGTAGCCACCAACTGTGAAACCACAAACGTTCTTATGAACCCACCAGGGAGAAAGAATAGTTTTGTTCCTGTTATTTGAGTACAGATACAGTTTGTGTAGGCATGTAGGCTTTCGGCATGTGTAACCAGTGGTAAACAGTCAGGGATGTTGGAGTTGACCTGCCCTTACGTGGAGATCTCTTAGTCCTCATGACACCCAACAGCCCTGTGCACTCCTGACCCAACCCCCACTCTGTCGACTAGCAAACAATACCAGGCGTGGGCTGAAGGCAGCCGGCTGAGCCAGGGAGAGAGGAAGGGAAGGAATGAGGTTGACAAGGTCAAGCTGAACCAAGACAAGAGAAAAGTGTACCAAACCACCTGCTGTGTGTTAGCCGCTCAACCAACGAGGCATCGCCTGCCAGATTCTCTGAGATAAGCAGGTGCAAAGGATGTCAACTTTTGAGGGAACTGCCACGGCCATAATGAACAGAGGAAAGGTTTAATTAAGCCTACATGATATACTGAGCAGTTAACTTAGTTGTTTTTAGCTTTTTACCTGCTTCATAAGACAAGGAAAGTGTTTCATTAGCTTGTGATTGAACAGAATAACAATAGCAAATATGAAAGAGAAACTCTGAATTAATTTTAGCTTTTATTTATGTTTTATGAGAGAAAATGTGTGTCCGGGAGTTTAGCCATTTTTGTGGCAATTTTAGCCACAGTAACTTCATGGCGTTACGGGTGGCAGTGTCAGTCCGTTAGCCAGTTGGTCCACAAATTTGATCCAGACTGAAGTATCTCAGCTGCTACTGGATCTTCTCTTCATGACCATGACTTTTGTAGTTTTAGTAAAGTGTCTCTACAACAATCGAATGTCTTGCCGTAAAATTTGGTACAGATATTTATAGGGCTGCCCCCCAATAGTCAACCAAACGTTAGTCGACCAGAGAGGTCATCGGTTGGCAAGATTACATTAGTTGCTTGGTTGCAGGGGGAAAAAACGACAAACGTGAAACTCTTTAGACAGGAGTCTAGTCGATTAATGGCTCTAAATGACGACTGTTGGTCAACTAGGAAAATTCTTAGTCAGTGGCAGCCCTATTTATTCACGTCCCTCTTAGGATGAATTAGCATTTAGCTCAAAGCCCTGCTATGTCTGAGTTAAATACAGCATCACAGCATTGCTACATGGCTGTAGAGTCTTAGTCCTGTCTACATGTGTGAAGGGGAAATGCTGAAGCTAAAACAAGGTGTTAAGTTGCTCTTTAATACTCAATAATTTTTATAATACACTGAAAAGGCATTTAAAACAAATTCAGTTTTCCTTTTACTACTTGGGTTTTATTTTAATTGCTGAAATGTGGGGACACAGCGACTTTGCCAGCAGCACTACAACGACTGTGAGCATTCAAACAGCCTGAACGGTTGTAAACAAACCCCCAGTTTGACTAAATATTGGTCTAGTTTTACTCTTGCCGTTTCATAGCAGTAGTTAAGAGAGAGGAGTTTTTCCTCTGTGTGACTTTGCTTTACCGGGCAAATTAGGCCATTGCCTCATAAGTGAGCAAATTGGTAAGCTCCACTTATCTTGGCTCAGTCCTCTACCCTGCGGTCCCTTGTGCCTTCTGTCTTTTTATATCACTTTTACTTCCCATCATGTTGCTGGTAGCTGCAGGAGCAGTCTCTTGACTAATGTATGTTGTCCTTTCATCAGGGAGTGCATATGTCTCCACAGGTAAAGCCTCTCATGCTGTCTGAAGAGGTTCCTCTTTGACGAAGCTTTGTGTACTTTTTGCCTTCAGTGTAATCAAAGGCCTTGGCAAAATAGTAGCTCTGATAAATGTGTCACACTAAAAAGATATTAAATTTGATTACTACTGAAATTTACAGCAAATGGGGGAGCATTACTCGTCGTTCTAACAGTTAAGCTGTAATTCACAGCTGCTGCTTAAGGCTGCGAGATGAAAGTTTACTCAGTGCGTCATGTGAAGCTGTTGCTTTTACAGACATTTTTCATGTTTATGTCTCGACTTTCACGGCTCTATTTCCGAACATAGTGGTTGAGTTGCATCATTAAAATGAAATGTAATGTTAAGTGCCAAAATGTGTCAGAATTTCCTGGCAACATTTGCAAAATTACATGTTGTGTAAAGGTTGAGGGTTTTTTTAGGCTTTTAATGTAAAATGTGTTTTACAGTAATTCAAACTTCATTCTGCCTTTTCCAGTCTCTTAGATATAAAATCGTGTTATTTGCATGCATGGCATCAGCCTGTAATGTTAAAGAGTCATATGGCAAATGGCGTCTTTGTCAGACAATAACTGTTTACTGCGAGATTCTGGCTCACTCATTATGGCTCTGAAGAGATTGTAGGTCATGGGTGACCAACTTCATCACAGCTTAGTTTCCTCTCTGTATTATGTATGTGTGGTTATGCTTTCCTGAAAGCACAATTAGCAGCTAAGGCTGAGAAGAGTTGCCTAGAAACTGAGTGCCTTTTACCAGCTGGTGGTCTACAATAGATGTCAGGTGTTCCTGTTTTCTCTTTCACTCTCTGTGATTACTCTGAGCTTCAAAGAGAATGACAGTGTGGTTTTAGAGAAGAAATTAGGCCACCGTGCAGTGGGTGAAAACAATTGGGGTTTTTTCATGACTTGAATCCAGTCATTTTATTTCTCTTTTTATGTCCTGGCTGATATTAGCAGTCAAATTAGATGAGGCTTGTGCATTTGTTTTCAATTGTATCTTAATGCTAATAACCATGTTACTCCAATAATACCGCTCACTTGAAAAGCTGATTGTATGCTGATAACCAGGCTCTATGTCTGGACTGGTTATAATTTAAATGCTGCTGCTCTTAAATTCATTATGTGGATTCAACAATGTAGCAAGGATTACATGTCCCCACATTGTTTCTATGACAGACAAATAAAGGAGCTTTGGTCCCTGTTTTCTAACGTTTTTTAACTGGGTGTCATGTGGTGCTGAAAGAGGCACCGACCAGAGCCGGCGAGAAGTGTAATCTTCACCGGCCTTCGACCTCAGTAACTCAGCAAAGATGTTCACAGGGTTTGCCCCTGGTGTCAAAAAGAATTACATAATTGAAGCGGGAACACTGTACTCAGCCAACTAATGGCACTTCAGCAAGGACTCCTTTTTACTTAATAATGGCCCCCTCGTGTCGGGGAGAATTACATTTTCTCTTCTCAAGACCGATGTTTTCTCTTTTTTGATGTCGAACATGGTGTTGAGTTTCCCAGGCTTTATCAGGCTGTAAAATCTATACTGTTCAATGGTTAAACAATCAACGGGGCCAATTTAAATCAATTATACAGACTAAGCCTGGGAAGCTCTACATACAGCAGATTTTTATTATTGATTTGATTGTGATTCAGGTTTCAGTGATTGGATTGCCAAATGATTGTTAATGCAGATTGATGCAACACAGCTTTTGATTTCATTCACAGTAACATAATAATTCATGTCAATCATGAAAAATGTCAAATGAATGGGCAACACTTTAAGTTCCCCTATTTAGCATTTGCTCAGTACTTAGTGTAATTAATGTATCAGTGATAGGGATGTCAGGTTCTGTTAAATTTGCTTACAATAGCCCAACACCCATTAACCAATAATTAAGTGGTTATTCTTAAATAAATAAACAACAACAACACAAAATCACATGAAATACAAGGCCTTTTAGTCCAGCCTCCACTGACTCAGTTAGCTTTAGCACTGAATTTCAAAGTGTTATCCATGTAGAGGTGGTAAAATTTTATTTGTTTTGTGATGTAAATGTCTTGTGTGTTATTTTCTGTTGGCATTGCTGACCGTCAGCCAGCTGGCTGAATTAACACCCGTAAACATAGTGCCCGCTGCCCACCTGTCAGTTTCCACTGGTTAGCTTAGCTAATGTTAACTTGCTGCTCTGCACTGCACACCAACTGGTTCGGAAGCTAGCTGGCAGCAGCGCTCATTAACAGTTACCGCAAGTAACACTGTCCTGCCACTGCAGAAACATGGTGCCCACCCTCAGGTCTCCCCCCAGGTTGCCCTGGTGGGGAAGCAGCTACATTTTTAGCAGCAAAACCCTTTAAGCATTTGTAACAAGGGAGCACCCCATGGCTGCGTTTTGAGTCCCATGCTGTATTCCCTATACACACAAGACTGTGTAGCCACTTCAGACTCCAGCACCATCATTCAATTTGCTTACGACACAGCTTTGGTAGCATCACAGATAACTACCTGGGTCTACCTGAAAGAAGTAGAGGACCTGACCCACTGGTGTCAGAACAACAACCGAGTCTTGAATGTTAGCAAAACTAAGGAAATGATAGTGGACTTTGGGGAAAAAGGACCCAAGGAACTATGCTCCCCTTAATGTCAGCAGATCCCTGGTGGATAGGGTGGTTAGCTTCAAATACCTTGGTGTCCACATCACTGAAAGCCTTACCTGGGCGCTACATACTGACTCAGTGGTGAGAAAAGCAAGGCAAAGACTGTTATACCTAAGACGCCTGAAGAAAAAAACAAACTTGCTGTGCTAATGATGCTAACAGAGCTATAAAAATTGAACCGCTCACTCAGTTGGTAGACTGAAGAGTGGCCACCAAGTTTCTAAAGCAACTCTGTAGGGTTTAGGAATGCATTACTAGCAGTAATCGCCAAATGAGTGGCGCCGCTAGCAAGCTCCCATCGGACTTGGCTGGTGCACAGGGCAGAGCAGCCAAGGCTAGCTAACCAGTGTAGACTGGAAGATAGGCAATGGGCGCTAAGTTCCTGCGTGTTAACACAGCTAGCCAGCTGTCACTCTCCCACCAGATCCAGCTGGTGTTAAGTGCTCAAACAGAAGAGTAGGAAAATTAACCTACAGACATACATGAGTGATGGGTCAGAAATATTCTCAGCGGTTAACTGTTTAACTTTTAACCGTTGACATCCTAAATTTGTAAGCAACTTTAAGTCCTCCTATGGACACACATTAGTGTAGGCTGGTGCTGAAACAGATACAGAATGACAATATAGTGAAACACTGTTGTAGCAATAGAAAATGTCTTTACAGGGGAAGTTATAGCTGTTCACAAATACTGTTAAACAGTTGAAATTGTCCTTACAGCTATGTACTGCTTATAAATGCTAAATAGGGGCGGTTAAAGCTTTGCAGGTGAATTTTCTTCCATTATCACTTACTGATACAGAAGTATGATAACAGGCAGTTGCATCTTTATGTTGTTGTGTATTATTTACATTTACCAGACTTCTTGGTTTAATCTTAGTCTATCTCCTACAACTTTATTTTCCTCTTATATTGAATGCTGTGGTGACTCTTTTGCACGCTACATGCTCTTCAATTTAAAAGAAAGACCCATAAAGCTCTACTTTAAGATAAAGTGATAGACCGAGATGATAAATCCACATCTGCGGTTAATCCAAATGACCCGCTGTGTCTTATCTGACCTGACCTCGCAACCCTACTTCCAACTCGGGTTAAATGCAGGTCTTGACTTTGATATGAAAGGATAAACACAGACTCCCATCAGGCGAGGGTATCTCTCCTAATGCTGTTGCCATTTGAACTGCGTTTTAATCGAGAAAGAAAGCTCGAGTGGCCACACAAAGTCAGCATGTGGGAAAGAGAAACTGCTTATGGTGCTTGTTTTATAGCTACTAATGCAGAAAAAGAACCAGAGAGAAATGGGATTTTTTTTATGGTTTAGCAGTGATGTGTATTGAACCACTGTTGGAGACATGATTCTCTGTGACCTGTAACAGCAGTCTCATATAAAACGGTAAACCATGACCATGAAAAGGCATTCATTATACCATATCAAACATGAGGTCTGTGTATGAAAGGTCTGCTGTCAAGAATGAATGCTGGGAAAAATAATATCTGTAGTTAAAATTACAAGGTCACACGATTTTGAATCCGGAGTAAAGATACTTTTGACTGCTTAAACATAACCAGCCTAATGGTTTACTGTGGGTTTATTGCTGTCTAATGACCCATGAGGCTTTGGCTCCCTTGGATTTTCTTTAGTTTTCATTGCTTTTCATTACCCAGTATTTGTGATGCATGATTAGCAGGCTTGTTTTCAGATGTCATGGGGAATACAGTGAACAAACTCTACCAGACCAAATAAAATTGCAAAACATATTACCCAGGTCATTGTTTTGACATTATGGTAATTTCGTTGTTTTCCCATGTGTCTCCATTCCTGCAAGTTTAACAGTAAGTAGAGTTTGTAGACCCTATAAAGAGTCAGTGTTTGGTTTGTCAGTTCTGGGCTACTGTAGAACAACATGGCGGACTTCATGGAAGAAGACCCACTCTGTAGATATAAACAGTTCATTAGAAGATTGTAAAAACTAGAGATGTTCCAGGACCATTTTTTTTCCTTCTCTGTACCGATTCTGATTGTGGAAGTTGCATATTGACAGATACCTTTATACTGTAGGGTTGGGCTGGTGTGAAGATTTCAAACCGCTTTGATATGAAGCCAAACACCGGACTGGACCAGTATATCGAATTTCACCAGGTGTACCACTTGACTCAGCAGCCTCTCCCTGCTGGAACATAAGGACACCATGTCCCAACAGCAAATGAGCGTCCAACTGTCACGTAGCATTGCATCTGTCCACACTGAATTCCTTACATATGCACTTCTGTTATGTCATGTAAACTAACCACATAAATATCAGCTGTGCGCTCGAGGTCAAACAGAATATGTAACCAGTTAAAAGATGGGTGACTGGCTGTCTTCCTACATTTGAACGCTACTTTTTAAAGCAGAAAACACTCGTTTCATATTGTAATATTTACTGGAAATGACATACAATATAGTCAACGGCAAGTAGCCTAGCTTGTTTGCATGGTCATTTAGCTCACCAGAAACTTTGGTGATCCCATCAGCCAGCCTCCACCTTGTGTAGGTTTTTATAGTGAAATAAGAAGGTCTTGTGTATATACAGTAGTTCCTCATTTCAGCTTCATGAATCAGACGTTCCTTGTCCATTGCTGCACTCTCAAAGCATGTGCCTGGAATAAGAAGAAGCATGTCATGGTGCTTGCAGCTAGTTAGGGTAACTCTTTCCTTGGCTTCAAATCCAAAATGTTCTCATATTGGGGCAGTTTTATTGTTCTTGAGGGACTAACTCTGCCATGTCTCCTCTCGTCACCCCAAAACACATGAATGTCACCAGCCACCGGCCTCAGCTCAGCAGTAAATTGCGCACAGCTTGCCGGACACTTATAAGAATAATCTTAAATTAATCACATTGTCATATAGCTTATTACTAATGCAATTTGAGTTAGATTTAGCACTGACGTAGGCTATGTTTTAATTTGCCAGAACTTGACATAATATCAAATGGTGGTTCAGCTGGTTTGGATAAAATCAAACCAATTTAATCTCGTACAATGGAACGGACCAGCAAAACTGGAAATTGACCCAGTACTAGTATACTACTAACCCTGTATGGACGTGAAATGATTGCTATCAGTGTTATCTAGCATGGCTCAACATGAACAAATCCATACAGATTTTGCTGACATTTTTGCTGATGTTCATAGCTATAAAATAGCAGTTGCCAGTGGCTGCATGATGCAACTTGCTGTGTAGACAACTGTTTTAGACCGATGAAAAATAATTGATTTTCGGTAAAAGAGCCCCTTTATCTGGGTGTGAAACTGCTTTTAAGGTAAATAAAAATTAGGTGGGATCAAATCGTACATAGACTCGTACTCGCTGATACCCAGTCCAGCATTTTAGGCCGTATCAGAGGCATTTCTGATACTGGTATTAGTATCGGAACACCTCTAATGATAACACAATAATTCTTAGTTTCAGGTGATTATAAACAAATGAAAATATACGCATGAATATTATATGCCATTACTCCCAATAGACGTCCCTAAATCATACACACAGGACCTTTAAAGCACCTGTTTTGGTGCACAATGAAAGCTTGAAAGTATAATTTGGTCAACTATATTCTTGATCCACACCACCCACACAAGTACAGCCAAGACAGGTGTCTCCGTATGACACTGCAGTGTAATCCTTTCGTAATCCCCACCCAAGCTCAGTGCTCAGTTTCTTAATCCCAACTCTAATAAACAAGTTAAAGCCGAAGTTAATGTGTCCAGTAAAAAAGTGCAGCATGTGTCTTGTCTGCCACGGGTGAGTTATTGTGTGATCACTGGAAATCCAGGCAGAGTTCCCCCTCTGTCAGCAGTGTGAGGTATGCTCCCAGATTCATAGGATTTTTGTCTGTCAGTTAAACATTACTCTTGCCCGTGTGGCTTTCTCAAGCAGTCGGCATGGGGTTTCAGTTAAGAAAAGGTTTGCGTGACACTCAGGCATTGTGTGGTTTTCGGGGGAGATTTCAAAATCCGTTTGTAAAGTCTCGCAGAGAGGGAAGAAATCATGGAATTTGGCATCTGCTGAGCATGGAGCAGAGCCTTGTGTAATCTGACAAGTTGTGTAGTTCAGTCGCATGTGGTTTTTCGAAAACCCCGGACAAGACGTCAGGCATTTCACTGTGAGGGTTTACATTCTGCAGCCCCAGAGCAAAAGTCCTTTTGTTCACTCAGCCATTGATAGAATTTGGAAATAGAGCTCCACTGTTCATGCACATTGTAAACTGGTCCCATTTCCATTGTGATCCTATTCTAATTATTTTGTACCATTACATAGTGAATGGTTCTTTTATTGTGTGGAGGCATTAGACTAGTAACAGGATTTTAAATGGAAAAAATCATGTCAAAGCTCATCCAGGAAAGGTTAGATAGGGCTGAGAAATTCATCAAAAATGATTTGATTCATTGAAATGATTGATCTTGGGAATACAGGGTGGAATCACCAGTATTCAGTCTTTTTAAAACCAATAATTAGAGTAAAAAGGCTTCTTGTATGAAGGCTTTACTTGGAAACCAGGGGAATCCTTGAACTTCAATCTGCCTTGCCACTTCACATTCAGGTTTTATTAGCCTCCTGTCATTTTAGATTGGGATGTAGAACTCATCAAGTGTTATCACAAATGCACTTGTTATGAGAATGACTGGCAAGGTCTTTTAAAGCAGTGGTTCCCAACTGGTGGGTCAAGGGTCCATTCTGAATGGACCGCAAGTGACTCACGAAAATGTCACGTTTGTAAAAAACACACTTTGTTTTTAAGTACAGTGAATTTAGGGTGTAGAAGTTTCATTTTGAAGTGCTGTTTCCTGCTGTAGAGTAAGTGGCTAACAGACAGCTCCTTAACAGAGACAGCAAACTAGCTTGACAACTTGGACAAATGCAAGCATTACACTAAGTATGTTAAACTGTGTGGACCTTGAACTAATGACTAAGGAGAAATCTGCACCTTGTGCTTGGGCCAGTTGGGAAACACTGTTTTAAAGTGTCTAGGCTAGAGCTGCAACAGTAAGTCAATTCATCAAATAGTCAGTTGACAGAAAATTTATTCAGAACTTTTTTCAGTAATTGATTAATTATGTGAGTCCTTTTTTAAGCAATAATGCCAGAAATTCTCTAGTTGCAGCTTCTCCAATGTGAGTGTTTGCTATTTTTTTCTGTTTTGACACTGTAAGCTGAATATCTTGGGGTACTGGACAAGACATTACACATTATTCACTATCTTCACATCTTGCAAACCAAACTATTATTAGAAAAAATGTCATGCAGATTAATCGGAAATGAAAATAAAAGTTAGCTGCAGCCTGAGTCTAGGCTACTGTCACTGTTAAATATAAAGTGTGCATTTGTCGGTAGAAGGAAATAGTAACGGCTAAAGGAATTAACTGATAGCTGGCTGGCAAAGGGCTGTCTGGGCCTTTCTTTGAGTACATATCCGTGACTAGTTCCAGCACATGCTTCATGAGTTTGCCTTTGCCAAGTTTTGTTGTTTGCGGTGGAAATCTGCAGGCTGTTGGCTTAACAATTTTCATCAAAAGTGAAGCAGGAAAACAGATGTAGGCTCTCTCCCTAACAGTCGATCCTCAGCATGAGCACTTAATACACCTGGGTCTTCGGGTTTATGGATAAGCCCACTACCAGCTACCCAAAACAAGTATGGAAACTAGTATCTAACAATATGAGCATACTACATCTCTAAATTCTGAGATTCAAACATGTGCCAGGCAAGTTTGGATTGACACGTCACAAATTCGAAAATCCATTGCTGTCTAATATACATCATATTCGATTGGGGCAGACTTACAACTCATAATGGCAAAATCTCAGCCAGACAGAATTAATCTTTCTGCAAACTCTGATTAGACCTCTGCTATATGAATACGTCCTATCAATGTGACAATGTTAACACACTGGAACAGCATATTATTTTATGTTTTAAAACCACTAGTGCTGTGTCAGCCACTACAATTACAAGCTACAGAACAACATAAACAAATAAGGGTGCTAAATACACTTAGCATTCTGATATGTCTGCTATTTGCCAATATTGGTGCACAACAGACTCCTCATTTCTCCGAATCTCACTGATGTTTTCCTTTAACGCCGGCCATCTAGATGCACACCAGCCAATCTAGAGCTATTCTGACATAACCCGACCTATCTCCTCAACGGAAAGCAAAAGCAAAACCTAGCGTGAGCAGCAGTGGTGGCTGAAGTGGAAGCCAGACCCAGAATGTCTTAATGAAGGAGAAAGAGTAGATGTGCCTCCAGCTCCTTTTAGAGTATTTTTTTTTAACTTTTATGTGGGAAAACCATGTTAAACTAAATATTAATCATAGCAGAGTACATACTCTAAAACGTGTCTGGAGGGGGACTTTAAGGAAAAGTTATTTCCAGGCCATTATTAAGTCACCTAACCTCGGCCACAAATATCCCCAAAATGTCAATTCCCAAAGCGTCGACACAATCATTTCGAGAAGCCGAGTCAATTTAGAAGAGGCTCTGCATGAACCTGTTTGCACCTTTCCACCGTTAGCTGTCAGTCTGAAGGAGGGTTCATTGTGTGGTCCTGTCTGCGGCTCTCTGTGTCTCCATACGGCCCAGGAACAGTGTGTGGTGACAGCTCGGGTGATTACCTGTCCTGTCTCATTCACTCAGCCGGCCTGCAGCTTGGCCACATCATGCATCAGAAACTGACACACGGTGATTACGATGTCGTTAGGCCTCACTCTCTGTCGCTCTCTGCACACATTAATTTGCTCTTCCTCTGAGCACTGGGAGAAATGGGCTATCCACGCTCATTTCTGTAAACCATGAAATATGAAGCCTCAGCGATGACAAGTCTTGAGCTAATATTAAATTTCATCAGGGGACTAATGTTTGGTTTTCAAAGCACTGGGTTCATCACGGATTCAGATTCCTCATTCAGTGATTGATCTGCAGTGTCTCACACTGCATAATTCATGGTCATAATTAGTCTTATATATCATGATAAATCACAGCATTTTTGTTATTAATTTCAAATAATGAAATAAATCAAAAAATATTGTTTACCTTGTGCGCAATGTATTTAGAATCATATTCTAAAATAAATGGAGACACAACAGTATAAAAAGTAAGACTTAAATGCTTCTTTAAAACTTTCATATCCATCTTCCTGGCACAGTTAATGCTTTTATTTGATAGGTTATTACATTTAGCCTTTGCCAGACTTGCAGTATATGACTCAGTGTTGCTACATCGCAGTCATTATGACCCCCAAAACACTGGAGGGATGCCCAGCAAAGAGTGGGAAAAAATCTACTTCTAAGTCTCGTCTAATTTGTACTATAAGTGAGCATCCTAACATTTTTGTACGTCACCTTAGATAGCACTAAGTACAGCTTTAAGCACACCTGGAACTAAATGTCTAGTTTCTGAACAAATACCTGGAAAACTAAAGTAATGGACTCATCGAGGAGTAGAAGTAGGATTCATTGTCTGGGAACTATGAATGGAAATTTTGTGCTAGTACACCTCATAGGTGCTGAGGGTAGGTTAAAGAAAACGGACTTGCTGGTGGCACTAGAGGAAAAGAGAGGTTATCAGCTAATTCTTTAGGGTTCATCTTCTGGGGGACAATGAAGTTCAGTTAGGTTGTGCCAGCAGTAATCTCTTTAAACACTCATTAATTCTTTTGTTCATTTATTGTAACTAGTTATTATGGTACAGGGTCACGGGGTACTGGAGACTATCCCAGCTGACATTGGGCGAGAGGCGGGGTACACCCTGGACAGACTGCTATTAGTGCTATATCGTAGGCAACTGGACTTCCTTGAGTTTTTTGAAACATTTCATCTTCAAGAAACTCAAGTAAGTCCAGTTGCCTGTGATGTAGCACTTGCAATTAGCATGACCTGAATGACTGAGAATCTTGACCAAACTGACACTGGGAGAACATGCAGACTCCACACAGAGGGCCCCAGGGGTTGGAAGCAAGAGGGTTTGAAACCCTCCTGAAACCCTGGAACCCTCTTAATGTGAGGAAACAGTACTAACCACTGTTCCACTATGCTGCAAGATTTTGGCATAGGAAGTGTTCTGTTGTCCGTTTGTAGTCCAAGTAGTATTGACCAGTCACATTTGAGTAGCTGATAAACAATCTAGCATTGGCCGAAATGCAGTCTTGGAACCGATCAGCTGTTGTCTGACAATTTAGCCTCATATTATGTTTTCTTTTTAGTATTAATCAGCATTCATATGCACGTATCCCTTTATAGAGATTAGATGAAATGACAGGAAGTTTTGGCTCAGATGTCAGCTGGCTATACTTGATCTACGATCAGCAGTTTCCCCCAGAGGCTTAATAATGTCAGACCAATAGCCACTGGGTTTCAAGACTATACCAACAGCTAAAGTATTTCCGTCTGGAACAAAGTGGCGGACCTACCACTGACCGACAGGCCAACATTTTCATCTCTAGATTGATTAAGCAGTTATTTGGATATATCCTGTGATTAGTAGCTTTAGTTCTCCTCGTCAAATTCGGTTTGGAACAGTAAGTAGATTAAAACAATTATGTAAAGGGTGCACAGTCTTATGATCCAATGTGTCAATTGTTATTTTGTCTTCTAAGTCTAATTGGATCCAGCATTGGCAGCATATTCCTGAGCTCTGAGTGGTTTATGCCCAATTAATAAATGTGTGGTGTTGGCTGCAGCACGGCATTCCTCCCGCAGTTCAGTGCTAATGATTTGGAGCGCTTTAATGTCGACTGCCTTGAATGAAGAGCACTAAGCCTGGTGTCACTGCGGCCCTTAAATCACCATTAGTCTTCTTTTCCGCCTACACACTTTCCTACCTCCAGCAGTCTCTTGTGCGCTTCCCCTCAGATGCTCTCGACGCCCCCCTCCCTTCCTGTCCTTTTCATTTTCGTTTTCCACGTAGGCCCACCGTCTCTTCATTGCTGTCACAGTGTGTCAGAACAGGTGGAATCAATTACTGACCTTCGGCAGCCCCGCTCCCTTACCACAACTAGCTCTTTAATTGAGGGAATTAATGAGTGATCAGTCTGTGAGATGATTTGGTGTCACGGATCTCGCTCTGGCTGTGTGCGAGGGAGGAAAGCTGGGGGAGGGATTGTTTGAGCAATCCTGCATAACTAATTCTGTCCTTCCACAAAGGCAGTCAAAGCAGTTCACATGTCCCTGCCTGCCTTCCCCGTCTGCTAATCACCTCTAAGGTTGAGGAAAGACACAGATGTGTATTACAACACTAATGCCGCATTTCCACTGCATGGTACGACACGAATCTTCTCAGTTCCACTTGCTCTTGTGTGGTTTTCCATTAGCTCAGGTACTGGATAGTTGCTGGGACTTTTTTTGTACCATCTTGGTCAAAGTTCCAAGCGAGCTGAGCTGATACTACAAGGTAGAGTTTAAACACCGCAGACCATTGATTGGTTAGAGTTAGGTAGCTAATGAGGAAAGAAGGTCCTAAGTCATGCTATAAAACTGCTGTAAATCCACAATACTCATGGTATCTTCAAGAATATATTCTTTTTTTGGTAATTGGTTGTCTGCTTGCAATTAATCCTTTAATTTAAAAGAAAAGAAAAGAAAGAGACCAGTTACCAAAAGCTGCCCCAAGCTGTTCAAACACTCTGTCTGATTGGGGCCTAATGTTGCTGTCAAGGGCCACTGACATACCAGGAAGATGTCTATGCGCTCAGATCTTTGTTAACATCCCCTCATCGTACATCCATCGTCTGCATCTTCACATCTGCTCTGGATGTGTTTGTACAGTGGTTCTGAAGTGTCTCATGTGTTTCTCTCTCCCTCTCAACCCCCCACTTCTTTCTTCACAGATGGAATCTCCTGTCTCCACGCCAGCTCCTCCGCCCCTCCACCTCCTGGCCACAGTAGGCAACAGTGAGATTTCCTCGCCGTGTGAGCAGATAATGGTGCGCACACGCTCGGTGGCCGTGAACACATCCGATGTGGCCCTGGCTACCGAACCTGAGTGCTTGGGGCCCTGCGAGCCCGGTACAAGTGTCAATCTCGAAGGCATTGTGTGGCAGGAAACTGAAGACGGTAAGTGGAGTGGTTTAACATGCTGTTTAGTCGGAGTGGGAATCTTTGGGAATCACACAATTTGATTCCAATTGATTCTGGGTTACAAACTGAGTCCCTGTGAAACAAATGAGTGCTGGATTTTGGCTTAACAGAAGAGCTGCAGATATATGGGATGGTTTGTTTTGTGCTGTTACTCACAAAGCCAGTGTGGTTGCATGAAGACATCAGAGGTTTGGGGTTTTCAAGGCTTCAGTGAAGCCTCTGTCGTTTAAAAAGTAATCATCTTGCTGTCATTATCGTACATATTTTGCCTGCTAAAATGTAATTGGATATGCCCTGACTGCCTCAGGAGGTGATGGTGGTACTAATGCGTGCTTTAACAGCCCACATGCTGCATAGTATTGCCAACAAGAATAGTAGTTGGCAGGCAGTTCTTAGGTGGCCTTGATTTGTTTTTTTTGCTGGGGAGTATGCAGACAGGAGTTTGTTGCACAGAGATATCTGCTCTCAACAACAACATGCCTCATAACACAAAGCACTTTTTTTTTTTTTTTTGTGCGAGGCTGCCATTTGGGAATAGAGTTGGCTCCTCTCCCGCAGTGCAGTCCGAGTGAAATCTTAGACGCTCTCAGTTTTCCTCCCTTTGATCGAAACCGCGTTCAGCTTATTTAATTTTAAGATGTATCGCTAGCACTATCAAGTTCTGCTGGGTCTGAAAAACTGCCCTCTTTTTCTTTCGTGCATGTGAAATAATGCAAACACCTAATCTTCAAAGCAGCTCGCGCTCAGTCGCTCTGCGGGCATGCTGAGTACAAATCGCCCACACATCCACAGTGCTGCTTGTTGGTTCACTTGCAGGAACCGAACAGAAAAAGGTCCCTGCCTCATCAACATTCCCAAAGCACAGTCACTGCTATTGAGTGGCTTTTTCTTCCCCCCACTCGCTCCCCTTTTTTTTTTTTTTTTTTTTGATTTTTGCTCCAGCCCTGGGCTGTGTCAGATTCACCCCTGTTCTCCTCTCTATTGCAACCCTTTTTTCTGTTACCAAGCATCCAGCCAGTCACCCCTTGACTCTGTTTCCAAGCAAACTGGGAGAGAGCGAGTGCAAGGCAGGGGGTTGGGGCAGGGGGGGAGACAGACAAGGCTACTTCTGTTAGTGACACAAACATGGCTCAGAGCCAACACCAGTACTATGTTTGTGCTCCCTCATTCTCTGCCTCCCACAGAGTGATTGACCCTCCCCCTCGCCCTGCCCCCTTCCCTTTCCCCGTCCAAGTCTGTCCTTTGCCTGCACTCACTCTCTCAAAGCTGCTATTTTGGCAGAAAGAGGTAGTGGTTTGGCCTGATGGGGCTGTGTTTTCTTCTGATTCTACTCTATCTGGCTCAGTGGGTGGAGGCCGGTGGGAGCTTTTGAGTGGTTTTAAAAGTGGTATGGTGGAGAGGTATGTGTTGAAGAAAGGAAGGAGGAGGGTGGGGGCGCTCTGCAGGTGTAGCGCACAGGTTGTTACGGTCATCGGAGCTGTTGAGACGAGTAGGGTTTCCAGACGCTAACCCACTTCCCCTCTTTGAAGCCTTTTTTTTTCTTTTTTAAATCTCAGACGAAACCTCTATCAGGTAGACACAGTCAGGGTGGGAAATCATGTGATAAAGGATGAAGAGATAGATTTGAGACCTGCAACTATGAAGTTGCCCTCAGATGTCTCTTACGTGTTTTCCCTGTTGCTGCACATCATGTTCCCATGTGTGTTTCTGTTTGAAGACACCACAGCTTGCTCATTTCACAGGGTTCCTGCAGATCCTTAACAAGGTCTTAAAAGACCCTGAATTCACTAATCTACAATTAAGGCCTTGCTTGACATTAAAAGGTCTTAAATCAATCTGTCAAAACTCTTAAATTGTAAGACATTGGAATTTGGATTTTATGATTTTTGCATTGTAAAATCTTTATTTTTCCTCAATTTACTGAATGTCTTTAGCATCAGTATGACGCAGATCAGGATAGCAGCACCAACAACGCTGATATTGTGTTTCTGGTCAGGACACCCATGCCCCTGTTAAGCTACCTCTTCAAGGCGGAGATGTCCCGCTGTTACTCCGCTTTGCTGTTTTTTGTAAAAGGTACGATCGCTCAATTGGGTGACAGAGTTGTCTCACCTTTTACCCGGCAGTGGAGGGAATAATAGCACCAAAAAAATGTCTGTATTTAGGACAGCCGGCAGGACGGAAGAAATGTTTTGATGACGTAGTATGTGTGCGACCCACGGCTGGTAGATTTACAAACCAGCTAGAAGCAGTTAGCAGCTAACTCAAAGAAGAACAGCAGCCAAAGATGTCCAGAAATTGGAAATACAGCTAGGTTAGGGAGCTCCTTACCCTCCAAGCAGAAGACGAGTTGCCATTGTTATTGTTTATAAAGCGCTTCCAATGTGTTATATGTTACACTAGAGTCCAACACTGTTATGTTACACTTCATGCCTGGATGCTAACGTGCTATCTTAAATCAAACATGGGGGCGTGATGATGCAGCCATTGTTTAGTTCTGTGTAAAAGTGCAAAGATGGTGTAAGGAAGGTACCGACCCTGTCGCGCGATCTCTGTGTAAGAAGGGATTCGGAGCAGAGGATCCACTCTCTGCTAGCTTAGTGGTTCCCAACTGGTCCATCCACGGGGTCCAGATTTCTCCTTAGTCATTAGTTCAATGTCCCACAGTTTAATATATCCGGCGTCACACTTGGGTTTGGCCATGTCGTCCAGCTAGTTTGCTGTCTCTGTCAAGTAGCTGTCCGTTACTCACTCACTCTACAGCAGGAAAATGGCACTTGAAAATAAAAGCTCTGTGCCATAAATTCACTGTACTTCAAAATAAAGAGTGTTTTTTTACAAACTTAACACGTTCACGAGTCACTTGCGGCCATTCAGAATGGACCTGCGACCCATCAGTTGGGAACCACTGCGCTAGCTAGCTGTGATTGTGGACGACATAGAGAAGTGCAAATTCAGCAGAACTGGCTATTTATCAAAGATTGGCTGCCATAGCTAAAACAAGAACAAGGCAATGCATACGAGGCTCGGTGTACTTCATCCAGAAAGTTTTTCAAACTCAGCACAATGGGATTCAAGGCAGTGGAAATAGTGGGACACAAAATTGCCAAGAGAACTCAAACAACAAATGCCAGTATTTCCCGGTACTGTTGTTCTCATCTCCACCATGCGACAAAAAAAAAAGTTTTATATTACAATAAAC
Source organism: Epinephelus moara (assembly GCF_006386435.1). Classification (NCBI taxonomy): domain Eukaryota; kingdom Metazoa; phylum Chordata; class Actinopteri; order Perciformes; family Serranidae; genus Epinephelus; species Epinephelus moara. Next base: position 38,810,566 of record NC_065506.1, read on the forward strand.
GCTGTAGTAAGTGAAGTTGGTTCATGTTTTTTTCTTATGTTTTTGCTATTGTAAAAGTAGTCCTAAATGTCATTTTGAGTGGCATTAAAAAAAGTCTTAAATCTAACATGTTTTAAGCTTAAGGAACCCTAATTTAAGGAAAGTCTGCGATAGTTTTGTGTGTGTATAGAAATCTGTCGCAGCTGAAGTGTATGCTGTTCCTGAAGCAGAGATGCAGTTGACAGTTTTAGCAGCCATAAACAGTCATCAGTGTTGTTGGTGCTGTTAAAATATAAGATTGAATCTGTGCTGAGTTTCTAAGAAGGTATTTGTCAATAGCCTCCATTGTATTACATTTTGCACACTACATTAAACAACACAAAGATGTGTATTCCTGCTACATCATTTTAATGGTACGAGGCCTCTAACAACCCACCGGCTAGTTTTAAAATGAAAGAGACCCAGATGCTGCTTACTTCAAACTGCACTGCCATTCTGCCGTCTTTCCCTGAGAGACCCATGAAAGCAGACTTCTCTCATTGTGGTGCAACTGAGCAAATGAGAACCAAATGAGGAAATCAAGCAAATCCAGGCAGAGTACCAGGGAAGAGCAACAAACAGAGGCCCCAAAGACATAGCAGAGGCATCCTGATTAGCAGTGAAGTTGAGCAGTTCCCCACTTCTCTGCATGACAAGTCCCATACAGAGCTGTTTAGGCATGCACTGCGTGTGCGCGCGTTTCATTTAGCATGCCAACCAACAGCTGCTTCATCACCTCCGCCTTTCGGCCTTGTGGGAGTAAATGAACAACAGGCTCCCAGTAATTGTCTGTGCCTCACCCGGCTCACAGAGTGCTAGAGAAAGGAACAGATGAGGAGGAAGCAAGCGACACCTTACAAAATGCGATCACAGAAGCGGCACCTTCGGTCAGAGCTGACAAGAATCTTGTCTGATGAGGCCAAATAAATTTTTCATCCTGTGTAATTTGAGCACAGATGTAGCAGCTGAATCTGGATAACGGCTGGACTGAATGTGGATTGCTGACTGAACAAAAAAACCTCTAACACTTAAAAAATAGGATTCAATTTTATGTTTGTGTAGGAGAATATATGGATGGATAATGGATAATATGAGGTGAGGGAAAGCGAGTCCGTGTCATTCAGTCAGGGGGCGAATGAAGCGTAGACAGGAGGAAAGGAGGGGGGTTGGAGTCGTGGTATTTTAAGGCCCGGCACTGACACAAATCCCCTCAGCGCAGACGAGGCAGTGGCAGCTCCCAGGGTCGCGTCGGCAGAGCGATGGGCCAACCCCTCCCAGGCTTAGCATGCTGATACCTCCAAATGTCATCTCTAAAATGCTGGAGAAGTTTATTGCTCTTGAAACGCAGCCCAGAACGCCTTGGCTCCTGCTCCAGGGCAGAGGGAACACAGAGGGGGCCCCTTTGGCCAAACACTGCAGCTCCATGCCAGTGCTCCCCCCTCTTACACACACCCCGACCCTCCAGTACACAGCAGGCTATTCCCCAAGCACGTCCTACAGCTTCTTAAGCTCCCTAATAGATAAATAATACAGGCTGTTTGTGATAAATGTTTGTCTCATTGATTATTTATGCAACACACATTACATCATTGTAACATTGCATGCATTGGCCTTAGCTCAGGAGTTAAAAGCGGTTTGGCATCTGAATAGAAGAGAGGTCAGTGTGAAACGGATATTCCTGTATAAACATTTGAGAGATGTGTTGGGGTTTTTTTTGCTCTATTTCTCCAACGCTGTCAGGGAGTTGAGAAGGGGAATATTGTATGAAAGGAGCACTTGGCTCTGTAGCTCACTTGCCAGCTATGCTTCCTTGCTCTTTTGAAGACCACCTGTCAGTGGCCTCATTGAAATGTTTTTACAAAGGCGAGCGGTGGCTGCTCTCTGTGAACTCGCTATAGAAACTGTCCTTGAAATAAGAGTGAGCATTCTCGGGAAGCCTGTAGTCCTCTGCCAGGCCAATGAGCAAGAAGAAGATGGAGTGAGAAATCAATCACGGACCTCTGTTAACAGTAGAGGACACACTGAAAAGAAAAGAACAAATGTGCTACGCCTCTTTCTTTCTCTCGCCCACACTTTCATTTGCCAGTTCCTTAGCCATGTTTACTTTCCAACCTTACCAAGCCAGTCTTTACCCTCATCAGTGTTCACTATGCAACAGTGGAAGCAGACAATTTCCAGGGGGGAAAATGAACACTCTCATGTTTTAAACATAGAAAAAGAATCAGACTAGAACGGACATTTCCATTAAATCTTTGCAGTGGATTGGTCAGAGCGGCCATTGCCATTGAAGCCACTGTAGCGGGCTAACTTTCATGTTAACTTCTGCATTAAAAAAAACAACTTGTGAAAAGACACAAAGTCCCTGAGATTAGGGTTTGCAGTGACGCCCAAAGGAGCAGTTGTGTAGTACAAAGCATGTAGAGGCATCTTTTGTGCACTTACTCCATTGTCTTGCTGCTAGAGAAGAATTTAGGATTTCTGGATTGATGTTGCAGCATTATGTACTGACAAGAGTAAAGTGGGATTTATACTTGTGCATCAGCTCCATGCAGACTCTACGCCATAGTGAGCATTTATAGTTGTGTGATGGTGCGTCTGTGTCACTCTGCAGTTAGACCACCGAAACACTAGTCAGCAGCAGGATTTCTGTGAAGTTTAGTTGATTCAAAACACACCCAAAACTTTAAACATGGCTTAACAGTGACAAATTAAAACAAAAGTACACAAATCAGCTTCACTATAACTTGCAGCATTCACAGACAAACACTTGTCTTTATCTGGACACATTCTCCCCACAAATACAACATGCTAATGTTTTTAGCACAAGCCTATGGCATTTTACATTGTATAAATTAGCCTAGGGGCTAGCAGACTTTTTCTCTACTCATATAAAACCAGGGACAACAGCAACATTTAACAAAGGTAATGTTACAACTCACAAGGTTCACTGACAAAACAACTGTTTATACTAAAAATGTTTTCCAAACAAATACAACATGCTAACGTTATTAGCACAAGCCTATGGCATTTTACATTGTATAAATTAGCCTAGCAACAAGCGACAGTTTCCTCTGCTCATATGAAGCCAGGATAAATCACACACAAGACTTAAAATGCTATTTTTGTGAAGGCTTTATTGTCTTCATAATTTATTGTGTCTTATCTGTGAAGTGAAAGCAAAGTAAAGCTTCGTTTGCACTGAGGGAAATGGTTTCAGCTTACAGAAATAGACAGGAGGTCTGTGTTGCCGCAACATCTAGTTACATTTCTGAGGAGGTGCACATAAGGTTACGGCGTAGGCTCTACGTCAACACAGAGTTCTCAAACTCTGTGACACACTTTATGGGCATACTGACGTGTTGTCACCATAACAACTAACACCCATCGCCATTTTCTTTTGTACTAGCATGGCAAACAGTTGAGTATCCTTACTACTCATTCTCTTTCTGTGATTTTAAAGAATTCACCAGCGTTCCTAAATATGTGGTTGAAATAATACTCTGCATGGAACTTAAGATATAGATGACTCACATTCTTTAAGGGAGCAGGCTTGTCTTGTTAGTCACAAACTTAGTCCCCGGGAGGTGTTATCAAGATGGCACCCGAGTTAACCCAAATCTCTTAAGAGAGACTTGGTTCCTATTCATATTGGCCGACAACTGCATTTTTTCAAGCACTTAGATGGCCTTGAAACGTAAATCATATGCCTGGAGGAACTGTAGGCTTTGCCAGTGGTTGTCATAAGATATCACGTTTACTATATACACGTCAACGAGAGCTTGAGTAATGCGCCTTTGGCAGACCTGTCTCTTAATCTGAGCACCATCTCCTTTAAGGAAAAAAAACAACAGTGGGTTTGTTTTGACAGAAGGATTATAGATTTACCCAGATGACATTTAAGGAAACTGCTCTCTGCCTCACGACAACTTATTTACAGTAATACATGCATGTAAAGTTGGAAGAGATGTTATATGCATGGTTGCTGTTTTGTGGTTTACTCCCACTGTAAGAGTAAACATGTACTGATTTTGTGTGTGTGGAGGGAGAAACTGCTGCATGCGGCTGATAATGCTGCGACGATGTGGGCAGCATACTAATGCTCCCTTCCTTTGCCTCTCAGTGGTATGAGAGAATTGACCTTCTCACAGGCTGTTATTCTTGTCAGTGAGAGTGACTTCGCACTTTTACCTCTTATGAACCGGAATGCAGCCTGAACTTTTCAGATAGGGCTCACTTGAATGCTCTAAAACTCAAAATAAAACCATAAACCACACTATTGTTTCATTTCCTGCTCACTGGTAAACCTTTACTTTACTACTAAGATACTTTTTTTTTTACGGTGTGTTTATCAGTGTTTTATTTCTTGGCTTTTTCCTTTGTGATACTTGTGCTTTGAAAATTGCTGTAATGTGTAGCACAGGTGCAACTAACAGTCTATTTTTATTACACATCATATGCCAGTTATATTCTACATTAATTGATAAATCATTTGTCAGGAAATGTCAGAACATAGTAAAAAAAACCAACACCAATTCAGTTTCCCATTTCTGCTCTGAAATTGCAAAAACAATAAATTTATGATCAGAATTACAAAGCAGAAAAAGATAAGACACCACAAACAAGAGTAAGACTGTGAAAATGAATTGAACATTAACGAGGAAACTAGATTTACAAAAGTATTGATAAACTAAATTTAGTTATTTAAAGATGGTTACATTGGTCCTTATGCCAGGAAAAAACAACCTAAAGATCAAGAAGTACAACACAGTAATTAATCTACTAAGCTTGTACATTAAGTGCTCAACAGTAACAGTAAAGCTAAAAATAGTCAGGTGTCCAGAATGTTATTGCTAGTGATAGATATTTGATCAACATATTGCTAGTAGCAACGAGAAAGCTCTCACTAGGAACTGGGGTAAAGAAACACCACCAATGAAGGATCAGTGGCTAACAACTGTGGAAGAAATGTTTTTAATGGAGAAACTGACACATACTGAGACTACAAGAAGCACAACTGGAAAGAAAATGGGGAAAAATGGCTCAATACAAGACTCAAAAAGACGACACTGGACTGGAATAATAATCAAAAGATACACAAATCCTGAAGGCTGTAAAAATGTGTATAAGCAGTTGAAAAAAGTAGAAAAAAGGCTTCCAGACCAAATGTGAAGCACATTTTTGCTGGCATTACTCACTCAAATACGGCTGCTGGAGTGTCCATGGGAGTAATAGTTATGCTAACTAACTGGGGAAGGCGGCTAATGCTAACATTAGTGCTGGAATCAAGTAACAAATACATAGTTTCAGAATTAATCCCCCTCGTTTCTTTGTTCTGTCTCTGCCCAAAGCCGGCGACAAGTTTGTTCTTGTCTATTTTGTATTTGTCGATAGATTTTTGCAACACGGAATCGCCCAAATTTTACTCGCAAATTGAAACATTTCAACTCAGTCGGTTGCTCATTTGCATTACCTGGTGCAAATTTGCATCTTAACATTGACTTAATAAATAATTGACGAAGTAAATCCATCATAGCACACAACTGCTGTGATTAACAGACCCTATTCTGAGGCGATGGGTTACAGCTTGAAAAAATTGAGATACAGTTTCTATTCCCATTCAGCTGTGGCAGACCAAAGTAGCACAAGCAGAAATATCTCCTTTATTAATTGACTGCTTCAGAGCTTCTTTTGAACATATCTATAAAAAAATGTACTGCCTTATCACTTAAGAGTAAGGTCTGTCTAGCAGTAGCTGTGTGCAATAATGGAATTGCTAAGTGTGAAGAGGAGGCAACTTTAGAAAAAGGAACCTGTTTGGGTTAATAAGTGTCAGACTACTAGTGAATTAGTTCTGAGTGAGACCTCATCTTGAATGAGGAATATATTCTGAGTTAGTAAGATTTAATTTGGAGTTGTTTGAACACTATTAACACCTGTAGTCAATAGAATGGGAGGTTATTGAAGGAAAACTCTCAGTTAGTGTCCCGGTAGTTGTGGAATATGATTAAGCAGAATAGGGCATTTGCCTAATAAGTGCTTTATAATGACTAATAAAGAGCCCATAGCCTACTAACATGCATGCTAATAAGCAAGGAGTTAATGGTGAATATGTGTATCTTAATATAAAGTTACCACCATTTTTATTTGCCCCTTTTACACAGAGCTCACACTATAGGGCCGCCCTTCTTTACGCCACCATTGCATTTTTACACAGAACCAAACAACGGCAGAATCATGCTGCTTCAGTCTGTGATTTTAGACAGAATGCCGGCATCTGCAAGCAAAAGAGGTGTGACAGTTGTGACATGTAACACAAGAGCGTCGGCCTCTTCTAAACAATAACAATGGTATAGCATGGCACTAGCAATCATTTACTGTGTCTGTTATGTGGCAGTTGATCTCGTCCTCTGCTCGGAGGGTAACAAAGTCCCGTACCTCATTGTCTCCCCAAAATTTGCAGACTTTTTCAGCCACTGTACTTCTTTGAGTTAGCTGCTAACTGCTATCAGCTGCTTTTCTAAATCTCCCGGTGTGGACGCGTCAAAATGTCAAAACCCGTCCTGTCCATGGTCCAGTCCTGCTGGCTGTCCTTGTAACTCAGATGCCGTTTCAGTGCTGTTACTACCTCCGCTGCCGGCATAAAGGAGAGATAACTGTATCACAGCTTTCTGCGATCGTACCTTTTATAGAGAATGGTGAGGCAGCATAACAGCGTGATATTTCCACCTTAAACAGGCAGTGTAAAAGAGGCCCTTGTCAGAAGGGGCTGAAACAATTATTAAATCAAAATAATTGCTCATTAATCTTATGTTGATTAACTAATCAGTTGATCAACAAATAAATCAGCTCTACAATATAGTCTTCACTGCTACTGGGAATTACCAAAACACTCAGAACACCACAAGTCCTACATTCCTTTATATCACCAGCATCTCCAGAGCTAAAAGTGACTCACACAATTCGTCCTAAATCCCTGTCTGCCCAGGATTTAAGATAAGGTCAGGTTTAGGACTTTGTATTCTGACACTGACATAACAGGACAAGCTCGACTTCATTTTATGCACCACGAGTGCAGAAACACTCTTAAAATGGACTGTTGGAAACATGCTCAGACAGTTGAATGCTCAAACGCTTCATTTATCAATGTTGTAGTTATTGCTCGTGGCAGCACCCGGCTATCTTTTATCTTCTCTGCGTAATGAATACTGACACTATTTTTCTCATTGTTCTCACTTTGATATGTGCGGGGCTTTTAGTGCAGAGAAAATGGGGATGAGAAAAAGAGCCGCTCTCTAACAGGATACAAACTAAAGCCTGTCAATAATTACTTGACTGTGTACAAGAGGTGATAATTACAAGTGCTGCTAATTGTTCACATAAGTGTTTTTTTTAAATCAAGACTTGCCTTTTTTTTTTTTTTTTTTTTTTTAAACAGACACATTTAAAGACTTTTAATTTATTTGATATTCGAGAGAACAGTCATATAATGTCACAACCAGTCATCACACAGACGTGATCTTCCATTCTCAAAGATAACAAAGGCATTTTGACAAGGTCAGTCAGTGAAAATGCCATTAACCCCACTGAATTCCTGTTGAGCTGAAGCAGAGCAGAGGTCAGCCAGTGAACCCGTGGCCCTCAGCAGCAGCAGAGGACCTGATATTCTGGCCCCGCTGCAACCTAATGAAATATGTTAAGGAGGGAGGAGGGGGACGTTTCAGGGCCGGAGGAGGGCAGTCACCCATGCAGCAGACAGACCTTCTGCTGACTTAATTTGTCCCCTAACATTACCCTCTTGTCCAAGTAATCCTATACAAGTACAAGCTGGAGTTTGGTGCACAAGGAGGGCTGCCATTTGTTGTTCGACAGCATTGAAAGGAAATGAGTGGTAAAATTACAGGCCAATTCCTCTCAGTAATGTGGGCTTCACTCAGCTGTCAGGAGTGACCCTAATAAGGCTGACACAAAGGGGGTGGGTGGAGGAGGGAACTGCTCCAAATCAGCCTGTTTCTCCCCCAGAAACGAGCAAAGAGAGCGATCACGGCTCACACAGACCCTGATATGTAACTTCCCTGTGTGTAAACAAACGATCATGCATGGAGAGTCGTCTCCGTTTCTTGTGTAATTTGCTTTCCGCCACAGGGAAATTTGTTTGGGTTGTTTTGTCAAGGGCTTTCCATGTTTAGACAGACTTGGCGTTGACATCTTTGTCCCGACAGCTTGAAAATTATTCCTGGGATGAAAGTGTGCAGATAAATTCAAATGGCTCTCAGCTTTCAGCATTGAAACTTAATCTTAATCTCATTGCATCACCCTTGAGCATATTTTTATGATATTGCCAAGAAATTCTGTGAATTTCAAGAGACTTTATTAAGTCGTCCAGTGGAAGCAATATGTTGTGATGGATGTAAAATGACACAGCGCGAGTCAAAAGAATATTCTGCAGAGACGTAAATTGTCAGTAAACTAGATCATTAATACTTATTTTAAAACAAGGTTTCCTCGTCTGAAACCGTTTTCTTTTTTTCAAGCAACTCAATGGATGTGCAGTCAACATATCAATACATTATTTAATGAGTCAGATTAATAAGTTGCCTAATGAGGAGAAACTGTCATCTGAACAAGCTACATTTCTTTTAATAAGAAAATATGTCTACTTGTGTATGCAAGAGGGCAGAGCTGATTGTTGTACTTCTCCATTGTGCTCAGAAATAATTATTATCTTTGGAAACCAATCAGTACAATTTAAGGAAAGAATCAAGGAGAGATGATAGTATTGTAATAATGATGTAAAATGATTTCCAAACGTCTGCCATTGTTAGAATAATCCAGGCCGTGTTTACCTTAGACTTTCCAATAATTTAATTTCAAGGCTCTGCATTGAAAACCCTTTTCACTGATGCTGAGATGAGGAATAATGTAATACAATAACTCACTTCCTCTAAGCTACACAGCGTATACACACTGTGAAAGCCTTTTAACAGCATAAATTTAGCTTGCCTTCTTGAAACAGATTAATTAAACATGAAGCGCTGCAACACCATTTCTTTTTTTCTTTTTCTTTTTTTGAAAGCAGCATTCCCATTTGAGTTAAGATGCATCCACATTTCTTTGAATGTCCTTGAGATGTCCCACATAACGTTCAAGGAACCACTTTATTAGCATTCACAGAAAGTATCGCGGAGGCAGAGATCTGAGGTGACCCAGAAGCCAAGGACCACTCTGACAGGATTACAGAGCTCCTTGGCTTCAACATGGGAGGGTGGCCAGAAGGACGCCACTCTCAGGGAAAAATCTCATGCACAGAGTCTAGAAAAAGGCTCGCCAAAGATTCAGTTTGAAGCAAAGAAACTGATGAATTCAAAATTGAGCTGCTGGCCTATAAGTAGGTACTACAGGGTTTTCTGTAGCATGTCTGGCAGATCATGTTGAACACATTGGTCAATAGAGGATGGTCACTCTGCTCAGGGCTGAGTTGTGGCTGGTTTTGAGGCTCATGTAACCACTGTTCATACTGTGGAGAGTTTTATTAGTAAACTGTAACTTCACAGTGAGTGCTGAAGGGTTACTTTTGGTTCCAAAGGTACCATACAGAACGTGTTTTGTGGAAATGGAGCTAAAGTGGGTTCAATTTGGTATTATTTTCTCCTTGATTGTTGTTGTTCAGCACTTGCACATGTTGGATTTGAGGGTCGGTCCTTGTGGCATTTGTCCCACCCCTAAAAAGTGACTGTGACAAACACAGCTTTTTACCTGAAGTTGGACATTTTTCAACTCTTAGCAACCAGAAAAATACACCAAATGTGCAGCACTCAGCACAGAATTGATGCTCAGCACCTAAACATATAAGGGGGGAAAAAAACAAAACATGAACACAGTGGTTGTCGTGGTCGCTTGCCCTCCCCTGCAGTAGGCCTGTCAGTAGCATGGTATTGCAATATTGCTGTAATTGGGACAGCAACAGTGTTAATGCTCAGTAAGATTGATGTCCATATGATCACTGCACCTCTTCTCTTCACTTTCACGTTTATGAAGCAACGTGTTTGCAACCCTACACTCTGCTTTTCACCAGCAGACACCTGTGAGCTGTAGTTCAGGGAAATATAGGTAACTTCCCAAGAAGAACCTGATACAAAGATTTATGTTTCAACAGGACAGTGATGCGTATCTCACAGCCGTATACAGCACAGCTTTTCTTCAGAACAAGATTGTGAAAGTCCTTGATATGTGAGCCAAAGGTCAGACCTGAGTCATTTTAAAGAAAACCTTTGCAGGGGCTTGAAGATGGTCTTTTGAGATACTCCTGACTCAGCTTGAGTAAATCCTGGGGAAGAATTACAGGAAATGATGTGTCAAACTATAAATTCAAGATGACCCAGAGGTGGAATCAGTGACAGACTTTGGTTGAAATACCAACCAAGATGTCGGCATCCCCAGCATATATTTAAAAAGTGTCACACCTAATCATTACGGGTCGTTATATCGTCAAAAACTCTTGGAATAAAACGCAGTGTCGTTAGAATTATATTTAACTTGATCATTTAAGCATTTTAATGTTCTTTATTTTGTCACCTCCATCTACATGTAGTCTTGAAGTATGAAAATATAGTTCTTTGAAGGAATCGTTAGACATTTTGGGAAATGTGTGTGTTGCTTTCTTGCAGTAAGAGTTTGATGAAAAGATCAAAACCACCCCCATGTCTGTTAAATATGAAGCTACATGCAGCAGCTGATTTTAGCTTAGCATAAAGACTGGAAACGAGAAAAAATAGCCTGGCAAGGTTCAAGTATTCTCAACTAACTCTTTGCAATAAAAGCAAATAAGGATATTTTACAAAATGTTGGACTGTTCCTATAAGAAAAAATGAATTTTTCTTTTAAAAAAAAGTAGTTAATAGATACTGTCAGCACAGAGGAAACTGTAGCTGGAGTCCTTTATGGAGTTTCTATGGGAATAAATGATTTGTATACATAGTTGTATTTCCAATATTTTCTTTATGTACCTTTTTCAACTTTATTTATGTATCTCAATTTTTACTAATATTTAAGGATGGATTTCTGAACAGCTTTGGTATGTAAGACTTGTATATGCATCACGGGTATGGCGACTCAGTTTAAGAAAGAGGCACTACCTCGAAATGTTACACAGCATTAAAATCCTTCTACCAGGGGCTTTTTGGTAGGCGGATCTATTTGTTTTCCATTGTGCCAGATATTCCTTGGATCAGTGGTTCAAGCGAAAACGACCTTAGCAGACAATGAAGACATTTGAGAAATTGCGGAACAGAACGAATCAGTCATAGAGTGAAAATAATTCTCAGTCCACATGTCACAATGTTTTTATTGGCCTGACAGACCACCACCATCTACAAGACTGCCTCCTTTAAAAGGTAGCTACATTTTTTTAAGATTACGACGTCCTCTACTGGCGCCTTGTTTGTCATTGTATGAATCTTTTGACTCTGCCCTTTAGTGCCATCTATTGGCTGTCCAGCCACAGGGTCCAGATTTCTCCTTAGTCATTACTTCAAGGTCCACACAGTTTAATACATTTAGCGTCATACTTGGCCATGTCATTTAGCTAGTGTGCTGTCTCTGTCAAATAGTTGTTGGTTAGTCACTCACTCTACAACACAAAATGGCACTTTAAAATAAAAGCTCTGTGCCGGAAATTTAGGGTACTTAAAAATAAAATGTGTTTTTTTTTTTTACAAACTTGACACATTTGCGAGTCACTTGCTGTCCATTCAGAATGGACCTGCGACCCCCTTTTGGACTGCAAACCACCAGTAAGGAACCACTGCCTTAGATCCAGCATCCATTCCATTGGACACTGGGATGAGCATGTGTTTCTTTGCCATTGAAAACTATGCTCTTCATTGTCACAGCGACTGAATTGAGCAGACAGTCTGAAGCTAATTTAAATCATGAAAGACCTTTAAAGAACTCATGGTATAATTTCTCACCCCCCTCAGGAGAGAAAGCAGGGATGACTATATCCTGCACATCATGAAAGCCTACTCATTCATTTGCCCTGCCTTGATTTACATCCTGCCACCACCAGCTGCCAGAGCCATTTTGTGTTGGAGTGTTTGGAGAGCTTGGGGAGGGGGGTGGGGGGGCTGTTGAAGGCGTTTTTAGAAAAGGTCTGTGTTCTTTTAATGTGACAGAAATCTGAACTGGAGAACCTCTCCTCGACGACATTTGCAGACGGATCTAGCCTTGACCAAGCGCTCGTGCTCCGGGGCCGTAGAGTGAGGGAAGAGACTTGTGGCAAAGTGTCAGCAGGTTCCTGTAAACATATATAAATGCCTCATACACTCGCTGCTTTATGCCAGAGGCAGCAGGAGAAAAATGAGGTCTGAACTGTGACTTGTGTGTGGGAGGGAAAAAAAGATTGTAAGCCGGGGATGGTTATACCATTGAAAAGAGGAAATGAGGGTGAGGGTGAAGGAGAGAGGGAAAATGGGGTGAGCAAGAGAGGTTTCCTAAGCTAATAAAATGCTCTGAGGGACGGAAGCTGCCAGCCAGCATTCCTGTGCCATTAGATAAGTTAGCTCGCTGCAGCCTCCAGTTTCTCTGCAGTGCTGAAGTGGCAAGCTGAGGTCACCACCGGGGAGTGAAGGGGGATGGTGGGGGCAATAAATTCAGAATGTTTTTGTGCACGGTCGTTGCTCCTAATCCTCTGAAGCTGTTTGCTTGATGATTTACTTTTGAATTTACGTGCAAAAGCTGCAAATTAATTCATCTGTCCTCTGCTGTGCTGTCCACTCTGTGCTGTGATTTCCTGCATTAGCATGAATTGTATTTACTGCAGTTAAATTTTTATTTTTTATTTTTTTTAAAAGTGCAGTTTTAGTTTGGTAAATTTTTGCAAATGTGCGTACGTGTGACATTTTAATGACAAGCTGTCGCCAGATGAACAGTATTTGGTTTCCTCAGGGGGAGACATACACAGAGAGTCGTGTGATCCTCTGGAACTAATTTTAGATTTTAAATGCGAGGTCAGGTATCGCACTCAGCGCAGGTCGGATTGTGTAGCTCACACCGAGTGCTACCAAATTCACACTAGCCAAATGGCGACACAGAAGCTTCTAAGTGTGACAGATTGCAGCAATACCAGTGAAGTCAAGGAGCTTCTCTTGGACACTCAGTTACAGTCTGTCACACTGAAGCGCTCACGTTGAATCGGTTTAACCCAGGAGCTTGTTTATTTGTTTTTAAGAAGCTGTACTAGTCGATCCATATTCTCTCCCCAAGGTAGTACATTCCTGGGCTGCAGAGTGAGATAGAGGACTGCAAAAAAAAATTACTTGCCTCCAAATAATTCTCCTTGAGAGAAATCTCTTGCACTGTGAGTTGGCTTATTTAAATAGGGTGTTGAGCGAGTATTCCCCGGTAACCTCGGTGCGATCATTCATAGTGAGACCTTCTGCCAGTATCTTAAAAAGGGTCTACAATACTGACTGCAGTCGAGTCTGTTCCAAGTCATTTAGGAGATATCAGTCAGTCTTGCCCCTACGGCTTTACTGTGTGAAGAAGATTAAAAAAGGAGCTTTGACTCGTATAACTATCTTGCATGTGACACCCTTTAGCAAAGATCAACGCACTGATGCAGCAGCCACGATGCACTTTGGTGCAGTTATATATGAATCTCACTGTAAAATATTCACTATTGAATATTTTTTTCTGTGTAATCTGCTTTTTTGTCGTACTCAATGGGATACTTTGCTGATTTTCAGCCGGCTTTGTATCATAATAATGTGGGTAGTATGTGTAAATGAATTAAGGTAAACTTCCCTCCATATTACCAGTACCCAGATCTCTCTGCATTTTGGTTGTGGGCATAAATTTGGGCTTTGGGGAACAGTGATCAACATTTCTCACCATTTTCCGACATTTTACAGACCAAACAACTAGTCTAATGATCAAGAAAATAATCGACAGATTAATGGACCACGAAAATAATCGTTAGTCATTGTCCCGCTCAAGTGATGTTGCTCGAACTACAGATTGTACTTTTGCATTTTTGTATGTCTACCACCATGGACACAAAGATTGTAGAAGCAGATCGACAGAGAGACCCACCCTATCTCTTTCTCTCAAACTCAAACCAAACTCAAATCAAACTGTAAAACTAAGCAGTGTGTTTCCTGTTTCTCGTCTAAAATGTTTTCAGAAACATATTTTAGCTTACCGTGCAACTGTAATTTGAGATTGTTTGTTACCGGCATGGATGTATAAAGAGAACTGGATACAGAGTTCATTCCTATGAAAGTTGTTCAGTGGCACATTACCAAGATCTTCCACATTGTTACGCACATAAAGTAAGAGTACTAGACCTCCACCAGCCATGCGGCTAACTTCCAGTTTAGTGCTCTGCTAACTTGAATGTGGATAAGAATAATTTAATCGTGCAGCTCTTCTAGACTTTTGAAATGTTGTTGTTGGACCAAAGAAGATCACATTAGTAGACGAGTCATTTCTAGGGTTGGGTACCAAAAGTCGGTGATTATATGGAACCGGTACCTATACAACCGATACCTACTGGACCGAAACAAAACGCACATTATGGTGCCTCCTTTCGGTGCTTTTTTTTTTAATGCTGTGTCTCCCTCTATTGGACGTTACACGTAACAGAATCATTCATTCATTCGTTCGTTTGTTGAGTGTATATTATTATTTAAAGGCACGCTAAGCACTGTTGGGTGTCACTTCTGTTTATGTTCAACAGTGTTATCAAACACAACGGAGCTAGCTCACGGAGGTTGTAATATGCAAAAAAATGTATCCACTGATTCACAGACATCTCTTTCATAATGTAAGTCTATGGGGAAACGTCTACTTTGGGCCCAATAGCGTTACATGACAGACCCAGAAAATGTAATTCCACGTTTGGCCGCAATTAAGCATTTGCTTCAAAGCCCAGCGCTGTTCCAGGGGCTTGGTTACCAGTCAGCCGCCATATTATTTTCTGTGTCAAAAGGGCCAAGCTTTCATTACAACATCCACCAGCGGGCGCATTTATTGGTCTGGTGCGGTGCAGTGCATTTTGGTAGTTGAAGGTTCTCTACCTCTTGAGCAAAAGCAAATGGCACAGCCCTTTTCCTTGGTTTTCTGTGGTAATGGAACACCAATGTCAAAAGTATTTGTGTCTTTCTACTGCATAGACAGCCTAGTTTCCAGCAGTGAAATACTTTTTTAACACAAAATAAATGACCTATTTGTCTCCTTGTCTCACAGGCATGCTGGTGGTCAATGTTACTTGGAGAAACAAGACGTATGTGGGCACCCTGTTGGACTGTACACGGCATGACTGGGCTCCCCCCAGGTAAGGAGAATTCTTCTGCGGTTGAAATAAAAAACAAACAGGTGACATTTAAACAAGCGTCATCTATTGTGCACTTCCTCTAATAATGGGACACGATTTGCTTGGTGTTATTAAAACTGAAGCTACACACACTGATTTTGCATCGTATCTGCACTTTACAAAGAATTTAGTGTCATGCAGTGTAGTTGTAAATGTCAATGTAGAAAAGGACTCATGGTTTCCATGAATCATTGATGCAGTCTCTCTATCCAAGCTGCACTTGGTCTCTTAACCTTTTCATATTCTGTGTGATATGAATCTGTTGTAGTAGCATCTGCTCGAGGATATACGGCCTGATGCACAAACTTGCTTGTGTGCAGCTGATGGACCTTCCAAGTCCATGTTAGCCTTTATCTTGTGTCTGGGGAAACAGGATTCATTGGCAAACGGCTGACGTCCCAGGAGGTAGCAGTGGAAATAGAAAGCTACTCTTAACAAGCCAGATTGCAGAATCCAATTATTGGACTAATAGCTTTTCCTCAACACTGTGTAACATTCTCCATCTCAAAGTTCTGCAGTTTCTCAGATCAGTGTTATGTGGGCGGCAGCTTAAGGTGTTTGTAATTTCTGGCTATTTGCCTTTTGTTATGCAAAATACCCAGGTTGTGTAAAATACACTGCCAAGCACTTGCTTTGATTTAGAGCACCGGCACTGAATCTAAATGTAAATATAAATCTATATTTGAAATGCATGGTTAAGTGCAATAGAAAAAAAAATCAAGATTAAAGCAGCGCTAATGGAAAACAAGGAGAGGTTGTATCACACTAATGTATCACAGTATATCACAATAATGTTCAGTAAGTGAGGTTTGCACAGTAAGAGAGGTTTGCCGGGCTGTGTTTTGCACCAAGATAGTCTTACAGTGTGCAGCACAACTACATTAGGGACACACCATGAATAATTCAGAAAGCTTTCAACGGACTGAATATAAACTTGGGCTTGTAATGAGTCTAAATTCCTCTACCACTGTCAGACTACGGATGTATTCACATCCCCTGCTGGGGTTGAAATTGTTTGGAGAGACTTGCAGAGGAAGCTGTGAGTCATACCAGCCCGGTGTCTCTCTTTGTCACAGATTGCTAACCTTCACTGCTGTGCAGAAAGATAATTACATTACTGTTATGGAGAGATAAGGCCAAACTGCTATTTTAAGTATTTGAATGCCTCTGTGTTTTGATTACAAAGCAGTGAGAATATTCACTGCTGTCTTTTCAAATGATGTTTACATGCCTTTGGTTTGTCATGTGGCTTTGTTTAAAGTGCTTACTCACTTACAGTGCACAAAATATCAGATTGGTATGTTGTGAGAGGACAGGGACAGAACAATGGTGTACATATTTTGATATCATAGCCATTGTTTATCATAGGGTCTGGACTCAAAAGGACTTAACCCCCCTGAGTATTTTCATCATTGGAATTACTGTTATGACTTTTTTTTTTGTTTGTTTTTGAATTTCCTCTGAGACAATGTGTAATTGTGCCGTGTAATTTGGCATACCAAAATAGTAAATAACAGTGCATGTGAGAATCCCAGTGAAAATATAAACAGACCTCCTGTAGAACAAATTTAAGAAAAGCAGAGCCTACAACCCATGTACTATGTCTTGAACAGAGATAAATAATAATGCCCAAAGACAGACCTTTTTTGTTCCTTGTACCTTGAGAATCAAATGTTTTGGTTCTGTGTCGTTACCTAGCAGATAACGAGGGTAACAGGGGTTTACAGAGTAGCTGTGAAACACATCTACACCTCCACATAAAAGGTGTATTTAACAAAAGATCGCTTGTCTCATCTTGATTACACACAGGTGTGCTATCCATAACACTGACTGCACAATGACAGTTTAGGTGTATGATTGTTAAGGGGTCAAATACTTGTTTTTCTTGTTGTGTTTGTACTTAACTAAGATTAGTTATAGAGTACTGTTGTCAAGAAACATTGTCAGTGAAAAGAGTCAATGACATTCACACTGATTTAATGTTGAAAACGTTTTATTGGTATCATTCAGTCCCCACAGCAATATTTTTTAAAGGTATACTTTGCAAGATTGTCAGTTATTGTTTGGAAACACGCTTGCCAGTGAAAGTGAAAGTAAAAGCCAACCCCAGATCCACTCTCATTTGGCATTTCCCCTTGCTGTATTTGCTTATTGTATTTGTATCTGTATTTGTGTGTCTTCGATGCCTGCTGCTTACGGTCTGGCACCTGGTCACTCCCTTTTTATAAAGCCCCGACCTCACCGAAGCACTGTGGGGTTACACGTCCAGAAACATCTCAAACACAGAAGATAAGAAAATTAGAAAATACAGGCAGAGAGCAGTCTCTTCAGATAAATTTACTGCCACATACTTTAAGTGGCTCATAAGTGATGATTGAGAGGGATTACTTGAGTCTATACGTTGTTTTATAGGAAAATCCTGGAGAGTATGTCTTTAAGTATAAATGAATAGCTGTATGTCCTTTGTATCGTCCCAGAATCTGAGTTGTTTTGAAATCAACCACTGATGTGCTATGAAGTCACTAATTCTTAAACATGATTTTTGCTACTACTGCAGGTTTTGCGAATCTCCCACAAGCGATCTAGAGATGAGGAATGGCCGTGGTCGAGGTAAGCGAATGAGACCGAACAGCAACACCCCTATCAACGAGAACAGCAACTCGTCAGACAACAAGGGCACCACCAACAACAAGACGCGTGCTGCCTCTAACAGCAAGGGCCGAAGGGGCAGCCAGACGCCGTCAGAGCGCCGCACCCCACCTAACAGCAACACAGAGGACATCAAGGCCAGTCCCTCCTCAGCTGGAAAACGCAAGACCAAACCAGCCTCGGACATGGAACCCAATTCCAGCTCAGAGGACACCAAAGGCAACAAACGCATGCGGACAAACTCCAACAGTGGAGGGGTGGGACCAACAGGTCTCCCTATTCCTTCTATTAAGACTGAGCCACTTCCACCTCCCCTCGATCGCAGCTGCCCCTCTCCAGTTCTTATTGACTGTCCACACCCTAACTGCAACAAAAAGTACAAGCACATCAACGGTCTCAAGTACCACCAAGCCCGTGCCCACAATGATGATGACATCAAGTTGGAAATAGATGGAGACAGTGAATATGGAGAGGACTCCACTCTCCACCCTGAACCAGGGAACTGTAATGGAGCATCTATCTCACAGAAAGGATGTCTGTCTCCGGCACGTTCAGTTACTCCAAAAGGCAGGAACTTTGATGCTCAAAGTCCTTCCCCATCTCCAGGCAAGTTTGGTTCAAAGCAGAGTAAAAAGAAAATTGCTGAGACAGATGCGGAGATGGGAGGGACACCGACGGATGGATGTGAAGACGGGCCATGCCTCACTGATGAGGCCAGTAACGATGGTATAGATGATAAGAGAGGATCAGACAAGTCTAAAAAGGCTGGCACAAAGGCTGATAAAATGGCCCAGAAAAACATGAAGTCACCACGACCTGTTGGCCCTGGCTCGACAGCAGCCCAGCAGATGTACCCTTTTCCTCCTGGAAACCCAAATTCTTCCCCAGGGCTTACCCCAATGATACAAGGAATTCCCAAGAGTCCCCAAATGAAGGGCGCACAGCCTAAACCTCCTGTCATTGGAGATCCTGTCACAAGTAGCTCCAAAGACAAGAAGAAGAAAGACAAGAAGAAAAAAGATGGCGGGAAGGAGGCTGACAGCCCCAAGCCTCCAGGAAAGGGAGGGAAACTGGAGGAAGGAAAGCTTCCATACCCTGAACCTTCTGATCAAGGAAATAAGGGGGAAGGACTCCTCAATGGTTCCTCAGATCCTCATCAGAGTCGCTTGGCCAGTATCAAGGCTGAGGCTGACAAAATTTACAGCTTTTCTGACAATGCCCCGAGTCCATCCATTGGCGTAGCCAGTCGGATAGATGGCAGCGGGATGCCACAGCCCCTCACGCCACTTCACGGGGTGAACCAGAATGGTGCTGACAACTCTTCAGTAAAAACCAATAGCCCAGCATATTCAGACATTTCAGATGCTGGTGAGGATGGTGAAGGGAAACTAGAAGGCGTCAAAGTCAGGACAGAGGACCAAGGCGTCAGGGAAAGTGTCAAAAAGGCGCTCTTTCCAAACCAGACACCCAACAAAGATTCCCCGTACTATCCTGGCTATGAGACGTATTACTCACCCAATTATGTGAACCCCAGTCCTGGTGGGCCCAATCCAGGCACACCAGTCGCTGAAGGTCAGGTTAAGATCAAAAGGGAAGAGGAGCAGGACCAAGCTGAGGAAAAAGTCAAGGTTGAGGTTCATGAAGACCGCAAACCTGACAGCAGTGCTCCCAGCCAGCAACAGCAGCTGCAGCAACAGCAGCAGCAGCAGCAGCAGCAGCAGCAACCCTCAGTCATCCAACAGCGATCCAACATGTACATGCAACCTCTTTACTACAACCAGTATGCTTATGTGCCCCCATATGCATACCATCCTGATCAGGCCTACCATAACCACTTGATGAACACCAACCCAGCCTACCGGCAACAATACGAGGAGCGGCAGCGACAGATGGCAGAACAGCATCGCGCTGAAAAGAAGTCAGACGTGGCCATGAAAGAACGAGAAACCTCCATGAAGGAGGAGTGGAAACAAAAAAGTCCAATGCCACCAAGCCTCTCCAAAGCCCCAAGTCAGTCAGACCTTGGAAAGACGCCGCAGCCTCCAAGCAAATCTAGGGACTCACCCTCTGAGCCCTCCTCCAAATCCCTGGGAAGCATAAAGGGGGAGGACCCAAAGTCCCAGCAAGCTGAGGGGCTAAAGATGAAGCTGACTGAAGGGGGGCACCATGGAAAGGAAGACTCCAAGCAAGCACTGGAGTCAAGAGGTCAGGCAGGGATGGAGCAGGCCATGTGGTACAGACAGGTAAACGCCAATCTAGTATAACAGTGTTAGAATATATATGCTTGTCAGTCTGTTTTAGAGTTATTCCTATATGTAGATTCTTATTTGTGCTGACATGGACCTTCTTTCCCGCCTGCAGCAGTACCCTGAGAGCCAGAAGCCCCAAGCAGAAGAGGAACACCAGCAACAACAACCTCGATGGAAAGATGAAAGGGACAGAGAACGGGAACGCGATCGTAAATTAAAGGATGACAGGCCCAGACCCAAGGACAGTCAAAGTGGGCCCAAGGAGGACGGCAAAGAGGGCAGTGACCCCAGAATCACTTCTGAGGAACACCGGGCCATGAGCAAAGACTCTCGTTCTAATCCCCACATGCAGTTCTCATCACCACTAGCACAGCACCAAGGCTACATGCCCTACATGCATGGTTACCCCTATGGACAAGGCTATGACCCCAACCACCCTGGATATAGAGGCATGCCCTCGGTCATGATGCAGAATTACCCAGGTATGACATTAGATTAATTCCACATCTACATATGTATATGAGAGACATTTGTAAGATAAAGTTGTCCATTATGTAATATTCTTTTGGCTAATAAGTTAAATCATTAATTGGGTGCAAATCATCCATGGTTTCTTTTGATCAAATATATGTCAGACTAACATGAGCACTGATCTATAATGGTGATGATGATGATGTTGACCCAACCTACATTTTAAGGTGTGTACAATGGCTTTTAAATTAGATGGAAAGGCAACATAACATGCATTGCTTTTTGAAAATACAATGGCTCTAAGGATTGGTTCTCGCAGCTTTAGATTGTCTGTATGTTCCAGTCTCAGCAGGATCTCAAGTGTTTTGTGATTTCATTCAGAACTGACTGAATTGTCTGCACAACAACACAGATGTTGTTTGCAGCAATTTTTGTATTTCACAAGAAATCGCTTTTATGTTTAAGAATAGCAAAGCAGCATGAAATAATTGCAATTATTTGGTGGAGGTTGATGGGGCCAAAACACAGCATGGAAATAATGTGCATGGAAGTTAGAGAGGTCAGGTCAATTAAGGGTTGATTTTGTGGTTCTGAATAAGATTATTGTATGTGGAAAATCACATATAGTTGGGGGGAAAATGCAGGCATCTGTCCATTCAGAAGTTTTATTGCAGAAATATTGAAGGGTTTTGCAATATCCACAAATTCTTGGAAGGTCATATATATGTAGCCCAATGCCCAATGAATATAGTATATGTGTGGTTAAAGTGTAAGAAATAAATGCTAGTATTTAATCATACTTCATGTGATTGACTACCATGTGTATCAGACATGGCAACCCAGCTACTGATAGCTTACATGGAGAAAAATGCCGGTCCTGTAGGAAAACATAGGTATTTTTTTAACCTGGACCCTATTTCCCATTTTTTGTGTGTCAAAGGGACTAATGGGAACAACAGCTTTTTGAATTGGTCCAGCATTGAGAGAGAGCGCTGCAGCTGGCAGCTGCAAAACAGCCTGCAATGTAACCACTTGGGTCGTATGGCAACGTCAATTTACATCTAACAAAAGTACTTGTTTTGTCACTGACAGGCTCAGATTGTTATTCTTAGTGTCTGACATTATGGAGAGGATCCCGACAGAGATAGACCTTTTTGTTAAAGAGCAAGGTCCTTTTTATTTAACCAGAAACAGCCATAAAAATCACAATCACCAAAGCCACCAGACTCTATTCAAATATATTTTATATATATATATATATTTCGTTATTGTGGAACACACTTCATTGATCGTTGACAGTAATTCATCCAGTTAGATGTGAAAGTTGATTGGCTCTATACACGCTAAAAGTACAGTTTTTTTTAAATTGAGTCTGGTGAGGTTAATGATAGTGATTTAAAGGTTGTTTCTTGTTAAACAAACAGGATCTTACTCTTTAACAAAAAGGTCTATCTCTGTCGGGATCCTCTCCATAATGTTGTCAGACACTTAGAACAACAATCCAAAGATATCAGTGGCAAAAACAAGCACTTTGAGACATACATTCACCGTGACGAATGCCCAGAGTGGTTACATTGCAGACAGTTTTGCCCTGTTGTTCAATACTGGACCATTTTGAAAAATTGTTGAGGGATACAAAAACATGAGGAAAAAATGGTTAAGCCACTTTCCCTTTGTAAATGAAAAGGGCCCAATGTGTTCGACCACATTGCTGGATCTACAGTGTGTGTTTTTATTTTCAAGATCAAAATGATCCCATGTAGAGAAAACATGCTGGTACTGGACTGTTGCACAGTCTGTACCTGGATGTTGCCCTATTAATTTGATGATGTGACATTTTGCCCTGAAGTCAAAAAGGACTCGTTGGCGACCTAAAATCAATCGTGTTGACCATTCAGCTTGATTGATGAGTGCATTAATGAAGAATAATCAATCATCACTTGTCAAATTTGTATTCCACCTAAACCTGATTTTAATCCATCAATATTCTCCATCACTTTTAGGTTCGTACCTTCCCGGAGGCTATCCGTTTTCTCCGTATGGCAGCAAAATAGCCGGAGGTGAGGAAGGCGGCGACAAATCTCGCGCCAGCCCTACCGTCACCAAAACGACAGCGGACTCCAAAGCCCTGGATATCCTGCATCAGCACGCCAGCCAATACAAGAGCAAATCCCCCACAGTGGGTGACAAGCCACCCCATGAGAGGGAGCGGGAGCAGGACAGAGGAGCCGGTGGAGACAGAGATCGGGAAAGGGAGCGCGAGAGGGAAAGAGAAAGAGACGTGGACCGACCACGCTCCTCGCCCTCGCAGCGCATCATGCCCTCTCACCACCACCTGGGATACCCCCTGCTCTCAGGGCAATATGACCTGTCCTACGCCACAGGTCAGTCAGTCCTCAGTCGTCCTGCCTCTGCTGTTTGACAGAGGATTCACCACACTAAATGTTATATATGTACTTAATCAGGTACTATGTATGCAAAGTAGATTAACTTCAATTAAACAAGGCCCACAGTGCAGAATACTTAATGTTCGTAGATGCAGATGACCAATCAGCGAGTTAAATTCAGAACCTAAATAGAAAATATCACTGATAGACAAACATTTTCCAACTCGCCGTAGGTCTCTCCTCATCAGCTATTGTTGCCAGCCAACAAGCAGCAACCCCCTCCCTCTACCCACCACCACGGAGGTGAGAACGGTAAGACCCCCTTTAGTTGGAGAGACTCTCAAAACACCGATGGAAACACACAAACGTGCAAACATGACAAATGCAGCTGGCAGACGTGCTTCACATGCAGCTGTTGTTAAAAATATTTAGGTGAGCACTGACACATGATAAAAGCGTTTGTTTTATTTGATTTAAGGTGAAGAGAACACACTGCTCTCTGCTCTGCCCTCTCAACATTTATGTCGCAGACTTGGAGGCAGCAAACTGTAAAGAAAACAAATCATGGCCAGACAAAGCTCTCGCCACTCTGCTGCAATCTAGTACAATATGCAGTGCAGCATTTAGCCCCTCAGCTCATCCATCCTAAGTAGGTCCTCTGAGGACAAGTGGATCATAGTGGAGATAATAGAGATGTGGAATGAGCCCGCCATGACACAGAGTCACAGCGGCCTGCACTGACATCTGGTGGCAGGTGTCTGAAATTACACCTGACTCATTTGATAAATAAATGACTGGTATTGAATCAACTTTATGATCATATTGGAGGAAGTAGCTTGTGGTGCTGTTGAACTCAACTGCATTATACATCGAGATGTGTCCATAATTTAGCTTCCCTTCACTGATATAGTTTATTGCAGTGCTCCTTTAACTGGCCTGGAATTGAAAAACTTCAGCGTACTCAGTCTTTTAGTACAGACTTTAACGCTCTTTTACTTGTTTCTAACCTTTAATGGTTTGCAGACTCTGTGGTTTTATAATCCTTCATGAGTTCTTCGATGCTTCACTGCTTGCTTTTTAAATACGCACAAGTATAGCACAAAGAAATGGGCAGTGCAGCTTTTGTTAACTATGCTCCAGAATTATGGAATACCCTACCAAAAGCTATAAGACATGCAGAATCAGTGAACATTTTCAGACGACAGCTGAAAACCCATTTTCTTATTAGTAGTATTTTTTTTAATTATTTTATAATTATTCTTACTGGTTTCTGTTCCTTAAACCTTCATTCATATGTATTTATAATAAACTGTCTTTTTATTGCCTAATTTAGTTGTCGTTTTGTTTTAATGTGTTTCATTTTTATTGTGTAGCACTTTGACCTACATCTGTTAAAAAGTGCTCTATAAAGTTTTTTTTTATTACTATTATTATTACAGTTATGTAAATTGGATCGACAAAATAATAGAAACACATATTATAGTATAATACAGTTAAAAGCACCTCTAACTACATCCTCTAGTATAATAATGAAGTGTAATCAACACCCCTCTGAAGCAGTTTCAGCATAAAGTGAACAGTAAACTTATATAAAATAGAATATGTTTACAGTTTATGGATGACTTTCAGAAATGCCATAAAAATATACTGCATTACAAGTAAAAGTATTAAAGTTTTTTTTCGCAAAATGTACTTAAAGTATCAAAACTAAAAGTACTCATTATTCAGAACAGCTGGTTCGAGAATTGAGGCGCTAAATTATTGTATTACAGTGCTATCATTTGTGCTTTAATGTGTAGTGCTGTAGCTGGTCAAGTGGAGAAAATCATAAGTGCTATATCACAATTAACTGGACTTGCTTGAGTTTCTTGAAGATGTTTCACCTCATCCAAGAGGCTTCTTCAGCTCTGGAGAACTTCCTCAGTTCTTCCTCAATGCCAACGATAAAGCACTTATGATCACCACGACCTGGATGACTGAGAATCTTCACCAACAAGTGGAGAAAGCTATTTTACAATCTGTCAGTGTATAAAAAAAGCCCCATAATTTTTTAAGCTGATCACATATTATGTTTTTAAAAATCTTTATCTACAAACTAAATTTGATTCTCAAATAAATTTAGCACAGGTCCTGAAAAAGCCTAAAGTTTAATTTAATAAATGTCAAACCTTAAAAGTTATTAAATAGTGTTACATTTAAATTTCTCAAGCTTAATCGCCACAAACATTTTGTGATATAACTTATCAATCTTGTAGTTTCTTTTTGTCAAAGTGAGTCAAGCTGTTCTGCATCAAAGCCCAAATATCTGACGCTACATATATTTAAACCACTGAACCTAATAACTTAAAGTCTTTTAAAGATAAGATGAGATAATCCTTTATTCATCCCACAGCGGGGAAATTTGCACTTACCACTTTTACAGTTGCCTGTTGGCAAAATGTAGATTGATCTTACTCACTGTAGTAACCATATTCCTACATAAAACCTACCTCTGCACAGAACTACATATGTGTTACCTTTATATTTAGGTGCAATGCCAAAAAAAATCTGTCTAACATGGTTAAAAATCATCTTGAAAAGCATTCATTTTAAGCGTCTGGTTATTCCTTCTGAAATGTAGTAAAGTTGAAGTATAAAGTAGCCTGACATGTTAAAGTACAACTACCTTAGAGTTATATTTAAGTACCGCTGTGTGCCTCATACAGAGAAGAGTTAGAAAAGTGTGTAAAGCATTTATTTATTAGCACCCTGTTCTTTCTGTTTCTGTATTTTCTGTGAGTAACTCAGTGATCTGATAATAAATAAGTTTTTCTTTCCTCCACAGGGAAACCGGACCGTCACACCTCAACCCTGCAAAGATTCATGTGACTGGCTCACATGAGAAGAAAATCTCCCGGGTGTTACCTTTTAGACATCAGTTGAATGGTGTTTCTATCTATATTTTTAGTTCCTCTGCCCCGAGGCTAGGCAGATTGTTGTTTTTTTGGGTTTTTTTTTGTTCTCCCCCTCGTAAATGACCCCAAATTTTCCAAACCTTGGACTGTAACAGGACTGATAATAACCCAGGTTCAAAGCCATCACTCTGCCTCACCACGCAGAGGAAACACCAACCCGCTGATTATCTAGTCTTTGCACTGTCAACAAATACAATGCAAAAAGAGACTATTGGACTGCCAGAACAGCTTTTTTGTTGTTGTTGTTGTTTTTGGTTTTTTTCTTTCTTTGACTGCATTGTTTTTTCGTCACACGCAGAAAGAAATTGGCAGGGGGGTTCTGATGAGCTGGGTGGCTGATGGGAAAGGGGAGTCAAACTAAATTAAAGACTGAAAAGAAAAAGTGAATCATACTGAGATGATTTCGACTCTACGTCTTTGGCTTATTGTATGCCGCGAAACAACAGTATATCCTTAACTTGACAAATGTTTGGCTATATTTCGTGGGGGAGAGGGAATATGGCAACAGCTGCTTCTTCAGAGACTTGAGAGCCTGAGACTGAAGTTTTTTCATTTTCCATCATCATTGTCAATTCCCATCCTCTTTGAACCCTCAGTTCTTGTTTCAGGGATGATGTCGTCATGTTATTTTTTTTTTTTTTTGCGAAGGGACCGCACACACCTCAATGGAGAATAAACACTATTCATGTTTTCTTTTCTCAGTAACACTTCTACTCCATATCATTGTGTTCATCCTTGAATGTGTCTGATGCTGGTATGAGTCCTGTTTTTCCTCACAGTGAAAGAGGTCACATCTGTCTTTACACTCAACACGGTGAAGCCACATTAGCAAGCGATGAGTTCACAGGGGCGTCGTCGTCACTGCGTTCGGCCTCTCGTTGGGGTTTTGGTGTTTTTTACTGTAAGACTGTGCTTCGTTCAGCTCGTCAAGTTTGATTGTTTTTCTGTAAACAATGTGAAATTTCACTCATGTAACTTTTTCTGCTGTAATATAGACTTTTAGCCGACTTTTCTGTGCATAAATGTTTATATTTATCCCAGCACGCAACTGTTTGGAAACTGTCACTGTTAAATAGCTTTCAGCCTTCACAGCGTTTAACATCATGTGATCAGATCATTGTTCCCTCAACGTCTTCAAGTGCGTCTTCTTCGCCCCAGCGTTGGTTGTCTTGCTGCACTTTTAATGTTTTGGTTTTTTTTGTATTCACTTGGCCTCTACTTTTTCAACATCACAAGCTTGGTTCACATCTCACATCATCCCAACATGCAGCGTGCAGCTAGACTGCCTCCAGACATCTGAGTCGCTGTCTCGGATCTTTCTCAACGATCCTACAGCAAATCTGACAGATTAAAGGTCCAGGGTGTAGGATTTAGGGGTTTTCGGTTGTGTATAATCACCTGAAAGTATGAATTGACTTTTTTTTTTGTTTCCTCAAAATGAGCTGTTTATATTTACATTTATATTTAGATAAGGCCATTCACACTTTCACGTTGGACAGCGTAGTTAGCAGCCCCTTCATGACAAGCCAAATTGCCTTGGAAAAATGCTGATTTTAAAGTGAAACTGTTTTATTCAGGGTTTTTACCAGTTTAAATCACCTGGTCTGTTTGTTTTGGAGAGGAGGAGACCTCTACGGATAATTCGTCTCCCAGTAAAAACCTCCTGAACATCTGTTGCCCAGAACAGACGAACCAAACACTGGCTCTAGATAGGGCCATTTGCGCTTTCTTTTAGGCCAGTGAAGTTAGCAGCCCCCCTGTGATGAGCCAAACCTCCTTGGAAAAACACTTATTTTTAAGATGAAACTGCTTTATTCAGTGTTTTTACCAGTTTAAATCACCAGGTGTGTTTGTACTGGAGAGGAGGAGACCTCTGCGGAAAATTCAGCTCCCAGTAAAAACCTCCTGAACATCTGGATCTTAAGTTATCAGAGAAAGAAAGTGAGCACACAGTAGCGTCTAGGGGCTGAAGAAACATGTGAAACTACTTCATTCAATGTTTTTACTGGTTTTAATCACCTGTTTTGGAGAGGAAGAGATCTCTGCAGATAATCCTGAACAATGAACACTGAAGGAATTCTAACCGGGAGAAGTTTCAGCTGGTTGCACTGTGCCATTGTCACCACTAGGTGCCACTAAATCCCACTGAATCCTACACACTGCTCCTTTAAAATCAAAATGGTAGATCAGTCTGACTCTCAGGCTGTTCGCTGACAAAAGGGCAAAAATTTCTCATGGTGCTTCGCTTGCTCGTGTGGCTTCACCCTAACACACATTCACCTCGGACAGTTAGCGTGGTTTCCTCACCGGCTAGCTCTGGATGAACTGGGCCAATGAGTCTGGTACCTCAGACAAAGTGTTTGAAATTACCTTAAAATAAAATCTCTCAGCTGTTACAAACATGAGCCAATCAGATGCAGAAAATGAACTTAAATAAAGAAGAAGGGTGAGCCGGTGAAAAGCTTGGAGCAACGTGGCGAAAACGGGTTCAA
Source organism: Epinephelus moara (assembly GCF_006386435.1). Taxonomy (NCBI): domain Eukaryota; kingdom Metazoa; phylum Chordata; class Actinopteri; order Perciformes; family Serranidae; genus Epinephelus; species Epinephelus moara. Next base: position 38,839,156 of record NC_065506.1, read on the forward strand.
TGGGACCTTGATCATGTGCACACGCACACACAGCTGAAGCAGGAAGGCTCAAAGTTCAGCTGAGAAGAAGCACGTTGCTCTGGGCTTTTCCTTTGGATCTCAAACTGGTGGTGCCACTCTGTAAATTCACTTTAAAGCTACACAAAAAGCGACAGTCATCACGGCCTGTTCTACCAGAGGACCCTCTTAGGCTTTAAATTACAGTTCTCTCGTACCTCAGGGGTTGTAAGTGAAATTCTATCCAGATGCTATTTGCATTGATTTGAGAGGGCTTCTGTTTATGGTTGGTGGGGGAGGGGAAGCACATTTTCTGCTCTGAGCTGGAGGTGCTGCTGTAGTGCTTTCATTCATACATGACAAATTGGCTCAGGAGAGGGACTTGTTAAAGGTTTAATGCCACACCGTGCTGTCATGGGTCGTGAACGGTCTTTACGTCCCTCTGACGCAGAATATTGACCATGTTGTCATTAAATTTTATTGATTTTTACACTTTTAAATGTTCCCATTGTCGTCGTTTTTTCCTCATTAAATACTGTATGTGATCCACCAGTTGATCTAACGCCCCCTGAGGTCGGATGTTTGTCGACACTCATGATCGTGAAACCGCAGCTCTTCATTTCGAGGTTCCTCGGACATTCCCAGTAAATACGTTGCCAGTTTCTCGTCCCACGGAAAGTTTGCAAGACGGTATATCTTTTTTGACATTTTTGCGCATTTTAAAGAAGAATGGCTGACATGAAAAAGCTGAATGTGGTGGTGTTTGACTTGTACTTAATCTGTAAGGGTAATCTAGGCAGCTGTGATGTTGTCATTAAAGTCGGTGGGTTTTAGTACCAGCAGACTGCATACAGTACATATAGTTTTATCAGACATTGGTTGTGACAAGTGCATTTGTTCTCTCTCTGAGAGTAGTAATGTTATCTCAGTAGTAAGCAAAGCCCAGTGAAAATCATATATACTGAAGTGTATGAAAAGCCAGAAAAGTAATGTTTGCTATCAACATATTGGAAAGTGCTTGGCTCTTGTATTTTGCAGGACTGTATTTGTTTCATGGTGAAGAGTATATTTATTGGCCAGCAGTTGTCTCAATTGGTGCCTAGTTGAACATTCTTCTGTGAAAACACAGAGACACTTGCTCGTTTGTCCTTTTCCCGACCCGCCTACTGTCACACAAAACTCCCCCCCCCCCTCCCCCACCACCTCCTCCCTCCTTCTCCTCCTTCTCCTCCTCCTCCTCCTCCACCCAGAGTACCAGTCATGGTGCTTGCAAGGATGTTTACAATGTCTTCATTTTCTTTCTGTGTGAGAAAATTCAGAACTCTTCACCCTCTCCTCCTTTCTCCCTCCCTTCAGGAGTTTGTGTAAAGTGTACATTATCATGGTTCTTTTTTATACAATACTCTGTAACTTGCCTTTGTAAATTTGGGCTGGAAAAAAATAAATCTTTTTATGAGACAATCTGTCCTGGGAACTGCTTAATGGCTTCTGGAAAAATATTCTTATAGCAGCTGCTATGTTTGTGCAGGTTTCATCTTCAACTGTGATAGTCAAGAAAATGAAGTCAGCGTCATCATGAAACATTGACTTCACTTTACAGACAATTTTATTTGACTCAAAACAAAAATATAAACGCTGCACTTTTGTTTTTGCTCCCATTTTTCACAAGTTTAAAGATCTTTAAGACTTTTTTATGCACACACAAAGCTTATTTCTCCCAAATTCTGTTGTTCACAGATCTGTTAAAATCTGAGCACTTCTCCTTTTCCAAGATAATCCATCCACCTGACAGGTGTGGCGTATCAACATGCTGATTCATCAGCATCGTTACCAAACAGGTGTTCCTTGGGACGGTCACAATAAAAGGCCTCTCTAAAATGTGCAGTTTTATCATGAAAAAGACATTTTAAACTATGGATTTCACACAACAGGGGCCACAGATCATCTTTTCAGGATTAATTTTGGTCACACAGGATTCATCCTTTCTCCAAACTGCCAGACGCCATCACAGGTGAGCACTTCCACATACAAACTGCTGTCAGGCCAAGACCCTGGTGAGGATGATGAGCATGCAGATGAGCTTCCTTCAGACAGTTGCAGAAATTCATTGGTTGTGCAAACTAAATGTTGTATCGGCTGGTCTCAGATGATCTTACAGGTACAGATGCTGGTGTGATTACACGAGGTCTGCAGCTGTGAGGCATGTACTGCCACATGCATGGAAATTACATTGGAGACAGTTTATGGTCATGAAATGAACATTAAGTTCATGGGCAACGACTGGTGGACATTCCTGCAGTCAGCATGCCAGTTAATACGCTCCCTCAAACTTTGAGACAACTGTGGCGCTTTGTTGTGTGACCAAACTGCACATTTTTAGAGTGGCCTTTTATTTTGAAGAGCCCAACACACCTGTGTGGTAATGATGGTGTTGAATCAGCATGTTGATTTGCCACACCTGTCAGCTGGATGGATTGTTTTGGAGAAGGAGAGGTGCTCACTAACATGGATTTTAACAGATCTGTGAACCAAATTTGAGAGAAATAAGCTTTCTGTCTGCATAAAAAAAAGTCTTAGATTTGTAACTTAAACTAGTGGAAAATGGGAGCAAAAATTAAAGTGTGTTGTGTTTCAATATTTTTGTTCAGTGTTAATAGAAAATAAGAGTTTTGATTAAGAATAAAGAGTTTAGCAGGCTGGTCTCGGAGTGGGTCGTGGACATCAAACTGAATTTTAACAAAAAAGTCTTAAGTGCAGGAAGTAAAAGTCCAGCATTGCTAAGTCAGAAATGCTGATGCTAGAAATCGACATCAGAGTGTGGAAACTGCACTGTGACATTTGGCCACAGGAGAGCAGTGTCTCTGAAGAGGCCCCAGGCAGCTTCAGCCGGACCAAATGTCAGATTTTATCCTGTTTTAGTGAGTTTGACTGCAGACTGACTTCTTGTACCTGAGCAGGTTTGTTTGAACACAATATGCATGTCATGTTGTTGCTGTTAAGGACACACTTTGTGCATGTTTGTGAAATTGCAGGATGTTTTCAAGGTTTAGTTTGAGTCAGTATGAAGTCGTGAGATGAAAGAAGGTAGAGCTGACAACAGCACAGCCCCCTCTCCTCAGAGATGTGTTTCTTATTGTTAGCTTCACTGTGCTGCAGAGTGTTTTCACATCCTTCTGCTGGAAGAGGAGACTTTCTCTGAGCTCACCTGAAACTCCTATGGGAGTTTTTTATTTTTCATTGTATACAAAGTCATGTTTACATTCAGTGTTTCTCACTGAAAGTTGTGTGTGTGTGTCTTTGAGGTCTGACATGTGCAGAGAATTTGAGAGGCAGATTTCTTTTTTACCTTGTTTACATCCATGTTTAGGAGCCTGCAGTCTGCCTCTCCTCTGACTCTGCTGGTGCATTGCTGCATATCTTGGCATCACACCGCCACCTGTTGATCAGTGGAACAGCAAACATAACAACTAGAGGTCAAAAGCTCCACAGGGAACCCTCAAATCAGAGTTTAACACGTGTGCATACCAGCAGGAGTTAGTTACAGCTGTCGTTCATAGGAGGGAGCAGGAGATGTCATTTTATGAATGTATTTGTGTGTGTGTGTGTGTGTGTGTGTGTGTGTGTGTGTGTGTGTGTGTGTGTGTGTGTGTGTGTGTGTGAGAGTGTGTGTGTGTTTTTCCCCAGCTCCACATATATACAGTAATTTTAAACTGAATGTCTTTATGCTTTGCACTGTTGATCAGATACATTAAGCAATTTCAAGATCACATTAAAGGTCCAGTGTGAAGGATGTAGGGGGATAGACATGGATTATAATATAACAAGTGTGTTTTCATTGGTGTATAATCACCTGAAAATAAGAATTGTTTTTGTTACCTTTTAAATAAGCCATTTTTTATGTCCATAGGGAGCGAGTTCTCGTCTACAGAGATTGCCATGTTCCTACAGTAGCTCAGAACAGACAAACCAAACACTGGCTCCAAATAAGGCCTTTCACGTTTCAATGTTGGGTACCGTTGTTAGCAGCCCCTCTGCAATGAGCAGCATCAGAGAAACACTGATTATTTTTTTTAACGTGTAACAGCTTTATTTAGTGTTTTTACTGGTTTAAATCACTGAGTGTGTTTGTTTGTCCCCTGCGAATAATTTGGCTCTCAGAAAAAACTTCCTGAACGTCTGAATCTTGATCAGAGAAAATAGATCGGCACACGTCCGCAGGTGCTGTGCTGCTGATGAGCCAAACAGTGAAGGAGAAACAGATTTCTAACTTGAAACTGCTTTATTCAGTATTTTTACTGGTTTTAATGGCACAACACACATCCTCTCCTTCAGGTTTACTTAAAATGCTCGCGTAAGTATTTAAGCTTTTCTCCTTATCTTGGTCTTCTACTTAAGGAATCCCTTAAAGTTAAAGAAGCTGCTCCTTTTGGAAAATTCTGATCGTCACTTGATCTGTTGGGCGACCACCATTGGTTGTGTATATACAGATATATCTCCTTATCTTGTTCATGTCTGGTCAAGGGCTGGTGCCCCAAATGTCACATGTGGTTAAAATTTCCAAAAGGAACAGTTTCTGGTGTGTGTACCTGTTTTTGTAGTTAAACCACTGCAGAAAAGACGAAAGGTATCACAAGCTTGAGCCCGAGCAAACAAATGGTTATCGTGGAAACTGAAGTATTTTACCACTGCCAAATCTTTCAATGCAGCAAATGACATTTTTACTTAACTAAGGCAACATTCTCATGGATTCTGTGCTACACCCTTAAAGGAAATGACCACTCTAGAATGAAAATACAGACAGTACTTACTCACCTTCATGCCGACAAGAAGTCCAGTGTAGTTTTTTAATCCACAAAACTCGTTCGGGGTATCGGAGGATAACAGCTAGCCGGATTTTTCCATACACTTTAAGTGCATGGAACCCACGTCCAAAATCATTTTGAAAGTGTAATAAAACTCCGCTACTGCATTTCAAAAACGTCAGAACGGCTAGTCCGTCGTAATCCAAGTGCCCTGAAGCCGCGGCATGCAAAATTGACTTTAAAAGACGTAATTTACTCCACTTTTATAGCATAATTTCTCACCGTGGTCAGTCAACTCGCGCGAGACTCGAACGTTCAGAGACGTTCTTGTTCTCGAGTCTCGTGAGTTGACTGACCACGGTGAGAAATGATGCTATAAAAGTGGAGTAAATTACGTCTGGATGGACAAGCCGTTCTGACGTTGTTGAAATGCATTAGCAGAGTTTTATTACATTTTCAAAATGATTTTGGACGTGGGTTCCATGCACTTCAAGTGTATGGAAAAACCCGGCTAGCTGTTATCCTCCGATACCCCGAACGAGTTTTGTGGATTAAAAAACTACACTGGACTTCTTGTCTGTATTTTCATTCTAAAGTTGTCATTTCCTTTAAGTCCCTCAGCTTAGGAAAAATTCAGTCTTAGGTGTCATACTAAAAGGCTCTAGATCTGACCTCTGTGGATAATTGAGCTCCTGGTTAAAAACCTCCTGAGCAATAGACACTGAAGGAATTCTAACCAGGAGAAGTTTCAGCTGGTTGAAATGTGCAGTGCTCACCACTAGATGGCACTAAACCCCCCTGACTCTTACACACTTGACCTTTAAGCTCTGTAAAACGTGGAGAGCATTTTTCACCAACTAATGACAATTTAAGAGAGCGAACAGTTATGATAATAGACACATAAAATCAGATGGTCATTAGGTTGTAACCCCCGCAGTGTGTTGGACCAGCTGTCACATCACTTTAACACTGTATAAACTTTATCTGCGCCTGCTGTGGCATCGACTCCCATCAGTCAGTTAGGATATTTTTAACTGCCCCTAATGCTCCTGAACTGAGAGTGCGCTCTGTGCATTAGCATAATGCAACATCAGTGACAGGGAGCGATTACGCTGGGGATGATTTTGTTGAGTGTAAATGTGAAATCTGATTATCCTCCATGCTCTCAGCTCGGCAGAGGGAGGAGGAGGAGGAGGGCCGGAGAGAGAGAGGGAGAGAGGGGGAGAGCTTCAGAGGGAAGGAGGGGTTAAGATAGCAATGTGCTGAGCCAATGGCTTTTTGCACAGAGCAGCTGGCTGGCATCAGGACAGGACAGGACAGGCCGCTCAGAGGAAGGATACCTTGAGGACGGACGGCGCTTCTCCGCTCGCTGTAGGACGCTGAGGGTGACTTCCAGGAGGTGTTCATGGGATGCACTATCTACGCAGCCAGCCCTAAGGCCCTGCCCGCCGACGAGGCCCCCGGCCAGGACAGATACTACCAGCTCCCCCAGTACCGCCACCCTCATGGTAACTGCAGTCAGAGGATAGCAGCCAGCAGAGCCAGGTCAGTCACACAGGAAGTACTCTGAGTGTTTGGCGTGCTCGTCTCCAGTTACACTGACAAGGTGAAGACGGGTGAAAGCAAGTGACGCTTAGTTAATGGCCCTGAACCAATCACAGAGGAGGGGATGTGGAGAGTGAGAGGGAGGTTTAAACTGGGACAAATGGGATGTAGGTGGAGAAGAGACTTTAACATCAGGAGGACGTCCTGCATGATTTGCTTTTTCTTTTTACACTCAGTGTATCTAGAAAAACAAGATTTGAAATAGAAATTAGAAAAAATTAAATGTAAATAAATATAAATAAGAGAGATGAATCCATCGCAAAGCATTTCAGGATATTTGATCATGATTTTCCAGACTTCTTTTATTATAATTATCATACTGCATTTTGTTGCACCTGCAGTTTGGACACAGGAGATTCACCCACGACTGAAACTCTGCTTAAAAAGCACAACGTTTGTGATTCACAGCTGACAGATGTTGCTAACAGGCATTGTGAACCTAAAACGATGCACCTTTGTAACAGTGTTTGGATTGTAATTAAGTTGCACAACAGTTTATTCTCATTAGACGAGGGGTTAGAATATTTTCCCAGCACTGTGTACATCCTGAGTAGAACAGCCTTTATACGGACAGCTCCTGTATTTTATCCTGACAGCCTGAACTCCCTTTAACATGACTGTTTGAAAGTGGCTCCACTTATTAATGAATGTTTGAGTCTGTGCTGAGAGAGGACAGACTCGTAGTACTCACACTGCAGAGAGGAGTGCAGCTGGATGTCTTTATACATTTTTGTTTTTTTCAGGTAAAAATTTTAAAACTTGTGTTTAAAAGTATGATGCATTCTTGTAAATTAAACCACATAGCAGTATATTACTGTAAAACTTCAATTAAAAGCCTAGTGCCAGTGACACGCCCAGCTCCTTCTCCTTGGGTGGCTGTGGCTCAGGAGGTAGAGCGGGTTGTCCTCTAATTGGAAGACTGGTGGTTCGATTCCCAGCTCCTCAGCATGTCAAAGCATCCTTGAGCAAGACCTTTGAGTGGTCAGAGGACTAGAAAGGCGCTGTACAAGTGCAGTCCGTTTATTTAACTATTTCCATTTTCTGCTACTTCTGCTCCACTACATTGATTTGATAGCTTCAATTACTTTGCAAATTTACATTAACAACACAAAATATAATCAACAAATATATTAAAATGAATTATTACAGATTAAGATGAGACTTTATTGATCGCTGGGGGGAATTAACAAGACAGCGGTATATAAAGAAATTAAAATTAGCCCCTCTCTTTCACATTAATACATCAGTAATTCTATCCAATAATATAATATAAAATATTCTGAAACAGACCATTCTGCATAATGAGTACTTTTGGTACTTTAAAAGTATATTTTGATGCAAATACTCAGGGGGAGAATGTAGTTCAGTAAATCTATTCAACAGCTGTATTTAAGTACACGTTTGACATATTTGTACTTTGAGTATTTTCATTTTCTGCTACTTTATAGGCTCATTTTACTCCTCTACATTTATGTCTCGCTTATAGTTACTTAAAGGCGCCATATGTAAGAATGTGGCCAAAACAGTTACTGCACTCAAATTCAAAATACTGCCGCGAGTCGTGTCTGCCCCCCGTTCGAGCAAGTGCGGCTTCTCTGCTGCTAACGCTGCTGCCGGGATACAGCGGAGGAGGAGCCAGCTGCTAATGCTATGTACCGGGACACTGCTAATGCTGCTTGCCGTGCTGCTAACATTTGTTTCTCAAAAAAATCAGTCGGGTCGATGACCCACGTGCACATGGGCTACAATGTATAATCGAAAATGAATAACAGTTGAAGCTATTCGAAATGTCGATCTCCGTCTAGCTATGATGCTAGTTAGCCAACTTTGGCTAAAGCTTACCTGTCGAGGAGAAGAGTAGCCACTATGACATCCGATTTCAAATTCTTCTCCGCTTTCAACCGTTTCCACCGTTCAAAAGCATCTCCTATAGACCCTCACTTTGCCTCAAGTTTTGTCTTGGCGTTTTTGGGAATCATAACGAGGTCGTTTGCGTTTAGTCGCACCGTCAGCCATTGTAGCTCAGTCATAACCCAGATGCTGAGACTCTACTGACTGTGTGACTGGTCGACGGCGGTGGGTGGCAAAACAGGCCAAAACACAAATTCAAAACATAAGCATGATTTGCAGACCGTAAATATTTTTTTTTTTTAAATGCGAATATTCTGGCTGTACTATTGTTGTCCGTGAGATCAGTATGTTATATGAACATTATTCCTTAGTCTCTGTGACATATTAGGATGATTTTATGACTATTTGCTTTAGATTTCTTACATATAGCTCCTTTAAAATAAACACATGCTATGCTTAAATAGTTGGATCCAGTACTGTATTACTCATTTACCCTGTAGTATAGAAAGTGTAAGAGATAAGAGAAACTCTATTTCCATTCAGGACACTGTATTTCCCTGGACCCCGGTGGAAAACTACAGACTAAAACATGAGAAGCAAGGAATCTAAAATCTGCTCCACACTGACAAACTATAACCTTAAAGGAAAAGTTCACCCCAAAAAGTAAAAATACATACTCTTCCTCTTATCTGTAGCGCTATTTATCAGTCTAAATTATTTTGCTGTGTGTTGCAGAGTGCAGAGAGATATCGGCTGTAGAGATGTCTGCCTTCTCTCCAATATAATGGAACTAGATGTCACTCAGCTTGTGGTGCTCAAAGCACCAAAAACTACATTTGAAAATGAAGGGGTGTGCCATACCATCTTGTTCATGATAATACTAGTATATTTTCCAGTGTCATATGAAAAATTCATATCGTGACACTCGCAATATTTCTACTTGTTGACATAATGACTGTTACCCATGGCAATAACGAGCATGGCTGAAAGCGAAAGTATTACCGACTCTGTGGTGGTATCAAAAAGAGGAGCAGCTTCAGCAGTGTGGAATAAACTGTGGCGTCCTGAATGTTTTATGAACAGCCCCGGACTTCTCAGACTCTTTTAGTGACTTACTGCTCAGAGGGAACTCGTTCAGCGGCTCCTCTAGCAGCAGCACAGCGTCTCTCCCTCTCCTCTCTCACCATTTGTCACAAATCTTTGGTAATGTAAACCTACGTGACGCTCAAGGCTCGACATAAAAACCCGACACATATGCAGTGTGATGATTAGATGGGAAATGGCAGAGCATAAAGGTCCAGGTGGAAAAAAACAACAACTCAATCACTTTACTAAAAGAAGGAAATCACCTGTTGATTTATATATATAGATCCCAGGAGACATTTTTTGTACTTGGGAGCTGTTTAAATGTGTAATTTGTGGTAGATTTTATTTTGTTGAACTATTAATATTGTTACAGAACCTGAATCTCACTCTGAGTTACTGTTGTTGTTCACACACTAAAGAAATGAGAGGTCATGTTTGTTTAGGTTTTTACTGAATACTGTAAAACTATATCACTTATTTTGTTGCAATTCTATTTTCTTAAATTAACAACCTACATATATATTTTACTAATTTGTAAAATACGCTAAAATATCATTGGCCTATATTATTTTAGGGCCTAACCTTCAACCCCTTCTTCTAGTTCCATGATATTGGAGAGAAGGGTCTCCCTCACTCTGTAACTCACACCAAAACAGTTTATTCTGATAAATAACCAGGTGAGAGGGAACGTATGTATTTTTGATTTGGGATGAGCTGTCACTTTTTAAAATGCTCTTATAGGCTATTTATTAGTGATAAACAGAATAATATAATATTCTATAATAGGCTTTAGGGAGCCTTTCTGCATTGTGAATATTTTAGATATTTTAAGTACTTTTTGTTGGTAATATTTTGGTACTTTTAGTTCAGTTACAGATCTGAATATTTCTTCCACTGCTGTTTATAGTTGTATAAAACAGGTCCTGATGGGAGCACAGCTCAGCACACATGACTTCACCATTTAAAAATTAAACTACAGAAGCCCTGGCAGTCATTTTTGTTTCTCTCAGTCTGCAGATGCAATTAATGAGCAGTGCTGAAGTTATTCTGAGCGTCTGTGGGAACAAAGTAGCCGTCGGTTAATCCCCTGGCAGTGAGTAAACACACACACTGGGCTGTAGGTAAGCTCAACCCACCTCACACAGGAGGACACACACCGCTGAGGAGGTCACAACTCCGTCAACACTACACGCTCCTCCAGCTTCACTGATTTGTCTCGACCTCAGACCGGACTGTTTTTGACAGTTTTTTGTTTCTAAAGAACTCAAAATGGTTTAAATAAGAAATGAAGCTCAGACCGGAGGAGTTTGGCGGAGCTACAAAGCGACAACACGGCGGGAAAAGTCGCAGGGGTTTGTGAAGCTACAGGTAGGAGTAACGGGAAGATTTCAAAATAAAAGCATCGGCGACCAGCCGTTGACGTTAGCTGACACAATAACAAGATAAAAATGAAGATATGGCTTTGATTAGGGGCTGTGATGCCTTGTGTTATATTTAAACTAAATGCTAGCATGTTTTGGGCTCACACTGGCGTCGTGAACGTAGTATGTCCTCTCATTTGTGAGTTAATGTTAATTTTTACCAAAATAAAACCGTGTAGCTTCTCCCGTTAACATTTTTTTCTGATATATGAATTATTTATTCAACATAAATCATCAAGTATTTACCCTTTTGCACTTTATACTCTATTTATCCTAAAAGTTAATCATTTCCGGTTTTATTTTGAAGAATTGCTTCACTTCCGCATTGTAACCTGACTTCTCTACGAGTTTAACAAGCGCTTCTGCTTCTAATAATAAAAGGCAACGTTTATTAAAACAGATAAGTATTATGTATCAATATAGGCCTATTTTATTATTCAAAGAATAAAAATAAGTGTACAGTCATATTTAAAGTCGTTATTTCAAGCGTAAAATGTGCCAATATTGCTGTTTGACAGTCATAACAATACTAGGTCTGCAGCTTACATCTGTCTGTGTTATGTTACTTGAACTAAAAGTGTTGTAGGTACCTGCTACTGCCCAATAGAAGTGTTATTATACTGGGAAAAAAATAGACAAATGATTTTGTGTTTGGTCTCTTGAAACACCCAACAGAAATTCCAATCCTCCATGAAATCCCCTTTTGAGTTTCACACTAAACAGTAATTATTGTGCTCCACGTAGACCTGAGGAAGAAGAACATTGGGATCCCTGTGCCGTCTCAAAAGCACACTCCTGTCATCAAAGGCTGTTTTGAGGTGCTTGCACAATGGGGAGGTTATTTCAGGAGGTCTCAAGCAGTGCAGGGAGCAGAGTCCAAAGGCTGTGCTGCCTCTGCTGCAGTTTCATAGACTTCATGTGTCTCTGAAATACCAGAGGACCAAATTAAGTCACTGTGAAACAATAGGGGAAAAAAATCCAGGCTGTACGGGAACAAAAGAAAATGATAGTCATAAGTGATGCAGCAAAGTTCTGGCAAAAAGCCTGACTGTAGTCAGTGTCATCACTTCATTTTTCGTGTTTATTCTGGATTTCCTTATTTACTGTAAGCACACTCTTACGTGTCTAAGTTTTAACCCACACACACGAGGGGAACCTCCCATGTGGACTGCCCCTGAGACTGCAGACAACTTTAATTTTCTTTTAATAATAAGACAAACCCACCTCTGACTTTTCAGACAAATTAAACCTCTGCTTCTTCACACCCTGTAAACAAAGCAGACCACAATGCTTATAAAGCTGTGTGCCTGCTGTCTTGCTTGAGGAGTCTCCTCACTTGACACGAAACAAGTTCTGCATCAGTAAGTGTATTTTTTTACGTCATTTATTTGCCACAGTACTTGGCAAATCTTGGGAAAGCCATTAGCTGACACCTCCTCACTGGAACAGTGCTGCAGGGAAATGAGCAGAGAGAGTGTAGTGATTCTTAAGCAACCATCCTGGTGGCTAGCAACCATAACAAGATTACAGTTTATTGGATTGGAGGACGTCTTGTGACCGCACAAAGTGTTTGTCTCCTGGGACTAAAAAAGACACAGAGGAGGACTGGAGGTGAGGTGGAGGCCCTTCAATTAACATTCACGTTAAAAAGATCCAGCAGAAGAGCAGGAGGGAGGCAGTTCATTGGTTCAATGTAAAATCGCTGTTAACTGGTTTGTTTTGGGAAACTATGGCAGTGCTAACATGGTGTGTCATATACGTGTGTGTGTTTTGTCTTGGGGAAACTGCAGTGTTTCTATAAGGCAGGTTTAAAGCGTATGTCCAGAGTGTGTTTGGACTGTTTAGATTAGCTGCTGCTGCAAAACAGGTTAATATTCCTGTTTATTTAGACAGAGTCAGGCTCTACGTTTTTCCACATCACTCCACCTCTCCTGCTGCAGTGGCTCTCTGTTTCAGCTCACTGGTGTTAATGGCTCACCTCCCAGCTACAGTCAAACCATACATAACCATACAACCACTGGCCATCCAGCCATGCTGTGGGCAACTCCAGAAACTATTAACTATGTGGCAATTTGTTAGTGATAATTCGAACAATTGTAACTGTGTTCAGATTGGAAGATACAGTATTAACTGACATGATAAGGGCCCTGCTTTATTATCTAAGGTTTAGACAGTGTGTCAAATTTAGTTTGCAGGAGCGCCTTGGAGCTCATGTGATATAACTGCAAAATCCTGAGTCTGATTCCAGCGTTGGGACCTTTGTTGCAGGTTATACCCCCCTCTCTTTCCCCTTTGTCCTCTGTAAAATGGGAAATATATATATATATATATATATCTTTTAAAAAATCTAGTTTGCAGACTTGCAGTTTGTAAAATTATTTTGTGATTGAGCAAACATGTTCCTGTTACTATTCCCGGAACAAGAAACACTGTGAGCAGATGCTGAGGCAGCCCTGTCTCCTAAATATTCTGTTTATATTTGAAACAGCAAGTACGTTTATAGCAACGTAATGCATAGTGAATAAAATTTTCTAACATAATGAGGAACTGTTGCTAATTAATGTACATGGCAAGTCACAAAAATGTCAGCAAAATGTTCACTGACAACATATTCCATTTGTTTTCTCCCACCATAGACAATCTCACAACACAAAATCCACTCATAGTGGCTACAGCATTACTTTTTATTACCTTTTTTATTAACATTTAACCAAAATCATGACATTTCCCTAACCCTTAACCAAAGTACTTTTATTGCCTAAACCCGAGACAGGAGTCTGTGTATGAGCCCAGGGTTCTTGTGTTAAGGTCCTGGACTTCATACCCCCACCATCCTCCCTGACCACCTCCTTGCGAAGCCTACACGGTACATGAATGCAGTGTTTTGTTACCTGAAAGAAACGTTGTCTCTGAACATAATCCAGGCAGTGATTACACTGTCACAACAACATAATCAAGAAAGCAGCTTGGTAATATACAAATGTAATTTCTAGGAGACAGGGTAGGCTGACGAATGCGAGGTTATTAGGGGTGCCCATCGCTACCTGGACCCTGTGGTTGCTCATTTCGGTCCAGACTACCTAAGTTCCGCTGGATGCAACCCATTTATTAAGATTACAGCGAGACCTCACTGATGTCTCCATTCCTAAAACATACTATATGTATATATATCATCGCTTTGAACAAAATGCCAAGTGAATGTATTGCCATCTAATGTAGATCCCCTAACAGGGCTAAATCCGTGAGAAACAGTGGATTTTATGTCACTATCTTGCCATTTTCTATTTATGAAGGTTATCTGTCCAGCCACATACATTCCTTTCCTATAGGGACCCTGTGGGTTAGATATTGTAGAAAGCAAGACTTTGAAATAATGACTTTTAGAGACATTGGCACTGAGTGTAATCCAGGGTTTTGCAGAATCATCCAGTGCTGATGTTCTTGTCTGGCTGTAGGGTTAGATTTGATCTCTACACTCAGAGAACTGTGGTTACATTTGTAACTTTTAAACCTTTACATTGCCAAGACAGAAGCAGAGTTTGTGCTGAACAGTTTGCTAAATGATTCAGTATCCAATAGGATCGACTTGCAAATGTGGTTATTCATCCATTACTATTGTGGGTGGGTCATCAGGTTGCTTCTTGATGGGTTTTGTTTTTTTGCAGCATGGCATTAATCATAATGCACAAACATCTCACTGTTTATTTACCTTATAAACTGGTCAGTCTGGTATACTCTGTCTCAGCCTGGCTCTCCTGGCCAACCTGAACAATACAACTTAAATGACAGTTTCAAATGCAGACAATAACATACTGACATAGAGGAAATCACAGTTTGTAATGCCTGTTATTTTGATTATTTGTTTAATTCCACTTCCCAGAAATAATAAAACTGAAGCCTGAAACACCTCCAAGGCTGAAAAAGATTTCCTTTCATATAATGTTTATCCCAGGATTGTTTGTTTCAATGACTGTGACCAGGGTCGGTATGTGTTTCATAAGTTTATTTCGCTGCAAGCAAACATTTTGTGAATGAGGTCACTAAAGAGCCATCCAAAGTCTGCTGCCTGTGCTGTCGGACGCAGTGGGCACAGTGTGGTGTCAAAGAATTCCCAGCTGTCAGGTAAAGGGTCATGAAGTCATAAGGTCTTAAACTAAAAATAAGGTGACTTCTGTCAAAGTTGCACATGTCTGCAAGGGTCATGGGTCAAAATGAACCAATGACGCTGTCTGGAGGGCAGGAAATTAATCGTATGTTTATGAAAATGGGCAGCAATTACATAAAAATATGAATCGCAGTTTTCTCTTACATGTTATAAGACATGCTACTGGTCATTGAACAGCAAAACTTCCTGTGTGTAACTAGGAAAAAGGATGTAGAGGCAGAACAGTGACGTTGCACAAAATACCTCTGCTTTCACTGAATTTAAGAAATTGTTGACTTTGTAATTCTCTAGGAAAACCATTATACAAAGGTAAATCCAACCCACTTACCAAGATTTTCTGTTGTTGATGTTTTAATTTGCAACAGTTGACCAATTTCACAGAATTCCTTGGTTGAATTATGTGAGAATACATCTTAGTTATTTTGTGCAAATTGGTTTCTTCCTAGAATAAATCTTTGTTTGAATATTGTCCATCCCCTCAGCTACTGATCCAGAGAATTTGATTCAACTACTCCATTTCCTTGCAAAGAATAGCTGAGCACAACTTCAAGCAGCCCCTTTGAACATTGTTTCCGAGTTAACTCAAACACCAGTTTGCCCCGAGGCCCACCTCTGGGATCAGATTCCCCTCCTGAATCCCTTAACCTTAGGCTTAAGGTGAAAAGACCCCACAAACCCTTTCCTTATCTGTTACCACAGGCCCTTAACTTCCCATTCAACCCTCTGTGATCACAGATGACCAGTCAGATATAAAACCCAGGACCAGGAAGCCCTTGTTGTTTGAACAGGTCAGTGGCTGACGTGGAGCTTCTGGCCAATTAGAGATAATACAGTGGAAACTACATGCAGGAGCTTATTTCCATCAGCACATGTAATTATATCAGGGCAGGTGGTAACGACTTCCTCTCTCCCAGAGGAAATCATGGCACAGGGCAGGTGGGGGTTGATGTGCAGATGAGAGGGAGAAACATAATAGATTGTTTTCAGTACTTCTACTGTTTTATGGCAATACTGCAAAATGTTGAATGGATAAAACCAGCCTGTTCTAACATTAATTAATAAAAGCAAAGGATAACAGTTGAAATCAATACAAGTAACGATTTAGTGACTTAAACATTGACAATATCCATTTTTATTAACAGCTTTTCTTATACTGTTGCATGAAGCAAGGATTTTATAGGTGATTTTTCAAGGTAGAAAGTGATCCTATTCTCCATTACGGTTATATCCCCACTCTAAGTATGCTGCTCATGTACATGGAGCTACATGCTAACGTCAGGAAAACATGCAGCCTAATCTTGGTTGCTGGTGTTGTAAATTTCTCCCCACCTCAGATCACAATCCTGGAACGCACAAATTTGGTTTTGTTTTGATGCTTTCGTTGGTGATATTTGAAGAGCCACTATTTTCTGTCATCTCTCAGCTGCAATGGCGGTGAAGAGACCATGGATGTATTAGGAGAACTGGGTACAGTGATGAATATGGGTCCCCATTTATTCCTATGAGAGTTGCTCAGTGGGGCATGAAGCAGAAATGGTTCAACTGCTGTGTATAAAATTACCCCGATGATCCAGGATTATTGGCTCTACTTCGGCACTGCGCGGCCCGTTGAGCAGGCGCACTGCAGACTTGCAGACTGCCAGCCGAATGGCTAAGGTCCAGCTTAGTGCTCTGCTAACTTGAATGGGAATAAAATGATTTAATCTTGCAGCTCTTCCAGACTTTCCAAACGTTATCAGAACAAATGGATCAAATCCTGATAGTGAAATGATTCATTTCATGGGGGTTGTGATGCTCAAAAAAATCTATCCACTGATTTGCAGACGTCTCTCGCCATGTATGTCAATAAGAAAAAGTCTTTTTAGGCCCCAGGACATCATGTGACAGACTCCAGAAATTGTAGTACCACAATATGGCCACTATGAAAATTTGCTTCAGAGCTCGGCACACTGCTTTGGGGCCTGGAAAAGATGCAGAGAAGCTGAAGACCCTAAAGACCAATCAGAGCAAGCTAGGCTTTTTCGGGAGGGGGGCTTAAAGAGACCGGTGCTAAAATGCAGCCTTTTTAAGTCCCGTTTATACGACAACGATTTCAACTGAAAACGGTAAACTTTAGTTGAGTTTTGGTCGATCGTTTACACGACAGCAGCGTTTTGGGTGCCTGAAAACACAACGTTTTGAAAACCGGTTCCCGAGTGCAATTTTTTGGAAACGGCAGCGTCTCCGTTGTCATGTAAACTTGCAATATAGAGTTCCTCTGAAAACGGAGACTTTTCGCACATGTGCATTACGGTTCCAGTCACTAGGCATGCGCGAGAAAGTCGACCGTCAATGCCGAGCTCTGTTTGTGCTGCTCACCCTGTTGATTTGAAGTGAAGTGTAGATCTGTTACTGTAGCAACTCCACCTCGTCGTCCATCGAGACAGAAGTTATTTGTGCATGCTTTCGCCATTGTGTCTTCTTTGTTTTGGTTTCTAATCACCGCGTTGTAGAGGAAGGCGCTTCAGCGCAGGCGCATGGCGTGTTGCTTTGCAAATTTACACTGCCACCCATTGGCCTAGCGTGCATACTACAGGATTTCCAGTAGATTTTGCGGCTCCGTGTGAACAGGGATCGTTTCAATATAGTTGTCATATAAACGCAGAAGTTTTGTAAAACGCAAAGGACAGACTTTTCCGTTTTTAGAGAAACTGTTGTCGTCTAAACAGGGCCTTAGACTGAAGGTGAATACAGGTGTTCCAGCACAGACAGTATGACTAACATAAAGTGTTTAAAGCATGTACACGTTTCTAGTAGAAACCTTCATACAAATATCAACCTAAAAATGGGCATCATAGGTCCTCTTTAAATAACATCCAGTTTAAAACACTTTTGAAACATGATAGACAATGTTTGTTAAGGGCTACCTGAG
Source organism: Epinephelus moara (assembly GCF_006386435.1). Taxonomy (NCBI): domain Eukaryota; kingdom Metazoa; phylum Chordata; class Actinopteri; order Perciformes; family Serranidae; genus Epinephelus; species Epinephelus moara. The sequence continues at coordinate 38,856,994 of NC_065506.1, forward strand.
CTCATCCTAATAGACTGTGAGGATACGTCAGACAAAAAAGGTTCGGTAGACTTCCACTGCGGTCTTATTGTAGATCGAGACTGCAGCTTGTTTTCAGTGAAGCCATTTGCTGACACCCATTTCAAAGTATGCAAAACAACTTTAACAAGCTTTTTAAAATGACATGAGCCACAAAATTCATCACAATTAACATGAAGCTAATTTGGCTCTCTCAGAATTTCATTTCAATTATTCTTTAGTGTTTTTAATGTTGGTGTGTGTTTCACACTTTGCTCCTCTTATTGTCAGTCACCACCCAATGGAAGAAATCTTTGAAAACGTCTCACCTTAACACAGTTTCTGCGAATTTTCTGTTTCTTCTTCCTGGTATGTGTAATAGTTCATTTCGAGACACATTTGGTGCTGAAAAGTTTTCAAGTGTGAGGTATATTTTAAAAAATGTTTGAGTCAGCTTGCGTCAGTACATCGGGTCAGCCATCTGCACAACCTCTGAGGTGCTCTATTTCTTTGTACACATCTGGGTGAGAGCACACACTGACCCCATTTACACAAGCAAGAGAACACAGCTTTATTTCCGCTGAGTAGAGATTATTAATGTAGTGTAAACCAGCAGATTCAGACTTTGAATGTTACATCACAGCTGTGTTGATTTTGAAAGACAGAGTCCACTTGTTTGCCCCATAAACTTTTTTTTTTTTGGGTCTTTGAAACCAAACGTGGAGCGAAAAACAAACATCTTTTTATACAAGTGTACATGACGGCCCCGTGGAGAGGTGCCTGCTGTTAACACAGAGCTGTGTTTGTGTATTTAGGGCCAGGAGCATGACTGAGCAGCAGGAGCAGAGCGAAGAAACAGGCCTGCTCGCAACACAGGACCTGGACCACTCCAAGGACGACGACACACACGGCCACTTCAGGCAAATCTCACACACACACACAAACACTTGCATGTCTCTTTCCCCACGCACCATCTGTATCCTGTGCATGGTCATGGGTTACAGCCCCAGGAGATATTTTTTTTCACAGCACTTATTTCGTGCTTTTATTTCAGCTGTATTTGATGTTGAACATACACACACATGCACACAAAGAGATTTACAATGGATGTTTCATTTTCTTTTTCCCCCAAAGGCCTGAAGAGAAGATAAATGTTTGGAAAATGTAAATCGCTTAAAGGGTTTTAATCAATTTAAACGTATTTTTATTAGTAAGTACTCATATGCACAACGTCTGTGTGTGTCTGCAGACAGAATGTGTGTGTTATATAAGAAGGATTCAAGGCAGGAGCAGTGTAATCCTGGGGAATCTGTTCTGGGATGGGATTTAGCGCTGATGCATGGTCTGTGTTTGTAGACTCACTGAATGGGACAGACTTTATGCACTTGTCAGTCTTTAACTTGCAGCACTCAGTAAGCAGTGAGTGTATCTTTCATCCCCTCTCAGCGCCTAACTCACCTCAGTACTTTGCCACTGCGTGAAACATTTCAGGTTGTTAAAATTTGTTTACATAATTATTTAATCCAAACAGGCTGACATACACAAAACCACGACATCACACTGGTTTATAAAGTTCTTATGGTTGATGAGTCAGCAAAAAAAAAAGACCATTTACACATCCAGGACACGTAAAGCAGCATGTCTCCTTTCAGCTCTGTTTTGGTCTCCACCAACTTACATGTAGCATCTAGCTCTTTGACTGCTAGGTGCTTCCCTGTGTTTACTAGCTTGTCGCCTAGTGCTAGGTGTGTAGTATGCAGTGAGTTTAACACTTTCAAATCTGGAGCAACATCACTTTTCCTGTGCTGCTTTCAGACACCTTTCACAAGTATTAAACCTTTGAACCTTGAGCAATGTGGTGCAGTTTCTTTCAAAAACATGGGGAAAAGGGCAATGAGCAACCTGGTGAGTAAAGTCCCACAAATTGCAAAAAAAATAATAGATTCAGACAATTATTTTTTTTAAAAGACTAGAGAAAAAAAGGAAAGAAGTATATTTATAATTTACATTTTAAAAGTATGTACAGATTTTATTTTATTTTTTTAATTTATTTATTATTATTATTTTTTTTACTATTTTTGTTTTTGTTTTGATTTGTTCTTTGTAATGACTTCTTGCAAATGTTCTGGATAATTTCTGATATCTTCCCAAGTTTCAAAGGCTTAGAAGAGCAGTTTTATTAGAGGCGGCTTCCTGTGGATGTTAATGAGACTCGAAAGCAACGTGACACAAAATTATTTGATTCAATGTTAATAAAAAAATGTAGTGAATGCAGTTTTAAAAACTATCATTCACTGTGTGGGTTTAAACTTTATTGTTCGTGTCTCACAACAACATATTTTTATACAATGGTTCATATGATATCTTACAAATTAGCACCCCTATCCAACCCAGTCGCCAGAAAGAAATGTTGGCATTGTACATTTCTGCAAACTGCGTTGTTGGTCCAAAGCACTAGAATTTTCCATAAGTTTCTTTCTGAAAATGTTTGGGTTGCACCCACTGTTTACTTGTTGCAAAAAAGTATATTATCTAACATCATTACTGAACCTTGCATGGTGACCCAATATTTGACAATAACACTTTAAAAAAAAAAGTTTGCTGTACAATGAAAATATCAACTGACGTGGGTGTGATAGAAAACTGACTTAATTTTCACATTTGTATGAACTGTTTCTTTATGATAAAAAATTCTATTCTGTGATCTATGAATCTGAGACATAGATTTTAAACTCAGGAGACACTTTGAAAGTTCTTCTACTTCTCTCATTATCCCTATCTTTTCTAGTGGATGCTTTTGAAGCCTCATAGTGAGACTCACTTTCTCTCGGTCCCAGTTTCTTCTCCTCCAGTTAAATTATTGACTGGGAGTCCACTCCTACGCTGGCCGCCGATGGGAGGTGTTCGCTTTCTAATTTAGGATTCAATTTAGGATTCTTTGAGCTCGTAATTAGTTTCACTATTCAGCCTCACAGCCAAGGGCACTGAGATACACTGAGAAAGGCGCATGCGTGCATACACACACACACACACACACACACACACACACACACACACACACACTGCAGAAAGCTCACAGGAGTTTGAGGTGTTACACAGGTTTAGATTAATTTCCAAACCACAGCTTCTGAAATGACGGTAGAGATCAAAGACACTTGTTCTTGCTCTGTGAGGACTTTTGGGTTTTTCTGCTGTATTGTATCTTCAGTGCAGGACTCAGACAGGTTCACAACCAAGCGCCATCTGTAGGGCTGAAAATGAAGCCAACGTCAAAGTGCCAAAAGCTGCAATTCCTCTAATGGCTACTTGAGGCTGGCTCCAGGAGCAAGTCAGTCCCCACAGTCCCCCATGTTAAAGTGCCCAACTTTACAGCAGAAATAAACGTGTTTACAGCTTAGTACAAAAACAGTTTTGGTCTTTATGGCTAATTTTCTCTTTTATGACAACTGTACGAAGAGACTGAATTTTTCTACAACTCACCCATTTATATTGTATTAAGGCTTAAAGTTACACATAATTACAGGCTTGGCTACTTTGAGTGACAGGCTGTCTGTGAGGCATCACCACAGTCCGAGTCAACCACCCTCTCATTCAAATATGGTCATGTCTGGCAGGTGCCGGACCTAGGACATTTAGCGCCCTAGGCAAGCTTACCCTGGCACCCCACCCCCAAAAACAGTTCATTATTATAATTTTTTAAATTATATTTATTACTAAGAATAAGACTAAGAGCTAATAAGAAATCAAAGCAAATAAACAACTTAGCTAAAATAATTATAGAAAATAGATAACCAACAATAAGAGAATATGGTATCTGGAAATTTTCAGATTTCATCTACTTCTTGTTCCAGATAGCCTTCACCTTTAATTTCTTGTACTCTCTCATACACCCGACCCCACCATTTCCCATATGTTTGATTTTTTTGAAGATCTGCCACTGCTTATGGCTCCAAAATACCAAGATACCACCGGCCAAAATGCAAAACTTGCAGCTTCAAAACGGGAGTCCTCCATAGACTGTATGAAAAAATGGACGTAGCTACCATGACATCACCCATTGGTTTGTGGTCTCCTGCTTTAAAGCCTTGAGTTCTGCATTTTGGCGTTAATGTCTTGGTTTTTGGAGCCAGAAGTGACCATTTTTGGTCACAAAGACTGTAGCAACGCCTTGCAGACAGCCTGTCAGTCAAAAGAGCCACACTGTAAATTATGTGTAACTTTTAGCGTTAATAAAAATGTAGATGGGTAAATGATATAATTATAATTATACCAGGCTGTGAACATGTTTATTTCTGCTGTAAAGTTGGGCATTTTAACATGGGGGTCTGTGGGGATTGACTCACTTTTGGAGCCAGCCTCAAGTGGCCATTAGAGAACCTGCAATTTTTGGCACGTCCAGGTTGGCTTCAGTTTTCAGCCCCGGAGACTGCTGCTTGGAGTCCACAGAACAATGGGTGATGTCACGGCGGAGACATGCATTATTTTCAGTCTCTATATTCACTACATGTACACAATGTGATCCACAGTCCACTGAACCTCCTGACTCCTGGAAAACTACCTTATTTTGCTGCTGCTGCTTCTGCTGTGTAAAAAGACAGCTTTAAAGATTTTCATGTTTTCACTTCAGCTGCAGAATTCAATGGTTCCCCCTGGGCCTGTAAATCTATTTCAAACCCTCTGAATGATGTCCAAAATAGTGGCATTTTATTGCTGCTGTTGTATCTCTGACAACTGTCCATCATTTTTCCAACATCATCCCAGCGTGACCTTGTTTATGCCCTTATAACTCTACCTTGACACACCACGTTCACAGCTCTACTATACAGCGCCGTGATGGGAATTGCCTGTAGCGTTTGTATTCTTTACACTCGCCCAGCATCTAGATGTACCAGGCAGTATTGATTAAGACCTGGATCTTGTGTAAAAGTGAGAGACAGATGGAGAGTGAGAGTGAGGACTGGAGAGCCGGTTAGTCCCCACAGAGCTGCCTGTGTTTTTAATAATCACTCTCTTCTCTCCACCTGGGAGTGCAGAGCCACTGTGGAGCCTATTTATAGGCAGCAACCAGCAGGCTGGAAGAGCAGCACACATGCACTATTGTTCATAACATGGTCACAAGATAATGGGATGTCTTTTGTAGGAGGGTGAGTTTAATGAGGAAAACGATGAATTTGCACATCTAGGGCAAGCGGCGTGAAATAATTAAATGTTGGAAAGGTTAAATTGAGGGTGGCTTTTGACTCTTCTGATGACCTACTGTATTGGAGTTATGGATAGTGGTTATGGATTACTTATTCAATATTCTGTTTTCTAAATTCATGTGAACTGCACTGAAATTGCTTAGGAATTCAGACCTTTAAAGGTAAACATCTCACATTATTTTTATTTATTTAATGTACAAGATATACAGTATGATCTTAGTGGAAAAGCAAAAGGTATTAACTGTGAATAGGGATGTCACTTTCAGTTAATTTTGACCCATTAACCGCTAACTGATTAATTCTTAAGAAAGAAAGCAAAATAATGTAAAGTACCTGAGGCTCTTCCATATGGTCTGGCGCTCCATTGTCTCAGTGAGCTTTAGCGCTGCATTTCAAAGAACTGTCTGTTTCAAAGTGGTGAAATTTTAATGTTTTGTTATGTAAATGTTTTCGCTTTTATTTTATTTTATGTTGGCTTTGCTGACAGACAACCAGCGAGCTGCGTTAACATGCTGAAACAAAGTGTCTACTACCCAAACTCCATCTTTATTGGTTAGCTAATGTTAGCCTTGGCCTCTCTACACTGTGCACCAGCCAGGTCAGGTGGGAGCCAGCTGGTGGCGCCACTCATTCAGCCATTACAGCTGGCAACATCATCCTGGTGGCAGGATGATGTTGCTGTGGAAACATTGTGGCCACCCTAGGTCACCCCACTGGTTGCCCCAGTGTGTAAGCAGGCACATTTTAAGCTGCAAAACCCCTCTAGCATTTTTTGCAATGTTAGCAACACGAGCCATGTAGGCACCACTAACGGTGTTTACAGAGCTAACATTGATGCTAAAGTGGGATGACCTCGGGGGAGACCGGAGGGCGAACAGTGTTTATACAGCAACTCTGTTGGGTCAGGACGGAGTTACTAGCGGTAATTGCCAAATGAGCGGCGCTGCTAGCTAGCTTTATTTGTATTTATCTTTTTTATGTTTTGTTTTATTTATTCTTTGGTAAATGTGCCTTTAGGGTGCCTTATACACACAGTATATACATAGTATTTATCCTGTGCAGGTGGGCTAACATGGGGTCTGGATCACAGGGATGTAGGAAGGTGCTAAGAACTGAATGCATCTATATTATTCATTTAGTTTTTTATATTTATATTTATTTTCTTTCTCCCTTGTTTTTGAATAATTTGTTTTTGATATATTTCAATTATCTTGTTAATTACTATTATATGAACATTTAACTCACATTTGTCATTGTTTAGTTACATTTCTTCTAAAGAGAATAATAAAAATCATGATTTAAAAAAATTACAAACCTGTATACCCTCAAACAGGCCTTAAATGAAGTGACCTGTCCTCACTTTCCAAAAATGTCCTCACTCTGTTGGTTTAAAAACAGGTTTTGGTCCTCATTTTGTAGCAAGAACAAGTAAACACACACACTCACAGCAGGCACCTTTAGCTCTCTTAACCGTCTCTGCTCTCTGACACTTTAACCCATCTTGGGTCTTTTTCCAGCCTGAGTTGTCGATCTCTGTCTCTCATTCACTCTCTGACTCTTTAACTGAAGGAGGAGATGACAGTAGAGTAACAATAGAGACATAACGATGAATGAGCCGTAGGCCTGTCTGTCATTTTGCTGTGCACTCAGTCATAGAAATCAGCATTTCCCTGACATCATTATCTCAGTGTCATCATGACAGACGCCCCGTCGGTGCAGAGTTTACCTCTCTCATCTCCACAGTGCTTCATCATGAGAGGATGAGCGGCATGGAAAAAGGCGGCAGAGTCAGGGAGGGTTGTTTGGGGACAGAGGTCACGCTATCTTCTTACCCAGAGGAGAGTGTCTCATCAGAGCAGGGACACGGACAGTCCCGCTGCTATTGAGGCATCAGTGAGGGGCACTTTAACATAATGGCACCTTGTTGTATACAGTGAAGGACACTGTTCAAGGAGAATACAAATGTGGTGCTGTTACGGTGTGATGTTATAAAGTCCCTGCTGAATCACAGGGCAGCCATGTTGAGAAACAGATTTGTTTTACATTATTCTGAAAGAACTAGTGAGGATGAAATAATAAATACATATTCATGTAACATTAGAGGACATAGAAATTAAACAGCATCGTCATTGTATTGTAGTAGGAAAAAAAACCTCCTTTACAAGTCCTGCATTTAGAATCTTATTGATTTGCTTTGGATCCCCATTAGTCATTGAGATGGACACTATACATATCACTTTGCAAAATGTTATACTTCCTATAATCCAATTAATGGCTGGTACCAATAGATGCCTAAGGTCCTCTAGTTATATAGACCTTTTCACGGGCCCTCCTTGGCCTTGGGCCGGGGTCATCTGTACCCTTTGACCCATGACATTGGGCGAGAGGTGGAGTACACCCTGGACGGGTCACCAGACTATCACAGGGCTGACACATAGAGACAGACAACCATTCACACTCACATTCACACTTATGGACAATTCAGAGTCACCAATTAACCTGCATGTCTTTGGACTGCGGGAGGAAGCTGGAGCACCTGACACGGGGAGAACATGCAAACTCCGTATAGAAGGGCTCCACCACCCTTCGAACCAGGAACCCTCTTGCTGTGAGGCGATGGTGCTGACTGCTGCACCACTCTGCCGCCCATTTTGTTGATTATTGGTGCTTTCACAAAATACTTACACAATGAGATTTTTGATAGATAATCATCAGTAATGTGGATATAACAAGTAGGTGGGTGAAGGCAAAATATAGAGCAGCTAGAACAGTCGGAAAATGACATTGCCTTACTCTCATACAGCCTTTAAAACCAGGAGAAGACAACACTTTGGATATTACGTTATACAAAGTCAAAGATAATATCTAGTCTCATATCACAATATCGGTTAGATGTTGATATATTGCCCAGCCCTTAGTTCACCTGTATGTATGATATAGAGAGATGTATCTGATAGTTATTTCTTTCTAACATAACCCCTGTTGCTTACATACTTGTTCGTCGGGATACACGATAATATTGGCACACCATTGGTATCGGCTAATATTGACTTTAAAATTAACTATTAGAATCGGCAGACATGCTTTTTCTTATTTTGCAAAATGAATGAATATCACATACATTGAAAAACATTGTATTTCATGTCTCCATTTGCTGGTGGGCCATCATGATAAGAGTATGCATGTAAAATATGATGCTAATTCCACTACAGAAGAGACTTGATTATCACTGAAGTTATGAAGGGAAAAAGTGGATATATATCGATCGGTTATCAGTCAAATGAGTTGTTACATACCGGCATATTGGATATCGGCAAAAAATCTAATATTGTGCATCCCTACTTTGTATTTTCAAACAATATGCTTTCACTTTTTATTATACAAGAGAAGGTCTTTGAGTTTGAGGACTATACAACAAATGAAACAGTCTTCCTGTGTCCTTCACATTATTCCTGCTGGACTCTGGATGGTTGAATATATCAAGGCTCACTTTCCCTCCCTTCATTTGCTGCCTTGCTCCGTTGCACTATATGAAAAATGGCTTCCACAGAGTCAGCTAATCCATCACAGTAAACATGAAGCTGCAATTTGGTTCTGCCAGAGTCTCTGTTTTATCAGTATCTCCTTGAGCAGGAGTGTTTCCATATCAGCGCCGCGTTACGCCGTGCTCTGTTTGCTGTCAATCACCTGGCACTCACAGAAAGATACAGGAACAAAAGGAAGTCTCTGTCAGGAAATAATCCCTCAAAAACATCTGGCCTTTCAGACTTTATTGTTGCATACATGTCTTCTTCTCTAAAGCGTCTTAACTGGGACAGCAGTTCATTTCAATGACATTTTCCTTCAAGGGCTGATTATGCTGTATTTTATCTGCTGGCTGGTTCTGTCTGCTTTAGCAATAGATATGAGTATCATGCTGTGACATCTGCTGCACTGCTCTGACTACTCTTCCTGAGGCGAGCGTGATGCCAGTGATGAGTGTGTGTGTGTGTGTGTGTGTGTGTGTGTGTGTGTTTGTGTTTGTTCGTGTTTCATGACTATAAAAAGAACAACATGGATAATCTCCTGGCATGGTCACTATTTGTGTTTAAACAACTCAATATTTATCTTTGATTATGTTGTTTTGTGACAGCCTGCGTCTCCCTGCAGTTATGCACACACTGATGATTAACTCGTCATGTGGAAGCTTTGACCCAGCTTGGATTTTCATGCAACGTACACATAACACAGACACACACACGTACTGTACACACGCACACAAGCTAACAACCATTTGTCATGCTGTCTTCAGGCCAGATGAAGGCATTAATCTGCGTGCAAAATGTGATATATGCAGCATTTATTACGAATCCTTATCCATAGTACTACATTGAGAAGACTTGTAGATGGTATATCTTGCATACAGTAATCATTATAAAGAGATAAACATACATATAGAGAAGTGTCTTTTTAATCCTAAGTGTGTTTTTCCTCTCATCACAGGTTTCATCTGATTGAAGACCTGTCCTATGAGGATGTGAAGAAATGTTACCGAGGCTCGGTGAGTCTGGTCTCTCTTTGGATCCTTGTTGTTACTGTGTCTGTGATTGGAGCAGGTCCAACCAGTTTTAATTTTTACCTAAATGTTTAATCTATTATAAAAGCAGCACTCCCTGTTAAAATGTATTTTCTGATAGGCTACCTTAACTCAAAGCCATTTCTCTCACTTTTATACTGCAGCACTGAGATACATTTCAAACTGATCTCTGTCATTGGATGCAAACATCTGTTTGCAGTCTGATACATTTTGTATTTATTCATTATTTATTTTCTGAATTATACATGAAGGCATCCTAACAAGTTAGAAAAATGAACATGCTGCCATTATAAATCTGTGAGAAATGACCAGATGTTTCCTGCTTACCCCCCTACAAATGTGAGATTTCTCAAAATTGTCTCTTATATGTTTATGTCTAATAAATCTCTGACCTTGACTATAGAACCTCTTAGTGCCGACGTCACAATGATGTCAGTTTGTTAGCTGGAGGCAAAACACAACTCGCCAACACAGGGCTGTTGGCTACGGGAACTGCCCATTGGTCCGACAGCCCATTGGTCCGACCATATTAAACCCATTGTTCCGAAGTCCGTTCCAAAATCATCATGATGCCCTGTGGTTAAGGTCTGGTTAGGTTTAGGCACAAAAACCACTTGGTTAGGGTCAGGAAAAGGTCATGGTGTGGGTTAAAATGAAAAAGAAAGTGACAAACACATAAGCTGTGAGCCTGCTTTGCCTCAAGCCTTTCCCAGCTGACCCAGAGCTGGTCGCGGCGCACCATCAAGGCAGAAGTACGCCCGCCGGGAGCCGTTCAGCACCGCGGACCGTCGGACTAATGGGATGTCGGACCAATGACATGGACCCATTGGCTACATAGGAGTCTTAAAATGTCATCTTGTTGTGTTATTGGGAGCCAGAATAGAAGGAATCATGGCTCAAAACTTTTTTTTTATCACCGGCCGCCACTGCCCGTCAACAAAAATGAATACAACTTGAGTTAAATGTGGTAAGACGAGAGAGCTGGACAAAGGAGATCGTCAAATATGCTCACATGTGCATCAGGTTAGGGAAAAGGTATTTCCTGTTGTAGGGATGAATAACGTTATGTGTATTAAGGGTTATCATGTCCACCTCATCAGAAACTGGGGAGGTATTATGAGGAATACTGGATTTCTCTGTAACGCTAATTTTTTAGCGCATTAGCTAAAGTTAGCTTCGATAGCAAAACAAACAGTAGGGAACCGTTCAAGTGTCGTCCTCCTTTGTAAGATTGGCATAATAATTAACAAAAAAGCTTCCTGTGACATCATCCATCCACTGAGTGAGAGCATACGGGTCGGCCAGTCTGGTCCCGTTGGCCAGTGTGAAATTATTCAAGTAGCACTCATGGTCCTGGAGACTGAGTGACCTGAAATGGTGCGTTCGTAAATTCAGTCTGACGCGCTACACTAAAATTAAAACAATAATTAAACTCAAATATCAAACTCAGGGACATAGTTTACATGTAACATACCAGTACAAAAAGTATTAAAACCGCAAGCAAATTTATCAGTGAGGAAAAAAGAGTGTATCTACCTCCAGCCCCTTGTCAGAGGTTTGTTTTTACTATTATGCAGGAAAACCACATTCAACAAGATATTAGTATAAATATTACCTACTGGAGAGGGACTTTAAAATATCGTAGAATCAATATATAAAACTGAATGGAGAACAAATTATGATATGTATAGTGACGAGCTCGGCTATATAGGCTAATCCTAAATTACTATCCTGTAGACTTGCTGCAAGACTGGCCAGTAAAATTTCTCAAAAGTTGATCCTTGATATGAGTCACTTAAAATAACCACATCACCGTCAAGTTGAAATAATTGAGGCATCCCATAAAATGATCATTGAATGCCATTTTACCTTTGAATTCAGTTAAGTGATTCAGTTAAGTGATTACACATTAACACCTTTCCATCTTTGGTGATCGCTTCCTCTGAGTTACTGTAACCTGCTGTACTTTAAGCGCCATCTTTCTGAGGACAGGAGCTGCTCCAGTATGAGCTATTAATAGAAAGACAAAAACAGGAGCAGCAGACAGCAGCACACTGAGCTGATACGAGTTGAAGGAGCGATACAAGACAGGACAGAGGAATAGGGAGAGATAGTGTGGTGGCAGATATTTCAAGAGCTGGATGTGAGTTTGAGCCGTGAGGAAGGCGAGCGGGGAATGAATGAGACCCCTTGTGCGTTCAGATGGAAGGAAAGTGTATGATTTTCTCTGAAAAGTGAGGACTCTCAGGTGTCACAGACTGACAGAGGGAAGAAAAAGGCAAAGGCAGAGAAAGAAAGGGCTTCAAGTAGTGAGGAGTACCTGTGTGTGCGAGAGCGTGTGTTGTTTTTTTAAAGCTCAGGATGATGAAGGGCAGAGTGTGTGTATGTGTGTGAGGGAGGCAGAGGGAGAGGGAGGGTGTCAGCCGGGTGCTGCAAAGTGTAGAGTCACTCGAGGTGTATTTGAGACAGAGAAAGAGAGCCTTGTAGTTTCTGAGAAGGAGCTCAGTGGCTGTAAACTGACGCGTTGCTGCTGTAACTCTGTAGTAGTGTATGTGTGTGTGTGTGTGTGTAGGTGTAGGTGTAGAGCCAGGTGTGTGTCCCTACGTGCCTGTAGACTAGAGGTAGTCAGTCCATCTCGGTCCCGTACTGACCGGCGACAGGGAAACAGTGTGTGTCTTGCAGCAGCTTGCTCCAGGCCTTGGATGTGCGCGAGTGTGTGTGTGTGTACGGTGCCAACGTGCTGAGCCTGGTGCAGAGCTCGCGTCCTTTGAGGGAGAGGGTGGTGTCTGCGGCGAGCGGAGCCGGAGTGGCTGGTGGTGGCGGAGTGGCCGGCGGAGTGGCCGGCGGAGTGGCCGGTGGTGCTGTGCAGGCAGGCCGGTCCGCCAAGGAGCTGCTCATGACTCTGCCCTGTCCCTCTGCACAGACTGTCAGCAAGTACAACTCGCAGTACCACAAACTGTTCCAGTGTGTGCCCAAGGATGAGATCCTCATGAAAGGTACTGTGCTTTTTACCACCAGGAGAACTTTAAACATGTGTTTTGCATTACAACATCTATTTTATTAATCGGCTTGTTAATATTGTTGAACATGTCATGCTTCAGCTTCACTATAATTTGCTTGTTATGCATTTGTACATGTCTTTTTAGCTCCTCTTACAAGCTTTAATATGCAGTAACAATATGGGACTGATATTAGCCTTCTGTTAAATATCATATAATGGCTATTAATGTTATCTAATCAATTAGTTATTATCCAGCATAATCAAAAATTCCAAAGATCCCATATTGCAGCTTTCAGTTGTGGGGATGCACTTGTTTTTTTTTTTTATGTCTGTTATTGATTCACTATATCTTTGGGTTTTGGGCCGTTACCAATTTTATGACGTCACATTTGGCTCTGGACACTGAAGGCTTAATGACTAGGCAGTGATTATAATACATGTGTATATAATATATTCAAATATGCTCTAAATTTCAAAAATATAAAGAAAAAACCTTTCCTATGCTACCACAGGAAACCACGCACCACTATCTGAAAGTGTAATCATAAATAAACGTAACACATTGCCATTATTATTGTATCAGAGTATCTGGTACAGATCATGTACTTCTTATGAGTACAAGTATTTTATGAGTAAACTAGAACTAGAACTTGCATAGGAATACGACAAAATTAGCTGTGACACAGGATATTCAGTGAGTAATAAAAATGCAATAAATAAATACATTTAAAAGTAAAATAAATATTTACATAATAGATAAAAAAGAATATAAAATAAATTAATAAAAATAAAAGTGAATAAATAAATATGAAAGTAATAAATAATTTTAAAAGTAAAAAAATAATAAATATAAAATAGTAAATAAATAAATATAAAAGTAATGTATAAATATAAAAGTAATGAATACATGTAAAAGTACATAAATAAGTATAAAAGTGAATAACAATAAAAGTAAAAATGTGTCAGTATCTGTATGTGATGAAGGAAAATCCTCATTTGGGTAGCTGTGGTCAGTGTCTTACTGATAGAATAGTTGTCTTTTGAATTATAAATGGAGCAACTTCTGATCGACCCATATTAATGACAGGCTTAAAATAACAACTTCCAATTGGTCCCATCAAGTTTCTTTTTAAAGCCCCGACACATCTGGTTTAAATTCTGCCCACTCCCAGTACAGATACAGATACAGATAATTTAGCTGGTTGAACAGATACATACAAAGATACAGATAATGGTGTACTGACTCATCCTTTATTATTACTGCTGGTTCTATTATTATGGTGCACCGCAGATCTGTGTGTGGTTTGTCCAAGTGGTGTTGCCGTACTCCAACAGAAGCTGTTGATCGACCACTGTGGGTGGTTACAATCAGTGTCAAACACCGTTCTGCCTCTGTCTCATAACTTTCAAATGTATTACAAGGTGGAAAACTAATGTAATATAAGTGTTATGTGAGTTATATCGTTGTCGATAGTTTTTGTGCAGTGTCAGTATGTCATATAAAATGTCACTAAAAAATCATTTAAAATGTCATAGTATGATAAATCAGAAAAATGTGATAGCGTGTGCACTTTTTCTGAGCCGCAGTCAGTCATATTTTTGAGAGAATCCCTGATCTAAGAGTTTTGTTTTCAAAATGCTCTATTACTGTCAGTTTAGCTGTTGAGTTTCCAAAAATTTCTCTTGGAGTGAAATTCTCATCCGACCCCCCTCCAGGGTGTAGATATAGCAGGTGTAGAGTGAAAATGGTCCTCCCCCCACGTTAACTATGAGGTTACAGCCCTGGCTTAAAGGAATACATCATCCACACCTGACTATTTCTTTATCACGTAGTCATGCTGTGTTACCTTGAATCCGTGAAGAAAACTTTGTTTTTCTCGTCCCCCTCCAAGGAAAACGGCAAACATGTTGATTTATTGATTGATTGATTGATTGGGGTCAAACTATGTCAAAACATCTGTTTACAAACTCTCACACACCTCATGCAGCATACTCCAAGTGTCTACAAGTGTCATTTATCCAGTCGTGTGCTCAGTACTTCCTAAACACATGTATTTTTGCTGAAAACTAAAATTTCAAACTGAACTGAAAGCAGAAATGGGACCAAGTCACACATGTGCAAGTCTCAAGTCTTAACCTTCAAGTCTCAAGTAAGTCCCAAGTCAATTTTTCTTGGGCAAGTCAAGTCAAGTCACAGGTTATGTCAAGTCAAGTCAAGTCAAGTCCTGTAACAGGTCAAGTCAAGTCCAAGGCAAGTCACCTTATTATTGTAATTTTACCTGCAGAATCTGATCTTAATAAAGTGAAAAGACAAGATATAAGTAACTGTCAGTAAACATTGACTTCATCGCTGCAATGTGTACTTTGCAGGGACGACCTCCATGCGCGCCCGCACACACACACACACACACACACACACACACACACCAAGGCAGCGGCCAAAATCACCCATTTAGCTCATTTAACCCTGTGTTGCTCGTTCATAAAACGTACAGCCGGTCTTGTGATGAACCGGTTGGAATGTTCGCTCACGTTTTCTGGGGTTAATGTTGGCAAATAAATTAAAAAACAAGTTCCACCAAACCCCCCCTCAGCCTGCGCTCCTACCGGGTAATCGACATCATTTTTTAAATTACTTTATTAATTTTATATTCAAACTGAAAACATGATGTGAATAACACTCAAGTCATTCAAGTCATCGTGTCTCAAGTCCAGTCAAGTCCCGAGTCTTTAACTTCAAAGTCCAGGTCAAGTCTCAAGTCTTTTATTTTTTGTCAAGTCAAGTCACAAGTCATCAAAACAGCGACTCGAGTCGACTCAAGTCCAAGTCACAATGACTCGAGTCCCCATCTCTGACTGAAAGTGAATCTTATCTATGCTCTCTTCATAGCTAGACTCCAATACTAAGGTTTTTGTTTTTTAGCTAAAATGCATGTGTGTGGGAAGCACTGAGCATGGGACTGGATAAATAAGACTTGGAGTATACTGCATAAGTTGTGTGAGATCCTGATGTCATACTACAATAAGGCCTTTCACTGATACCGTAATAACATTAACCTTAGCTGATTTGTAAAGTGAGTCCACCGAGAAACACAAGGACGGTACTTCTATTCAAAGTTTTTCAGAATAAAAGCATTATATCTGTAGACTATGGATTATGACATCAGGATCTCGTAATTACAAGATAATGTGTAGATTTTTTTATTTATTCAGTGAATGCAATACACTTCCGTAGATGGTCAAGTGAGTTTGTTTGATTAAAAAGAACTTGTTTACTGGCAGGTCCTGTTTTTGTCTCCGTAATGTTCCAAGCGAATATTCAAAACTACTTGATGGAGAAAAATGGATAAAATTAGCCTCACCTCTATGGCTACAGGTAGTTTCTATCAGGTTTCTATCCGTCCATAAAGAAATGCACTTCCTTGCGTTGGACACTAGAGGCATCATCCGTATATTTACGGATCTACAGACACCAGTCATATGTGTAAGTGGAAATGAGGCGTTAAAGGAGATGTCATGTAAAAAAAAATTTTTTTAGCTACCTTAGGTGTTCTGTGATGGTCTAAATTCTGTTTATGAGGCTTTTACGTCCAGACAATAGTAAAATTATTGTGCATGAAAATATCCAATGATTTTCAATATCTGTACAACACTTATCAGCAGAGGCTTTAATGTGTTGGTACTGCATCTTCAACATTCGTATCTGTTCTTATATACCACAAGCCCGATAAAAGAAACCCTAACAAAAATGTACTACATAGCTGCTGTTTTTTCTTTCTTCTTTGTATTCCCTTGAAGTCTCTGTCCCGGCTCTGTGTCCAGTTTTAATTGTTCTTGCTTCAGTTCTGCCATCTGGTTAATCTCAGAAACTCTTTCAGGATGACCAACTCCTCCAGCACAGCATGAGCTCGTCTGTGAGCACAGTCCAACCTGCTTTACTATAACCTTTGATGCCATGTGCAACCTGTCAGAATAAAACCAGTGATACCAAACTTCACAGACTGGTGATTTTAAAAATGCTGAGACAGTAGAAAGGTTTGGAGATTTTGCTAAACCTGTATGTTTTTCTTTAGTTGTAGAAAGAGTAAGATTTTTAAAAAGGTGTTTCTGTCTCTTGTGTCCTCAGTGTACTCCTGTGCTCTCCTCAGAGACATCCTTCTACAAGGCCGGCTCTACATTTCCAGAAACTGGCTGTGTTTCTATGCCAACCTCTTCGGCAAGGACATAAAGGTATGAGAGATTGACAGACAGTTTAATAAACTCAAACTGACTGACAAACATGAAGCGGGTGTCTCCCAGTCACGATCTGACAAAGCTGATTGGACAACCTGACAAATAATTTGACTGAAAGTCATTCAGGATTACAGGCTGACTTTCAGTGTCACAGACTTAATTCTCCCACGTTCTCTCTTCATGTCTGTGCTGTGAAATAATGTAGCGAGAACAGGTCAACTTACTGGACCTTTAACCTGAACCAGTTATGTGATTCTCTCTTTGATGCTGTGCATTGTTCCTGTTCCTTCATTTCCTTGAAACCAAACCTCTCCTGACATCCGAGTGACAATAAGCTACTTATTCAGACTGCATTCTTCACATTCTGACTGAAATCAGACACGTTTCATGTCCACTACTGATTTTCTCCTGGGGCTTTTCCTCCCTGTATTACAGTGTCTGCCTTCCCTGCCAGCATTTACTCAAATCACACCGGTGTTTTCCTCTCACCTGTAATTTTCTTATTATCCTGCTTTCAAGTTTGCCTCCCCAAATCTGACTGTCTCCTCTGAAGTGTTATTTCCTGTCTTCTTCAGGTGGCGATCCCTGTCGTTTCTGTGAGGCTGGTGAAGAAGCACAAAACAGCAGGCCTTGTGCCCAATGGCTTGGCTATCACCACAGACACCGGCCAGAAGGTGAACACTTACATCACAGTCGCCGTGAATTAAAATACTTGCGCTGATTAGCGCAGCATGGCTGCAGGAGAGGTGTGATGGAAAAAACAACACCATGCTATAGATAGAAGCAGAGCGGAGTCCCAGCCTTGTGGAGCAAGGGAGAGTGAAGGGTTTTTCCACCATTACAGCAACATACAGACGAGCTACTTAACTCTGTCACATCAGACTCAGCCTGTCTTCAAGTGGTGTTTTAAAAGACGTAATGAACTTTTTAGCTTCTGTTCAGGCCCCAACTACCCATAAATAACTTTAGGTCAGCTTTAAATTTGTACCTAGCAAACATGAAACTCTGTAGGTGTGTTAAGACATGGGACCCAGCTCAATATTGAAAGTTGCTCAGTGGTGCATGAAGCCAAAAACCTGTAACAGCCGCATCTAAAATTACCCAGATGATCAGCAATGCATCATCGGGTTCTTAGAGCAAGCAAACTAGAGACTTCCACTGACCAACTACCTCTGGTTTAGCACTCTATATCAACAGTGAAATGAGTAATTTCATGGGGCTTTTGGTCACTAAGAGTGCTTTCAGACCTAGAGTTGTCTTGCTTTGGTCTGAATCAGGGACTAATTTTGTCGTTAAGCTGCATAATTGCCTAGAGTTGGTTCTTGTTCTTACAGCAGCATTTACAAGTGGACCAGATCAAATGCCTGTGCGAGAAAGCTGCTCTTGATTGGTCAGAATTTCCATGTGGGAAAAATCCAGGAAGTAAACAAAGCGTTGAAGAAGAGTACACTTGCAAGATAAATGTGACACTTTCTAATGTCACAATGGAGCGACAACTACGCAGGTTGATTTTAGCGCTGCTCATCGTGGACTATATTGCTGTCATTGTTCATTTTAGTCAAACCATACAGTTTGAAAACGAGGCGCGGCTCCAACTAGAAAACAATGTTTTGATGCATTGGATGTGCTGAATGTGCATATTAAGGCAGTACAGGAGGAGGTGCACATTAATAATCCTCCAGGACTGTAACATGCTCATGTTTAACCCAAACAATGTCTCATGTGACTGCAGTTGGTTCAGATCCAGGTCGGAACACGTTCTCACCACAAACGAACCACACCAGAGTTCGTTTGTAACCGGACCAAGACCACCTCTTCAAGAAGGTCTCGGTCTGGTTGTTTTGGTGCACACCTGAGTGCAATTGCTGTGTTCACACCTGCCCAAACAAACCGCACTTAGGGGGCAAATGAACTTGAGTTTGATTGAACCGAACCAAACAGGGCAGGTGTGAAAGCACCCTAAGAAAATTGGCTTCAAACCTCAGTGCACTTCCTGAGGTGTGAACCTTTGGTTCAGACCAAAAGCAAAGCGATTTTTTGACTCTCCCTCCTCGTGCAAATACGGCTGCAGGTTTGGTAGCTGTGCTAACTAACTAGGGAAGACAGCTTATGTTAACATTAGTGCTAACTTGGTTTGTAGTAGGCTAAAATACAACTGATAGCAGGAACTGCCAGGTGCGTGGCATGTTTTGTAAAATATTTAATCAAAAAGACGTACGAACAACTGAACGAGTCATAAAGATGATCTGACTGTATATAATGTATAACCATACTTGAGCAGAATAACATTACTCCGATTCACAGTGTGTTAAAAACTAGATTTTTTAATCAACAAACTCACTTGCCAATCTACAGAAGCGCATTGCATTCACTGAATAAATAAAAAAATCAGCACATTATCTCATAATTATGAGATATTATCTTGTAATTAGGAGATCTTGATGTCATAATCTGTAGTCTACAGATATAATGCTTTTATTCTGAAAAACCTTGACCGGAAGTTCCGTCCTTGTGTTTCTCACTAGACTCATTTTACAAATCAGCTAATGTTAAAGTTATTACGGTATCAGCGAAAGGCCTTATTGTAGTATGACATCAGGATCTTGTAATTACAAGATAAGATCTCAAAATTACAAGATCCTGATGTCGTAAATATGAGATCTTACCTTGTAATTACGACATAAGATCTCATAATTAAGAGATAATATGTCCATTTTTTTATCTATTCAGTGAATGCAATGCGCTTCCGTAACAATCAACACAGGCAACTGAACTGAAGATAATAGCCTGTTAGCCAGTTAGCAGCCTGTTAGCAAAGCTAGCACACTGTCATATGGTCTCTCCAAAATCCACAGCAAAAGTTCAATTTTGTAAACGTACTCGAGGCAAATTCCAGATTTCACAGAGATTCCCATAGGAATGAATGGACTTCCAGTTTCTTCCTCTCCATACACATGCATAAGTGGAAACAAGGCGTTAGACCATAACAGGAATAGCATGTATGAATTTTGAAAATGGGCATAGTTCCCCTTTAAGTGCACCTCAGACATTCATACGGCACTATGCACTCATATATATACACTGCAGTATGACAGCATGCATTATTTATTCATAAGACAAATCACTAAAATATGAATAAGAACAGTTTGTTTAGCAGACGACTGCAGAAGGGTCACAGTTAGCATGCTGTCAGCACTGAGGTCTGCCAGGTGTACATTAGGTAAGTTTGTTTTCCATATCAGTGCAAAATGTTTCAGCACAAGTCTTTAGATACGTGTCTGTCTTTAAACCGTCACATGCTTCCTCTCTCTTTCTTTATTTTAAGTTACATGTTAACTCAGTGAGTCAAAGCAGAACCCAGCTGTGTAAAATTACATTTGTGTAAAACACTGTTATTAAATTTGTCTGAGGCTGGCATATTACTGAAAATAAGCATAAAGATCTTCTCAGCAGCTCGGATTAAAGTAACAACCTTCCTCAAAGCGTGTGAGCCTCACAGCATATGGATGGTATGTCACTGACTGTACAAGGGCAAATGTCCTGTACCATATAATGTCTGCATGATTGTGTAATATGCGTTACACAACCGTGCGTGCATACATGGCTCTGCACAATGTTTCACTTGTGTTTATGAGGTAAAAAGTTCACAGCTCGTGTCTGTAAAAACAAAGTTCAGGCTTGTTTGTAATTTTTCAGCTCGTTCACCAACATGAGTGTGTCAGTGGAGACGCAGCAGGACTCAGACGGCTGTAACACCGTGTTTTAAATGCTCATAAATACATTCAGAAGTACTTTTCAGATCGCAGTGATATTTATTCAGGTCAGAGGGATATTTGGGTAAGCTGTCACTGACCTGTCATTCATTCATGAAAGAATAAACCGGAACAAAATGTGATTAGAAAAATATCCTCTTTGTGCCCCAGATTATGAATCCCTGACGTGTCATTCGCCCAATGTATTATATGCTTTGTAATGCTGCAGATATTAATGCACTGCTCCACTGAATCCCCTGATTATATACTAACAACATGAGCAGACAGCTGTAATAATGCAGGTGTGATTTTGTCCACATGTTGATGATCTCAGGTGCTGAAGCGACCAAGATTCAGATGAGCACATCTGATATTTGCAAAGGCAGGTTGAGATGTGAAGAAGAAAATCATCCTGATCTATTTCTTTTTTCAGTTTCCCCCACAGGGCTCGTGGAAGTTTAATATCATCTCTCATCTAACCTAATTTTGGTGATAAATGAAAAGCTGAGTGTAAAGCTTATCTGTGCTGTTCAAAAGAAATCTCTCTAACTGTATGAATATACATTTGAGAGAATCACTCTGAGCTCAGATTGTACGCCATAAACATTTTTATATGTGTGGATAAATTCTGAATAGTTTCAAGGGACTATTTTAGTTTTAACTAGAATTATAAACAGAGTTTCACCAGGATTTATACATCACTGTTTCTCTTTTTATTTCCTCAGTATGTATTTGTATCTCTGCTATCAAGAGACAGTGTGTATGACGTCCTGCGCAGGATCTGCACACACCTACAGGTCAGAGGACACACACACACACGCACGTGCATACTTTTCATTTCGGGTGTTTTCACACTTGGTCCTTTTCAGCTCTCGAAACAGATTTTGTTTTGTGCATATGTGACCTCTAAGAGAACTCAGACCCCTCTAAAACAAACCACCTCAGAAGGTGAGTTCGGTTCGCTTCGAGTCCACAGTGTGGTTCACTTAACCTGTGCCTTGTGAACACACAGTGCTCCAGGTTCGCTTTGCTCTTTGCCATTTTAGTCAGCCCTCTAGATCACCTGCTGTTGCACTGGGACGCTTTAAAAAACAGACAAAACCACGTCGGCATGTAACGCTGACAAGGACGCAGGATGCGGAGTAGTTTGGTCCACAGAGGATACTGCACGTCTCCAGATGTGGAATGTGGAATACATTAAACTGCAGTCTACAGGACACAGAGACACTGAGGTTTTCTTCCAATTTTAAGTTCATCTGAAAGCGAGGGGCTTCACAATCACACTGCAGTGCCACGGCAAAGTAAGAACAAAACAATATCAGTATATATTATATATAGTATAGTGTGAACAGAAAGAGGACTGAGGCCCCACCAGACCTGAAGTTGACCAGAAAGAGAACTGAGTCCTCTTTCAAATGAGTCTCTTTTCTGTTGGTCCACTTTTTGATGCACTTCAGGGGTGTTTTCACATTTTGTCCTTTTTAAACAAACCAGACTCAGTCCTCTTAAAGTGCACCAAAAAGTGGACCAACAGAAAATGGACTTGGTTCTTTTTGTGTTCACATTATCAGTTCATTAGAAAGAGGACTCAGTTCTCTTTCTGGTCAAGGTTAGCTCTGATGGGGCCTCAGTCCTCTTTCTGTTCACACTATATATATTGATATCGTTTTGTTTTTACTTTGACGTGGCACTACAGTGCGGTTATGAAGCCCCTCGCTTTCAGATTAACTTAAAATTGGAGCACTCCAGGTTCGCTTTGCTCTTTGCCATTGTATTTAGCCCTCTAGATCACATGTTGCACTGGGATGCTTGACAAAACAGGTGAAACCACATCAGCCTGTAACGCTTGCAAGGATGCAGTACAAGGAGTAGTTTGGTCCATGGTAGGTACTGCACATCTCCAGATGTGGAATGTAGAATAAATCAAGCAGCACCAGTCTACAGCACAGAAACACTTAAGTTTTTCTCCAATTTTAAGGGTATTTTTCACATATAGTCCTTTTTAAACAAACCAAACTCATTCCTCTTTAAGTGCAATAAAAAAGTGGACCAACAGAAAAGGGACCGAGTTCTTTTTGTATTCACGTTGTCAATTCATTTGAAAGAGGACTCAGCTCTCTCTCTGGTCAACTTTAGGGGCCTCTGTCCTCTTTCTGTTCACACTAAAACCTATATGTAACATATATTGACATTGTTTTGTTTTTACTTTGACGTGGCTCTGCAGTGTGGTTGTGAACTTAAGATTGGAGAAAAACCTGTTTCTGTGCATTTTGGACAGTTGCTGTTTGATGTTTTCCTCATTCCATATCTGGAGGAGTGCAGTTTTTTCATCGTCAGACCAAAGTACTCCTTGTCCACTTAAAATGAGATGTGTTTATTATGTGTCCCACTGAAATAGCGTGTGATCTGTCTACGGCAAGCCTGGAGGGCTACAATACAAAAGCAAAAAGGCAAAGCGGACCTGGAGGCACAGTGAGTTAAGTGAACCACACCACAGACTTGAAGCAAACCAAACTCAGACCTCCTTGGGAGGTGCTCTGAGTTCGATTCACTTCAGAAGGGTCTGAGATCTCTTGGAGTGTTCACATATGTCCAAAAAAGTGCTGAGTCACTGCTCTGAGTTCGCTTAAAGGGCTGAAAAGGACCGAGTGTGAAAACACCCTTGGTCTATAATGTGTGGTGTACGTGTCAGCTAACAAGGTGATCTCATTTTCCCTCTGCAGGTCAATGGGAAGAGTCTGAGCTTGAAGCAGTTCATGGAGGAGCCGACCTTATCGCTGGTCAGTGATGACAGCATGTCTTTCATAAGCCATCATAAAACTGTAAAGATCATAGTGGGTAAAGCTACAACATCTGGTTATCCACAGGCATTTACTGCTTTAATGTCTCCCAGTTTCTTTTATGTTGGTCTAAAGGCCTCGACATTTCTCACGTGCAGCTGCCCCTGAGCTGACGTACCTTCGTACACAGACAGTATCAATAGATCATTCTGTTGCAGCTGCAGTCTCACAATGAATTATCCCCTGAGTCGGCAAGATGCTATCAGAGCGTTGTGAAGTCACCTTGTGTGTGTGCACTTAAGGTTACTGTGCGACAGAAGAGCTTTTGTATTAAGTAGTAATTAAGTTCTGCGAACATGCTCGTCCTTGATCGCACTCTAATCTAGACTGAAAGTATCTGAAGAGAAACGTGAAGGGGAGACACTGCAGGTGAAGAGGGTAAAACTTTGAACCCATACAGCAGGTATCACCTTGAACCTTCTCATGTTAGTTGCTCAATTGAGTAAATTACTTTTGTATTTCAGGTTTTCTAAAATGTTACGTTTAGATATGCAAATTGTACCTTATCATAAATTTCCAGAGACCTTCGTTTTACAAAGTATCTCACACTGTGTCTGCGCTGTTGCAGTTGCATGACACACAGATCCTCCTCTTTCCTCTGTGCCACAGGACGAGTTCCCCGTTCCAGACGAGTTCCCGGTGGTCGACGAATTCCCCTCAGTGTTAAAGTGGAGGAGGAAACCCTCAGTGGTGTCTGTGTCGTCCTCCCTTCCCGACCTCTTGGGCAACTCCACCAGCAGCCTGAGCGCC
Organism: Epinephelus moara; assembly: GCF_006386435.1. Classification (NCBI taxonomy): domain Eukaryota; kingdom Metazoa; phylum Chordata; class Actinopteri; order Perciformes; family Serranidae; genus Epinephelus; species Epinephelus moara. The sequence continues at coordinate 38,881,344 of NC_065506.1, forward strand.
GCAGACACGCCCTTCAAATCAGAGCAGCCGCTGGAAGGTGATAAAACTCTCCACACACTGACGGTGCCGTGTCATTACGATGTCATTACAGTTAGCTGAACGTTATTGGCATGGCTTATGAGTGTCTATCATGAGAATTATCCACATCATTAGTTAGGACCGTCTGTGGTTAGCGAGGTAAATCGATCTGAGAATGCAAATGTAGTTTTTAATTAGCACTGTCCTGAAATCTGTGGTACCACAGATGTAACTACAAAGATCTTACAATGAAGGAAACCTCACAGTGACATATTTTAGAGTTAAATCAGCTGTTATTAGTTGATACTTTTAGAGGATGTCAGCGTCCTGCAGGACTTTATTTGATTTAAAGAGAAATCTGCTTCCTCTTCATCTGATCAGAAAGCCCCTGTGGGTGGTTTTGTTTTCATCCTCCAAATGTAAGCGAGCTTCTGTTGAGCATAAAATCACAGTGTGTCTCAGTAGACTTTAACAAAAGAACAAAGACGACAATTAGCAAAGATAATAACAATTAAATACATAAAAACAACATACAGGATATTGTTTATTTACAGCAAGGCTGTTCAATTACAAATTCAATGGGGACAGATTTTAAAACCAGGAAATGTTGATGAGTCGTATGTTTCCAGCAGCAGGCAACCTATTGAACATTTTTTTTGTTTATTTTAAATGTCTTTAATTGAGCAGATGGATTCCACATATGGTCAACATCAACATTTAAGGCTCATTTTTTTGAGCATTACAGTTGTGCATAATACCCTGAGATCAAGAAGAGATCAAATGTTGCAGTAGGCACAAAGGTAGTAAAAAATAAAGTGCAATTATGTCAACATAAAATAATATAATTGAAAAACAATGTAGTCACAGTCACATATCTGACTGGGGAGCATGACATAATGCAGAGACAGAATAAAAACAGCTATCAATGCATAGAAGCATAACAAGTAGCTTTCTGCAGGTCGGCTGCCTCAGGTACATTTTAAGATAAGTAGCAAGGTAAGTTAAACAGACAGCTTTCATTTTACAATTTGGTCCCACTAGGGCAATGTGCTTGTGTAAACCGCAATAGTAAACCATAAAGGCAGAGAATGAGAGACTGTGGACGGAGCAGATTGAACTATGGCTGTCTACATGCTGAACATGTGTACTGATAAAGCATTGACTCTTTACTGGCAGAGGTTTTATTGCATTTACTTATAGTAACAAGCGTACTTTAAAAATAAGTATAATATCTCCAACCCTGGCAAGAAGAAATAAATTAAATTAAATTAAATTAAATTAAGTAAATAAATAAGTAACTTACCTAATAATAATAAAAGTACATAAATAGATTTAAAAAGATTAAGAAATTATGTAACAGGTATATCAACTAGAGTAATCACGGCCTCTCTGCTGTTGTCTGACTTCACTCCGTCATGTTTGTGTGTGTGTGTGTGTGTGTGTGTGTGTGTGTGGAGGTCAGCATGCAGAATGCAGGAGAAAATGGCAGCATGATGATACATGAAACCACAAACCTTAAAAGTAACGATGAAAGAGCCGATAACGACGGAGTTTATTAATACTATGGTCTTGATTAATTTTGCCCCAGGCTGTTTAATACCAGGTCTCCGTGTCCATCCCTAGCCAGACCACTGGGAGGTTGCTTCTGGGCCGGATGTTACCTGCGGGCCGTCTATTGAATAGGCCTGATTTACAGTTAAGGCTGGAAGTGAGCAACAAAACCAGAACAAAGTAGCAGTTATACAGTTCAACTGTAAGAAAGAGGAAGTGATAATTATGATGATTAATTTAAAATCTCTATTGCTTTCCTCTCTGATCTCTCTGAAGTATTCCACAGATGCTCTGTCAGCAATAGATTGATTAATAATCCTCAGAATAATAAGAGTTTGCATTCTGTAGTAAAAGTGTTCGTGGGAGAATAAAGAGTCCTGCCAAGTGGTGAAGTGACTCCATGAAGAGTTTTATAGGTAATTAGTGACAGTGTGTAGCTGAGCCAGGTGAAAAACTGAGTCAGTGATCTGAGGACAGAGTCAGTGTTAACATCTTCAACATGTCACTCCCATTAAAGGAGAACAGTGTGAGTCATGTTTAAAGTTTGAGACATGACGAGTTAAGTTGTCTGAATGTGTTTTTAAGTTTTCATTTCCTGTAAGTTTCTTGTGTCTGTGTGAGAGACAGAGCGAAAGAAAAGAGAGTAATTGCTTTTGGATGGCAACGTCTCCGTTACGCAACGACACATTAAGCTCCAAATGGAGATTAAATCATGTGGGGGTGTGTATTAAAAAGCTCTGGGCGGATGCAGATTAAGGAGAGATTATGACAAACAATGTCTGCTGTCAGAGTTTTCTGAGGACAGTTTAACGGCTGTGCGCTGACAGATCATTTCCACTAACCTACATTAATGTTGTTTGTAACATGTCTGATATTTGAGGAGTGAACGGTACATTTCAACAGCGCTCTGAAGTCACGTTCGGCCCAGTTTGTGCCAGAGTGCAATCCAGTACTCGGAATTAGTGTTTCCAAACGCACCCAAGGGTCTGTCAGGTTAGGAGTGACAACTTGTTGAAAGCAACTGGTTGTATTGCAGCTAGTGGCACCTCACAAATGTTGCGGGAATTCTGATCTGTCATCAGTGCTACAGCTGTTAGCTTAAGTTAGTGATTTTGGTTGACAACTCACAACTGAACATTTCCTGCTAGCCCTCAATGACACGATGGCTCACTAAACTGGCAATCCATCATCAAAACTTTAAGAACCCTTGATTTGAGAAGTATAGTGTTCACTGTTTACAATATTTGAAATGGACAATAAATGAAAAAACAGCATAAAATTCTATATTTTTTTTCTCCTTTAATAAATATATATATATATATATATATATATATATGTATATATATATATGGTTTTTAGGTTTAAAGGATTTTTTCATTTTAAAGGAGGCATTAATAAAATAAAAAATTGATTAAATTAAAAATGAAAACCTGAACCCCCTTTTTTTTAATTCCTCCTTTAAAATGAAAAAGAAAAAACCTTTAAAAAGGGTTTCAGGTCTTAATGTTTTTTATTTTATTTTAAAGGAGGCATAAATAAAATACAAAAAAAATAAATAAAATTAAAACCTGAAATCCTATAATTTTTTTATTTTATTTTTTTCATTTTAAAGGAGGAATAAAAAAACTTAAAAGGTTGCAGGTCTTAAAGTTTTTTTTATTCTATTTTAAAGGAGGCATACATAAAATAAAAATAAAAAATAAAACCTGAAATCCTATGAAGTTTTTTTTTTTTTTTCATTTTAAAGGAGGAATAAAAAAAACTTAAAATGTTTCAGGTCTTAAGTTTTTTTTCTTATTTTAAAAGAGGCATAAACAAAATACAAACAAAAATAATTTAAACCTGAAACCCTATAAAGTTTTTTTTTTTTTCATTTTAAAGGAGGAATATAAAAAACTTTAAAGGTTTAAGGTCTAAAGGTTTTTTTTATTTTAAAGGAGGAATAAAAAAAACTTTACAGGTTTCAGGTCTAAAGGGTTTTTTTTAATTTTAAAGGAGGAAAAAAACTTTAAAGTTTTCAGGTCTAAAGTTTTTTTTATCTTAAAGGAGGCATAAATAAAATACAAAAAAAAAAAAAAAATTCACATAAAAATGAATCACGTTTTTTTTACAATTACAGGAGCCTTAGCTGTATATAAATTTATATATATTTTGCCATATGACAAAGACAAGGTTTTATTTTATAGAGGTCTTGGACAGCTCACATTGTTAATTGATATCATTTAATTGCACCCTCTGATTAGATTTATATTGTGATTAATATTTGAGCTCCAAAGTGCACATTGTCGCACCATTACACAAACAGGTGGGCCAGCACTATGAAAAGTGAAACATGTACAGTCGAGCCAAGCCAAGAACTTTTAATGATTTTCTGTGTGTGTGTGTGTGTGTGTGTGTGTGTGTGTGTGTGTGTGTGTGTGTGTGTGTGTGTGTGTGTGTGACAGAGCGAGCTCTGCAAACAGACAGAGGTCTTTTATCAGAGCCACTGGCGGAGCTGGGCCAGATGGAGTACCAGCTGCTCAAGTTCTTCACCCTGCTGTGAGTGTACAGAGGGACACACAGACACCAACAACACCACCTTCACCTCCTCCAACAGCTGACTCACAGCTACACACACACTGGGAGCATTAACATGGAGATATAAATAGTGGGCGATTCACTCTGTCATGCTGAACACACGGGATCAGAGATGTTAAAGCACTTTCTAGTTTGTATTTTGTCACAGAGAAGTTTCCTCTTATGATGACCTAACTTAATTATTAAAATTTATTGCAGTGTGTCAAATAATTTGTCTTCGTGAGCTCTCCTTACTCCCCCCGCTCTGGAGTGTAAGAGGGTGACACAGTGAGCAGGGCGACTGTCCTTCACCCAGAGGGCAAGAAGCCGATCTGCTTACATTAAGTGTCCTTGAGAGAGCAATGAATCCATATCTGCTCCTGGAGGTTTATCATATAGCTGACGGTGACCTCTGACCCCGCAGTCCAGGGCACATTTTCCCTCTGGTATATCAGAATATAATCCATATGAACTACAAAGACAACTCTACATACATTTATGATTACAATGGAATACACATTGAATGTAATAAAGCAAAACATGCATGCATATTTATTAACTCCTGAGTGAATTAAAAGGTTTAATCTTTTCTTAGGCTCCTTTCAAATAACCTGCACTTGAACTTTATGACCTTGCAATGATAATTTCAAATTAAGCAGCAATATAAAGTGCAGCATGATTTGCAAAACACTTCTTTGCTCCTTTAAGACAGATCTAAACTGTGTATTTCAAGGACAGTAAAGTGCAGTGATGTCAACAGGAAGTCAAATGTCGCCTCCCAGTGTTCACCAGAAGACATTACAGCTCTCTACCTCCAAATCAACAGAGGATTCCTGTGTCTAATGTCACAACCATCGTGACACTTAATATTTGTGATTTAACTAATCTGTGTGTCGCGTCTTCTTTCGTCAGTATTATTCTCCTCATCCTGTCGTCGTGCTACCTGGCCTTTCGTGTGTGCAGTCTGGAGCAGCAGCTGTCCTTCCTCAGTAACCCAAATCTGCCCCTGAGAGAGAGGTAACACTCCATCATCATCATCATCATCATCATCATCAGCTGCAGCATCATCAGTGCTTTATATGTGAAACAGCTGTTTGTTTCTTTATTGGAAAAGTTTTTTATTACTACACCAAAAATAAAGGACATTCAAATTCCATTAAAGTTGAGATTTACAAAAAAAACAACAACAACAAAGGCTTGTCCCAAATATAGGCCTGTGCCAGTTGGTAAAATGACACCAAAGATAATTCAATTTTTGCACATCTATCCAGTTGACTTGAAAGAAAGAATTGCAGTTAAAACATGCAGGTCGAAAATTAAAGATGGAGACACAACAACTTCCAACTAACTTGTCTCAACTCAAACTTTAGGACTTGGGCCTTGACTTGCAACTTGCCACTCTTGAGTTGGGGCTTGAGTGCAAAGACTTGAGACTTGTCACTTGCAAAACAATGACTTGCTCTCACCTGCCATTTAATCCAGAGAGTCCTATAACTTGGCTGCTTTCTCCTCGCCTAGGTAACCACTGCTCTCCGCTGTGACCCGTCAGACTGGCGGCTGGTTCCTCTTCTCATCCTTGGAGTTGATGCCCTCCTCCAGAGATTTAGGACCTTCTTTAGAGCCCAGAAAAGATCAAGAAACCCCTGCGCCAGCCAGAAGACACGCAGGAGCAACATCAACCCGAGTCCAGGCATCTTCCCCTCAGCGGAATGACTTCCTATTTAGTGATCACTTCCAGACTATGCAAACAGATTTTTTATTTATAAAATGAAAGTAGGTTTTACTGTTCAGGGCTCCACACTAACTTCAGACATTGGTTGCACTGGTGTGCCGAACTATTTCACCTGAAATTTGTCACCGAGCCTTCTAGCACTGCAATAATACATTTCAAGCATCATCTATTGCGTCAGGTCCCACGCACATTAGTCATTTCTCAACACATTATGTAAAGGATTGTAAACACAGACGATGTTGGGTCAGAAGCATCTTTCTGGGGACAGGTGGTGGAGCAGTGGCTACTGCGGATGATGTCAAACCTGTGCAGAGCCTTTTAGGGCCAGTAAATGGACCTGCACTTGTATAGCGCCTCTCTAGTCTTCTGACCACTCAAGGCGCTTTTACACTACTGATTCACATTCACCCATTCACACACAGTCACACCCTGGTGGCCGAGGCTACCAAACATGATGCCACCTGCTACTCAGTACTCAGTATCCCATTCAAACACTCTAACACACTGATGGAACAGCCATTGGGAGCAATTTGGGGTTCAGTATCTTGCCCAAGGATACTTCAACGCGGACTGGAGGAGCCATAAATCTAACCGCCGATCTTCCGATTGGTGAATGACCCACTCTATGTCTGAGCCGCCAGTAACAGGTGTAAGAGGAACCGCAGCATTTTGCTTGCCGAAAAACAATCAATAGTTCTCTTTATCTTGAACTGAAGTATGTTTTAGATCATGATGCTACTCGAGGAAGAGTATAGGATGCGGTTTCATATGTACACACTTGGTTTTAATCCCAGGAAACAGGATTCCCAGGAATCCACATCCAACCTCACGGGGAAATATAATACAGGAAGCCACATAAGACATTGTTACATTACAGATGTGAACCAAATAGGCTCATATGTAGAATATATATGAATATATATATCCCTTGATTCCGTTATTAGATACTTACGTGCGTAGTATTTAAGTAGGCGTAGTACGTCCCCCAATGTGGATGCAATTGCCGGAGTTGGAAGTGGGCACACATGCCTTATTTTTTGTCCCCATCCGAATTCAGCAAATAAGAATATCAGGGTCAGAGCCAATCAGAGGCCCACACACACACACACACACACACACACACACACACACACACACACAGAGCTGCTAAATATCAGGTGCACCAGTGCGACCAATGAAAATGTTCAGTTTCACTTGACAGTTTTCTGGTGACATTTGTAGATGGTTTGTTACGATGGTCGACCATGAACTCTCCCTGTCACAGACGTTTCATGACTCTGCGGTATAAACCTCTGTACTCTCAGATAGCGAGCAGAACGCTGCTGAAGCTGCTGTTGGTGACACTGGTGAATTTTAGGAGAGGTGAGGTTGGTGTTGGAGGATGGACAGGTAAGAGATGATTCATCACATCTATAACTTGACAGTTGAGATATTTCAGGTGAGTTATTGTGTTAATATACAACATGTTCTGACTGACAGCCCTCAGTACACGGCTACAACAAGCTACGACGATGCACTTTTTAAAATACGTCCACATTATTTCAAATGTATGCAACTGTTTTAAGAGTTTAGATCTATTTTTGCTTGATACTAGGTACTCAGTGTCATTTTTGAGGGTGTGTATGGAAGGAAGTGGTGTTGTGACGACAGACACTTGACTGAATGAAGTTACCAATCATTTGACTGTAATATACTGGAGTGATAACGCCACCTGTGGGTGTTAGCTGTAATGTGAATGAGATGGTTCGGTGACATGCATAATTTCTGTTTTTAGTTGTACTCATCTGCTGTGTGAAAGGAGTTACCAGGGTGTTTTATTTCTTTTATACATCTCAACTGAAGTCACCAAAGACTTAAAAATGACACAGTGAGGTTTTGAATGTTCATGTGATTTTATCTTTGAAGATATTTAATGAAATGTGCAGACATGGGTGGAATGTAGTCCTAGACTAGTTTGTGAAATCCCTACAAATTAAATTGCCAACAAAATGGAGATAAACAAAGAAATGTTTGCGGCTTTTAATTTATTTTTTGGTCATTTTGGGCGCCAAGACTACCCAACCCTCGATCCTGTCAGACTTTATACAGGACCACCATGAAAAGACTTGATTCTTGACAGCACAGCAAATTTCAGTAACCTCTACAACTCACCCTAAATTATGAAGCTGGAACATAATGTTGGCAGACGCACTTAATTCTTAATACTTTACATATGGAGAGTTGGCTGAATACCAGTGGCTTTGGTTTTCTTCCACATGTTTCAGCTTAAATCTAATAACTTGTCTGTGTATTCATGGGTTAAAAATGTGTATTTTCTATAATGTCAGCTGTTCAGAAGCTACAACAACCAACCTTAACTTTAGTCAAGAAATCCATGAACACATATTAATGTATGTATGCATATTAATATCTAATGGGGTTTAAAAATGGTTCAGAAAAAGAAAATATTCAGTTCAGAGAGATTTTGACAGTTTATGAAACAAAAATTATGGATTTATTTTCATTTTCAGTCCCTTTGCCTCACAAATCTGACTTTAAAAGGACATCTGCAGCCCAGATTGATTAAATAATGATTAACAGAGTCCACATGTACAACATGATCACACTGCTGTGCTTTTAAACAGAGCGACACTTAAAGCACAGCAAGCAAATACTTAAGAGATACAGCTGGAAAAATCCTTAACTCCTTAAAGGTCTAGTGTGTTGGATTGCTCCCAGGTTGCAGAACTTAGAGCCAGTGTTTGGTTTGTCCATTCTGGGCTACTGTAAAAACAACATGGTGGTCTCTGTGGAGGAGGACCAGGCCCTCAGGAGGAGTGCCAGGCTTTGAAGCCATTTTTCATAGTGGCCAACAACCGAATTACAACTTCCATCATGTGAAGCCATTGGGTCCAACAAGACCTTTTTCCATTGACTTGCATGGTGAAAAAAACAAATGTAAATCAGTGAACAATTTTTTTGGGGCGTCACAACCCCCACAAAATGACTTGTTTGACTGTCAGTATTTGATCCATTCAGACCGATAACATTTGGAAAGTCTATAAGACCCGCAGGATTGAATCATTTTTAAGTTAGTGGAGGGCTACACCAGAAGTTAGCCAGTCGGCCGGTGGAAGTCTCTAGCCTGCTCTATGGGCCCAACGATGTGGAAAATCCAGGTCATTCTAGACCCAGGAAGTTGAACTTTCTTGGCTTTATCTGTCAGTGAGCAAAGTTCATAGGTAGGTAGAGCTGCAGCTTAGTCACCCACCCACCATACCAACCTGTCAGTCCATGATGAGCCACCTTTCGCTCCTGGGCTTGGGAGCGGAAGCCCCGATGTAAATGCTGGGTTAGTGATAGGCTAGCTATGAAGTATTAAGTTAAAAGAGAGGTGGTTATGGTAACGGTAATGCTAAGGGTTACATCTCAGTACCTATAATGTAAATCAGGTCTTCATGTATAATGAATTCTAAAGTGGATTCATTAAATTAAAATTGGTGGGTTTGTCTTGTACTAGTGGTGGGCGTGGCTTGTAGGGGCATGTCATGTACGCTACACATGAAATGTGTCTGCAGCTTCGTCTCATGTCTCGCTATGTATATACACATACACAGCTCATTCTAAGGTAACAAAAACACAACAGTTCTTATTTATCAGGTGATTATAAATATTATATTTCATTTCTGCCAGTAGATAACCCTTAAATCCTTAACACTGGACTTTTAAGCTTAAAAGTGAATTATCTCCCTCCACACTGACAGTATATTTACTCTGGATCAGAACCTTATTGCAGCTGTGTGATATTTACACTGAGTAAACATTCAAACCCCAAGACTCGTTTTTATGGCTGCAGCACTTCATCAGTGAGAGAGAAACTGTAGATCTCTTTTGTATCATTCATTCATATCTGGAGAAAACCCACACTGACACGGGGAGAACATGCAAACTCCACACAGAAGGGCTCCCGCTTGAACCAGGAACCCTCTTGCTGTGAGGCGAGTGCTAACCACTACACCACCGTGCCGCCTCTTCTGTATCAGTTGATGGACGTTTTACACCAAGTTAGCCTGACATATTTGGAAACTTTATTACCGCTACAACTTCAAATTAAGTTCTGATCAAAGGCAGATAGTCGTGTTGCACAGTCCTGTGTGGGTAGCATGGGCCAGGGTTTTCTTTATATTCTTATTATATTCTTCGTATACTCCATTGCATTGTGTAGCCATTAGCTACTTTAAAGGTGGGCCACCTGAATACCATGACGACCCAAATGATTGACAGGTGGCCTAGTTCCCGCAGTGAAAAGGAGGGTGGGGGCAGAGAGGGAGACACCTGGTTCACAGGGTCACAGTCCGAGGAGTATGCGAGGAATCCAGCACGACCGACCCCGAACAAACCTGCTGACAATCAAAGCCTGAAGTGACGAGAACGCTCTGACTTTCAAGACCTAATCTTAATATTTAACCTTAAACTACACTTAAATTAGATTCTCTTTTTCTGTTATACATGTTGTTTTAAATCATTTTGTACTTTTTAAAACAGAGGGGGGACCTGCTGCCAGAACCTAAAAGTAATATTGTTAATATTCTTCAGTCAGCATGTTCACAGAACATGATATTTAGGGTAATGTTCTGGAAGATGATCATTTCTAAATATGGTATGAATTGTAACTGTATCTGACATTTGGATTATTGTCGAGTGTTTTTATATTTAACAAGAAATTGGAAGGTTTCCTTTCACATTTTTCCTGAGACACACTGAGTGTTTAAAAAGCTGAATAAAAGTAAAACATTTTCTATGTTTAAGGTAAAGTAAGAAGAAAATAAAGTAGTTATAAAGGCTCCGAGCCTCACTGTGAGAACTGCTGGATGTACGGCCATTAGAAAACCAAGAAATCCCCAAACCAGTGTTTGAAGAGGCGTACTGGAATGTGAACATGGCGTTTATAAATGACTGACAAAATATACAGTATGTGAGAGTAATCATGCAGAACTCCACTTAAATATCAAAATGGAGAGATGACGCAACTTAAGGAATGATAAGTGGTATAAAGTGGATATGAAACTGTTTAGGATTTGGTTCATTACATTACAGTATTCTGCCTTCATCCTAAAAAGATAGTGGTTATTTGCTCACTTTAACACAAAGGAATCTACATGTAAGATTTCACTGCAATACACTGATACTAAAGTCCATTATTCTAATGGAGATTTTATCTCTGGATCAAGACTTTAGATTTGTTATGAGGAGGACAGATTTAAAACCATTTACAAATACAAAATACAGCTGAAATATGTACTATGTGCGACTGTTGATACATCACAGCTGTTCGCTCTGAACAGCAGAATTGTATCATCTTAAATGGGCAGATAAAACTCTATTTTTACCATTGGGTCAAATGTCAACAAATCAAGAGTCACAAAGACTCGTTAAATGCTTATTTGATAACATCTTTAATTTGTTTGACTTATTCCGTCCATTTTTATTTTGCTAGATTGTACATGTTAGCTGATGTGTTACATAAGTATGCATGACCAGGTGGAATAACTAATACATTTACTAATATATAAATATATTAGTAATTTACAGTGATATTAATTCATCATAAATTGCACATAACTGTACACATTTCTTATGTTTACTCTAATTCTACTGTTTTATTCTATTGATGTATATATTGTAGTTACATTTTCACACTTACAGCCTCAGTACAGTGAAGATATATATTTTATTTTAATATTTTCATTTTTATTCAAGTAATTCAGAATACAAGTACTGTACTTAAGTGCAATACTGAGGTACTTCAGATTATATATTTATGCTTACAGTAAAAGCAACATCAAGATCTTTTATTCAGTTTAGCATTTATATGAAGTATTTATATATAATTACTTATCTTTGTCAATGGAAAAAAACTGTGATTTTACATTGTCTAAGTATTTTAATTTTATGACACATTATACTTCTACTTCACTACATTTAAGAGAATATTGCAGTTTTTGCTTCACTACATGTATTGAACAGCTGTAGCTTAGTTACTTTGCAGATTTATATTTTACATAAAACTACGATCAATTAAATATATGAAGCATTGTTATAGATTAAACCACCTGATTTTGTAAAACAGACAAACAACATTAAAATGCAGCTTCATCAGTAATAACAATCTGATATTATGATAGATAATTATGTAACTCTGACAGGATTCATTCTGCTGCATAATGATACTATGAGTAACCTTTAATATTTTCAATTCTATTTGTTCCACTCATGTCAATACGCAACAATCAAAGTCACAACCAAAAAAATTCTAATAAACATCCCATGACTGAAAAGGAGCAGGGAGAAGAAAACAATCTCATTTAACTTGCCCTTCTCTCAAAACACAAATAATCATAATAAACAGATGGTCTATGAGTTTCAGTAAATTACCAATACCTACAGTAACTTCAGAAAGAAACATAAATAAACAGAAGAATTGGAAACCATCACAATGTCCCCTTTAACAAGGGAACAGCTTCTACATGACAGCTCCATATAGTATTTCTCAAACATTTTCTGAAACTGAAAACTACTTACACACCCCTTTAAATCATTCTGTAAAGAATGTCACAGTTTAACGGCCACCAATGAAATACACATCTGTTTTAATGTAGTCTGTGCAAACTGGTGCTTAAAGTAAACATTTCTTCCATGCTCGTCGTCCTCTGAAATAAAAATAAACAACTTTTGTAAATGTTCTGGTAACACTGCATTTTGCAGCCGCAGGTAGATCTACTTGTCTCATCCACAGGGTCGGCCATGTTTCTACTATAGCAAAGAAAAGACTAACCAAGACCAAAATAAACCTAGATAGGACCTTACAGGTTTTTGCGTCGGCAACTGGAAAATGGAATCGGAAAAACACTGATTTCTTTCCATCGTGAATCTGCTTTATTCAGTATTTTTACTGGTTTGAGTCATCGGGTCCGTTTGTTTTGGAGTAGAAGAAACCTCTGCGGATAATTCAGATGAGAAATTATAGCTGGTTGCAATTTGCAATCCTCACCACTAGATGCCACTTAATCTTCCTAAATCTTACACACTGTTCCTTTAAGAAAGAAAATGTTAAAGGCAGGACTTATTTTTTCCACTTTACCTGAGTAAAGAATCTAAATACTTCTCCCACAACTGGTACATGTCAGTTCTTTAAACTATGCAGGACTTTGTAGCCTAGCATGTCATAAAGGAAACAAGTTAATTATAATTATTAGCTCATGCAGCACCTATAGTTTATCGGTCTCAGTTGAACTGTAAACCTTCTGGAGACCTTAAAGCACAAAGGGCAGAGGCCAACTTCTGTAACTAACTGTGTGTGTGAGAGTCAGTTTTAGCTGTAGCGTAATGGGGGCAGGTCGAAGCAGATGGCCAGACAAGCAGCAGCCTCATCCATACCTTCAGGGAGCCGTATTGTCTGTCCTGGAATGCTGTGCAGGTGACCTTTGACCTCTGCGGTGTGAAGGAGAACGCTGACTGTAACTTCACAGTAATGGTCTGTATCGCACACAGTAAAATCATCACACACAGGCTGTGTTACTGGATGTTTTCCAAGAACGCATTACCTCAGTGGTGCATTAAATGTGTCCACGTCTGCTGAGAGCGCGATCCAAGTGCATTACAGTTTATCAATTTATGGAGTGAGAGGTGCCGTGTTTCACTGCAGCACACTGTGCAAATATTTCTTCCTAGCCAAAGGGGTTTTGGAACCAAATATCCAGAGAGAATATAATTACAAACATCGTACATCATATGGAAATATTCTACACTGGGGCAGTAAAACAATATTGTTCCTCTTTACGTTTTGCTTTAGAAAAACCATGTAAGTGCATGTTTATGAGATCACACACAAAAGATGAATTTAAAAGAAGGCTAATTTACAGTCTAGGATGGATGTATGTGCATTTATACCACAGTTTCACTTGGCAAGGCCTCACAAAGGGTTTTAGAGAACAATTTTTCTTTTAATACAACTTGGATTATGTGAAAAGGTGTCAGATGGTGTAAGAGGGGGTGGTTCCCATTTTCAAAAAAGGGGACCGGAGGGTATGCTCCAACTATCGGAGTATCACACTGCTCAACCTCCCCCGAAAAGTTTACTCCAGTGTGCTGGAAAGGAGGCTCCGACCGACTGTCGAACCTCAGATTCAGGATTCCGTCCTGGCCGTGGACCAGCTCTTTACACTTGCAAGGCAGCTGAAGGGGTTGTAGGAGTTTGCCCATCCAGTCTACACGTGCTTTGTGGACTTGAAGGCTTACGACTTGTGGGGGGTACTGTGGGACTATTGGGTACCGGGCTCACTGCTACGAGCCATCCGGTCCCTGTATGACCAAAGTGAGAGATGCATCCACATACTCGGCGTTAAGTCAAACACGTTCTTGGTGGGTGTTAGCCTCCGCCAGGGTTGTCCCTTGTCACCACTCCTGTCTGTGATATTCATGGACAGGATCTCAAGGCGCAGCTGAGGGGGAGGAAAGGGTCCAGTCTAGGGACCTCAGAATTGCATCTCTGCTTGAATCTCCATGAACTCCAGCATGCACTGGGGTGGTTTGCAGCCGAGTGTGAAGGGGTCAGGATGAGAGTCAGCACCTCCAAATCTGAGGCCATGGTTGTCTGCCAGAAACCAGTGGATTGCTCCCTCTGGGTTGGGGGAGAGTGACTGCCTCAAGCAAGGGAGTTCAAGTATCTCGAGGTCTTGATCACAAGTGAAGGTAGAATGCAGCGTGAAATGGATTGCGAGTTTGGTACGGCCTCTATAGTGATGTGGCCGCTGCGTCGGACCGTCGTGGTGAAGAGGGAGCTGAGCCGGAAGGTGAAGCTTTTAGTTTACTGGTCCATCTACGTCCCAACCCTCACCTGTGATCATGAGCTCAGGATAGTGAGTGGAAGAATGAGATTGCGGATACAAGCGGCTGAAATGAGTTTCCTCCATGGCGTGGCTGGGCTCAGCCTTAGAGATAGGGTAAGGAGCTCAGACATCTGGAGGGAGCTTGGAGTAGAGCCGCTGCTCCTTCGCGAATGGGGTTGGTTGAGGTGGTTCTGGCATCTGATCAAGATGCCTCCTTGGTGCAGCCTGTTGGAGGTGTTCCAGGCACGTCCCACTGGTAGGAGGCCCCGGGGCAGACCCAGAACACGCTGGAGGAATTGCATATCTCATATGGCCTGGGAACACCTTGGGGGAAAGGGACGTATGGGGTGCTTTGCTTTGCCTACTGCCTCCGCGTCCCAGCCCTTGATAAGTGGATGACAATGAGTGGATGGTGTAAGATGAGCAGGTATTGGATTTAACAAGTCTCTATTAGCTGGTCCACATGTTCTGTTCATGATCAAAAATCAATACTTAACTCTGTGAAAAAACACTTAATAGGGGTCTGTTTTTATTATTTCCATAGAGAAACAGAGTACAAGAAAGCATGACATCATTCTAGGCGGCTACAATTGAGTTTGATTGTATAAAATATAGTCAGCTACTTCAATGTTTCAATTGTAAATGTTTTATTTATCTCCTGCCAGTAGACCTCAAAGCAGCCACATGTTAAACTGTGTTTTGATTAACGGAGGTTGGCTGTGACCACAGACACACCCGAGTGTTCACAAACAAGTCGGATTGCTTCACTATATTTATTCATCCACGTGCCCGCCATTGACTGAGAGCATCGGGTTCACACCCATCCTCTGGAGAGCTGTTGAAAGTCACTTTGGGCGGTGTGAGCCAAAACAATATATTACAACATTTCAACACAAAATAACTCCTGGGACAAACTGAACATCAAATATATTAAACATGGTTAATCGTATATAAAGGAGAATTTATTGTTGAAGGAATAACTCTTCTTTATTGGACAAAATCTCTCTTGATGGGAATTCTGATTAAAGTCTGGGTTTGTGAAAGTTTCATGATACTATTTATTGTTTCATGGGTTGAAGTGCAGCCCTGATGTGGAGGAAAATACATCAGGGAGGGTCTTAATCTTCACGGTTGGATTAAATGTACGAACATTACCATGGAATTAAATTTAATGTACCTTTTCGTTTTCCTCTTCACTCTCATCTTTTCCTCTGTCTCTGTTCTCTCTGTGTTTGCATCTGCACTTAATCAGCTCTTTGGATTTCTCCACTTTTCCTTCCAGCAATAACTAATTCAACCCAGCAAGTCCAAAGATCTGCGGTCCGTCATCACAACTCAGTGTGTGTACACTTTCCACACAATCAGTGGCTTTGGTTACATGTGTCCACCAAGTGACACAGTATGTTTAAAGAAGACACACGAGTGGTGAAACTAAGAAGAATAAGTTTTCATATTCACAATTTTTAGTTTGAGCCATTACAGACAGTTTGAATAGTTGTATTAATGTGTTAGAAAGTTTTAACACTTAAAGTAACAGCCATTGTAAAGACACTTTGTGTTAAAGGCACTTTAATGTTTTCTTGCTGGAAATAGACAAGAAGATTGATACAATTCAGTCAGTAGCTGGCTAGCTTAACTTAGCTAAGCTAAAGCACAAATACTGGAATCAGTGAGAGACAGCTACAGGCAACAGCTAGGTGAGCCACTTTGGTTTGTATGGAAAATGTAACAGTCAGCAACTGCTCAACTTAGCTTAGCTTAACTTAGCTTAGCTTAGCACAAATACTGGAAACAGGGAAACAGCTACAGGAAACAGCTAGGCTGGCCATGCTCTTGTTTGTGTGATAGACGTAACAGTCAGCAGCCAGTTAGCTCAGCTTAGCTTAGGAAACAGTAGGGAACAGCTACAAGAAACTGCTAGGCTATCCACTCTTGTTTGTAAGGTAAATGTAACAGTCAGCGGGCGGTTAGCTTAGCACAAATTCTGGAAACAATGGGAGACAGCTACAGGAAACTGCTAGGCTACCCACTCTCGTTTGTGTGGTAAATGTAACAGTCAGCAACTGGTTAGCTTATCTTAGCTTAGCTTAGCTTAGCACAAATACTGGAAACAGTGGGAGACAGCTAAAGGAAACAGCTAGGCTAACGTTAGCCACTCTCTTGTTTGTGTGGTAAATGTAACAGTCAGCAGCCAGTTATCTTATCTTAGCTTAGCTGAGCACAAATACTGGAATCAGTGGAAGACAGTTACAGGAAATGGCAAGGCTAGCCGCTCTTGTTGTGTCTTAAATGTAAGAGTCAGCAGCTGGTTAGCTTAGCTTAACACAAATACTGGAAACAGCTAGGCTAGCCACCCGTGTTTGTATGGTAACAGTGACAGTCAGCAGCTGCTTAGCTTAGCTTAGCTTAGCACAGATACTGGAAACAGGAGGGAAACACCATCAGGAAACAGCTAGGCTAGCCACTCAGCCACAGGAACAGCTAGTTTAGTGACTCAGCTACGGAAAACAGCAAGGCTAGTCACTCTTGTTTATGCAGTGAATCCAACAGTTAGCAGCTGCTCAACTTAGCTTAGTTTAGCACAAATATTGGACAGAGGGGTTAAACAGTTAGGGGAAACAGTTAGGCTCGCCGCTTTCTTGTTTGTATGGTAAATGTAACAGTCAGCAGCCACTTAGCTTAGCTTAGTTTAGCTTAGCTTAGCACAAACACAGGAAAACAGCAAGGCTCTCTCTGAAGGTCACAAAATCCACCTACCACCTCTAAACCTAACAAAATACCTCAACACATTAGATCTTGTGCGGTGTAAAAAATTAACCATTCAGTGGTGTTTAAAGGCAGATTTTGTTACCCGTGGACGGGGTCAAGCTAGCTGTTTCCCAATCTTTCCAGCATTTATGCTAAGCTAAGCTAACCAGCTCCTGGCTGGAAATATGTTTCTCCAAACCACAAGCTTTAAAATATCTGACAGGGTTTAATAGGTTTAATATTCACTGGTGATTCAGCTATTTAATTTCCCATTGCTAATATTAAAATGGGATTTATGGGATTACTTATTTAGCTATTAGCCAATTTACAGAATGCCTTTTAAATATATAGTGCTCCAATTTCTCCGGTTTCTAACAGAGGTTGATCAAAGACAAGCTTTAGTTACACCAAAATATGTTTTAATGGTTTTGTTCTGTTGTTTCACATGAGTTTTATGATTAGTAAAATATTTTACATATTAAAGCTGGAGCCTTGAGCTTCTTATTCTCTGAGGTGTCTTTGTTTTGTAATTTCCCAGCTGTTTTCTGCAGGGACAGAACATTACTGCTCGTACAATGACTGACCTACATAACAACTCCAGTTTACCACCTGATCCAAGGAGATGGACAAGCCTGGCTGGCACTTCTGCATTTCACTGGTACAGTTTGTTAACACACAGCACAATGGTGAAGCCTTATCTCAGGGGAATCATGGTGCACATGCGATGGAGCATCTAACTCTTGCCTTCTCTCTTCATTTCTGATGTGATGTTGTGATACGGGCTTGACCTACTTACACCTCCTGAAAAAGACGTGTTACAGTGCAGTCGCACACCTGGAAACAGTGCCGTCCAGGATGTAACCACGTCGGTTTGGGCCCCTCGATAGGATGTTGCTTGTTTTAATTAAAGTGATTCTCACGCATGCTGCTGTAAATGAAGCTAAAATGGTTCCAAGTTTTTGGAGTTGGTTGCAGATGTTTTGTGACAGGACATGATGTAATGTAGAACACCACAACAGATTTTCCTATTTATGACAGAGGTCAGAGACAGTTCTGAGCTCACGTTATGGAAATGTTTGTGTGTATGTGTGTATTTGTGTATGTATATGTACCTGCTCCAGACGAGGGCTTCTATCTGACGAGTAAATACGAACCACCTGGAGGGGAAGCTTGGCTGCTGCTCCTGAAATCAATTACACACAACACAGACGAAGAACAGCGGTGAGTGAGTTCGCTAGGGAGCTCTGTGTTTGTTTGTGTCTGTAAATTGAGGTGTATGTCTGGGCATACATTAAAAACAAAACATACTTACGTTCCTTTAGCTGTATGTCTGTTTTTAATCAAGGTAGAGCTCAAACTTGTTGAAACAGACATGTTTTTAATGTTTTTCAGAGCATATATCCAATCATGGTCTGTAAATGTTGACGATTAAGTGTTCAAGCATTAAAACATGTTGCTTTTAAAGCTGTGTTCACAAGGACCACACCACATTAATGTGACTCTCATTCATGTTACAGTACCTTTGGTCTAACTTTGTTTATAGATCTCAACGTTTTTTTGATTAGTAACCAATATTATCAAATATGAAATGGTGTAGGACGTACTCAGATCCTTTACTTAAATAAAAGTATATACCAGACTGTAAAAGTGCTCTGGTATGGGAGTAAAAGTCCTGCAATGATAATGATATTTAAGTAAAAAAATGTAGGTATAATTTGGAAAATATTTTTTTTGCAGAAAAAAAACTAAATTATTCAAAGTACATTAAAAATAATTAAAATGAAAAGTAGCAAACCATGACTTTTTTTTTTTTTTTTAAACATTTAAATTGAAAGCATCCAAATAGTTGCCAATGATTTTCTGTCCACTCACTAACTGTTTTAGCCGTACCTGTACAAACTGTCGGGTTGTTTAATGTACATCAAACATCATATTTTTTAAGCTGTTCATTTGTTTTGTGTGCACAAACCTTCATTTGTAAAGTAACTGAAGCTGTCAGAAAAATGCTGTTGGGAAAGGAAGTACAATATTTAGCTCTGAGATATAGTTGAAGTGGCACAGAAAGAAAATGTTAAAGTAAAGTACAAGTACCTTAAATTTGTAACAAAAGCCCCATTTCCACCAAAGACTTTCGGTATGGTATCTTTGGAACCAAAGTAACCCTTCAGACATGGTACCTAGACCCTAGCGTTTCCACCGCAAACAGTACTCTTAGGGTGACCAAAATGGAGATGGTACAGAATGGTTCTGATGCTACCATCTACAACTTTTCACAGTGGAAACGGGAAAACAGCGTACCGAACTGAACTGTACCGTACCGTACTGCTTGGTGGAAACAGGGCTTAAGTACAGCACTTGAGTAAATATAATGTACTTTGTTACATCACACCACTGCAAATGCATTGTCCATGTGCTACATGTAAAGACTTCACTGCCGTCTTCTATCTTTGTTACCTCTGTCATGGAGGTTGTTTCCACTTCTTCTGGATGGATTTTCATTAAACTTGGTGGAAGGGTGGAAGAATTTTTCACTTAACATTGCGACCTTCACCAAATGCCTTGGTGAAGGTCTGTTGAAAGTGTGTTTATCTCGCTGCATAGCTGTGCTCCTCACTATGCAGGTGCACAGTGGTGGAATGTAACTAAGTGCATTTCCTCAAGTACAAATTCAAAGAACTTGGCACAACCCTGTACTTCTACTCCACTACATATTGGAGACAGATTTTGTAGTTCTTACTCCACTACATTTGTCTGACAGCTTTCTTTCCAGATTGTAATTCTTCATACCCTCCCTGTCCAGAAAGATGAAGTGTTCCTTTATGTGCTGAGAAAATTCTCCGACTTATGAAGCTAAAGAAACTCTTTAAAAACCCACTTGGATCAGCTGGAAATTACATCATCACAAAGCTGAAAACAAGGCTGTTTTTCCAACACCACAAAAAGTCGACTGTGTAGAGATTCATTGTTCTCACAGGACAACCATGCTACAAAAGTATGATGATCCTATAGAATAATGAATGAATGAATGAATGGCTTTATTTGGAACCAACAATTTAAAAAAAAGGAGTTGGCAGAAGTAAAACTTTTATGTCCCTACCCCTTTCTTACATTTCTTCTTTTAACTCATATATTATTTCAGCAAATTCCCAAATTATTTACAGCCAATAAACAACTACTCCCAGTCTGTTTACCACCCAATTAAAAAAAAATAAACCCAGTTTATTTACAGTCCAAGTACCTTCTTCCACCTCTGCAGGTGCATACTGAGGAACAGTAGAGAGACTGAGACTCAAACCTGGGTCCTGAGGGTGAAGCATGACCTTCTTTTCTAATTACGACAGCGATTATCAGTAAGCCTTCTGTTGATTTACAGCAGAACAAAAGCACCAGGACTAAGAAGCTTTCTTTTACGCCACAGAAATCTGTGCATCATTTGCCAAAAGAGCAAAGAGCATGGTACAGGATTTTGCAGGATTTAAGTTTATCCATCTCAGTTTAGGTTTTCCTTCTCACAACAAAGTGTGCTTTTGTAGCATTCCTTCAGATTATGACACAAAACCTCGGTGCACTACTGCATTGTACGTTAGAGTACCATGAACTGAGATGACAATAACAGAATGTCAAGTTGTGTTTCCCTGTAAGCACTCGTGGAGCGGACTTGGTAAATTGACCATTTAGTTTCAGATCTGTCTAAATGAATGTGCCTTTCCCCAGGCTCTTTGTCTCACTAATGCAGTGTACTGCCTGGGTGGTGAATGCCCCAGCTTTGTGGCATTTTATTAGGACAATAGTAAACCCTGATGGCTCGTCTGACTGGTTACTCCGGGTGAAATACGCCTGTAGGACGTAGATGTGCACAGGATGCCAGAGGAAGGAGAGCAGAGGGTGGAAACAGTCCAAGCAGAGTGAATTTAAGAGCAGTGCAGGGCAGTCAGCCAGGTCTCAAGGTTGTGTGGCTTCTATTTCCTGCAACACAGCTACTGATGAGTCCTCCTGATTATACACTGAGTGTGTTCAATTAACTTGTAGTCAGAGCTTTTAAAAGTCCCCTCAGATTTTTAAATCCCCTCTAAACTGTGTCTAAATATTCAACAACAGGTTGCTTTCAGAAAGCCAATAAAGACATGTATTTATCTAAAGTGTGATTAATCTTCACTTTTCACAAGACTAGCTTTTGCTTTCTAGGTAGGCAGTTACATAATAAAGACAGGACAATTATTTCTTATTCTCTTCCACTTCCACTTACTGAAATGTCAACATTTTTGTGAAACATTTTTGTTCATTTTGTTCCCACGTCTAGATGTGGTTAGTGTTTCTTTGCTGCATGCAAAGGTTTAGATTTGGGAACTTTTCCCCGAACACCACCAGCTTTTTCGATCATATTCACTCATCTTTAAAAACCCCACAGAATAATTTGTTCTATGAATATGTACACATTATATACATGAAATTAAAGAAAAGACCTTCTGTTTTTAAACACACAAAAAAAATGTATTCTATCTTATTCCATTCCTTTTTTATTAACACTTGAATTTGTACATTTTCATAAAAAAACAACGTTTCGGACAAAAAGCTGGGAAAACTGCATTTTCAAGTACAAAATCACCTCTGCTAGTCCATACCCATTGGTAGCTTTGTCACCTTCTACCTATGCCAATCCTCAATGCCTATGTGCAGTTTCACATAGATTGACCACGTCAGTGAGTAGAAAAACGTGGGACAGACAGAATGACTGACTGACAAAATGACACACTGACAGTTTCCGTGATTATGTACAGCATACCATACCATGACTTAGTCATACCAAA